>NC_143055.1:18288863-18592272 GCF_052426305.1 Pelodiscus sinensis | reverse complement strand
TTGCTGTAGTATTGCAAGAGTAGGCACAACCTTATGCAAAATACAGAGGTACAGGACAACTTGCACAGAGTACGGGTTTGTAAGGTGCAGGCTGGATTATTGCGTACTAAAGGGTTGTGAACGTGCCCTTCCCTAAGGGAGTGCTACCCTCTAGAAGTAGTGCATGCTGGCATTCTCTTCAGGCTTTCACTTTCCAAGAGAGGAAAGGGTCCATTCCATATGTAGGGGCTTGGAATTTTCTGAATCTCTTGAGCAGCATTTTATAGTTGGAATTATCTAATTCAAATAGGCCTCTCTACTTCTATATTGATTCTGTTTGTGCTGCTGCTGGGATTTGAACCTGTAGCATTAAAAATGTGTCCCTTCTGGTTTAACTAAAGGACTAGCTCCATTAGCTAAGAGCTGTAGTATACTCATCTCAGTTAAGTGAACCAATCAGAGAAGGAGAAAAGCCCCCTACTTTCCAAGTATAGTTACACTTCCAGAGAGGTGGAGAGATTTCCCCAGATTAGCTTGGTCTTTTCTGCTGGAGAATATAAAAGCTCTTTCAGAGAGTGACATTAGTTTGCCCAGGAGTGTTTGAAGCAGTGATTGTAGAATGCTTTTCAGAAGGACTGATGGGTTGGTAGTGTAACAAATGACAACTCGAGGGAGAGGAGACTGGCAGGATAAAACCATTTTTACAGAGCTGAGTCTCATGAGTCATTATGCTGGCACAGAAGTTGCTGTTGAGGTCTCATTATTTTGGCGATTGCTCTGTCTTGCATCCCACTGGGACCACACTTCATTTAACATTGAGTAAAAAGTCAAACAGTGAGGCCATCTGTTTTGCAAATCTGTAACACAAACATAAGTTTTTACAAAGATGAATGTGCTCTCACACACCACAGGTTTTGTTAGCACCTGAAGCTGTGTCTGGTTACAGTATGTCATCTGATGTGATGTAACGAGACATAATCCCAAATCAAGTAACATGAGGAAATGGTTATTTTTTTTCTGTTACATGAGGAAGCTGGCAGAGTGCTCATGCGTACTGAATATCTGACGAAAACTCACTGGCACTCTGAGATGACAGATCCTTGTTTAAATAATGTCTTTATTCCAATCCAGCTGAAAAACATAGTTTTTGATTTACAGTCCAAATTCAATAATTATCTTTTATTTGTGTCCTCTATCTAAAACAAAGTCACACTCTACAATCAGGCTATGTCTAGATTGCATCCCCTTTTCGTAAAAGGGATGCAAATTAGACGTTTCGCAATTGCTAATGAAGCGGGGATTTAAATCTCCCCCGCTTCATTAGCATAAAAATGGCTGTCGCTTTTTTTCGGCACAGAGCTTTGCCAGGAAAAAGCGCCAGTCTAGACGCGATCTTTTGGAAAATAAAGCCTTTTCTGAAAGATCCCTTATCCCTCTTAAAATAAGGGATCTTTCGGAAAAGGCTTTATTTTCCGAAAGATCTGTGTCTAGACTGGTGCTTTTTTCCGGCAAAGCTCCGTGCCGAAAAAAAGCGGCAGCCATTTTTATGCTAATGAAGCGGGGGAGATTTAAATCCCTGCTTCATTAGCAATTGCGATACATCTAATTTGCATCCCTTTTACGAAAAAGGGATGCAATCTAGACGTAGTCTCAATGTATTACCTTTTAATTAAAAGCATGTGTTTATTATAGAGTATTAAAACATCCTTTTTAATTATGGGAGGAGTAAGAAATGTAGAGGATGACCCTCACATAGGAAGGATTTTATCAGGTCCAAAAAGATTGTCTTTACAATGGGAGAATTTGGTTAGAGAAGGTTCAGTTAGAGCAGGAACCATCTTCAAACCAGTGGATTTTTTTAAGGATGTCGAATTTTGTGTCAAACCAACCTGATAGCTTTCTTTGACTGGGAAAGAAACCTTGAGGATAGGGGGACATAGTAGGCATGATAGAGCTTGACTTTAGTAAAGGTTTTGATACTGCCCCACTGCCCAACTTTTCATAAATAAACTAGGGAAATGCTACTAGATGGAGCTATTATAAGATGGGTACAAAACTAGTTGGAAAATCATTCTCAGAGAGCAGTTATCAGTGGTTAACATAAAATTTAACTTATGAGGGAAATTGGAAAAAATGTGTTTGTTTAGTGTGGAATAGAGATGACTGAGAGATGCTTGTCCCCTGCAGAAGGAAGCAACGTGCAGACGCTGCTTGCAGGGACTCATGGTAGCCAAAACATAAAAGATTGTTATAAGGAGAAGTAAGAAAAATTGTTCTTCTTAACCTCTGCGGCTAGGACAAGAAGCAATGGGCTTAAATTGCAGCAAGGGAGGTTTAGATTGGACTAGTAAATACTTCCTAACTGTCAGGGCGGTTTAGCACTGGAATCCATTGGCTAGGACAGTGGTTCCCAACTGCTGGTCCGTGGACCAGTGTCGGGCCGTGAATCACTGACTACCATGCCACGGCACATTGCAGCACGGTGGGTTGCTTGCTAAGACCTAGCAGCAGTGGGCAGGGGCTCTGGGAGCCAGGGCTGGGGCCGGGCAGGGGCTGCAGGCATCATGCTAGGACCCAGCAGCAGCAGTAGGCTCAGGGGGAAACAAGTACTGAGCTTGGCCCCTGCAGAAGGAAGCAATGTGCAGACGCTGCTTGCAGGGACTCTGGGGCCAGGTTCCAGGCCGGATCCCTGAGCCCTGGCGGGAGCATGGAGTCCCGTTGCTCCCCAGGAGCCTATCCCAGGGCAGCATCCCCAGCCTGGCCAGCCCCTGCCCAGCCCAGCACTTGAGGGGCACGTAAGAGAGATCCCTCCTCCTGCCGGGAGTGGTGCTCCGGGGTTGCAGGGGAAGGGGTTGGCCCTAGGCCACTCCCAGCAGAGTTGGCTGTAATCCCTGACCAGAGCCCAGGGAAGCTGACACCAGCTCCCAGCATGTGCAGGGCAGGGGGAGCCAGCCCTGGGGGAGGGGATAGCTAGGAGCAGGCTGAAGAGGGGTGGGGGCAGATAATGGGAGTCAGGGAGAACAGGGATGTGTGAGACGGGGCAGGAGGGGGATAAGGAGGCACTGAAGGGAGGTTGGGGGGATTCAGGGGAGACTTATGGGGCAGATGGGGGTAGGGGTGCAATAGAGGGAAACACTGAGGAGGGGGTCACAGGAAGGGAAAGGGGGGTATGGGAGGGGAGGCTGGGGGAGACTGTGGGGAGCAAGTGCAGCCAGGCTGGGGAAGGGAGAGATACAGGGCAGGAGTAGTACAGAATGAGATGGGGGAAGATACAATGGCAGCTCCCCAAACCCATGGGGCAGGAGGGGGGGAGGGCAGAGGTGACTGGTGATAGCATTTGGAGGCACCAGCTCCTATGCCTCAGACAAGATTTCAGTTGCTAAATAGGGTGCCCCACATGCCCTCTGCCCCTGTGGGTGCCCCTCCCTGTGCCCCCCACTGCAGACACCAGTCACCCCTGGGTGAGGGGCTGCCCCACCCAGCAGCCAGAGGGGAATTCTTTCGGTGAAGTTTTTTTAGTGTTGTAAATATCTGCAAACTCTGATCCATTACAGTATGTATTGTGTGTGTACAGATGCAATGCAAAATAAAAAGTGACCTCTTAAAATGAATTACCTTAATGAATATGCAAACAAAATGTGACCGGTCTGCCAAAAGTTTGTGAATGGGTTTGCCGGTTCGCAGTATAAAAAAGGTTGGGAACCACTGGGGTAGGAAGAGCAGGTTAGACAAACACTTGCCAGGGATGGCCTATATCAGTGGGTCTCAAACTTTAGCAAAATGAAGGCCCTAATTTTGATTTAAAAAATTTCAGGGACCCTCAAACCCTCCAGTTCAGCCCTTGTCCCCTCTTTCCTGAGGTCACATCCTGTCTCACCTCCCTCCTTGATGCCCTATCCCCACTCACAGCAGCCCTCCTCCTTTCCTCACCGATTCTCCCCCACTGTCACTCAATTTCACTGTCTGGGGCAGGAGTTTGGGGTGTGGGAGGAGGTGTGGGTTGCTGGGTCTGAGCTGGAGGGTTTGTTGAGCAGGAGGAGATTCGGGACGGTGCTTACTTTCTGTGGCTTCTGACTCTCTGGCAGCAGCTTCTAGGTAGGAGCACCAGGGTGTCTCCACGCACTGCTCTGGTCTTCAGACATAGCTCCCATTGGCCACTGTGGTTCCCAGCAAATGTGAGCTCTGGAGTCAGCACTGGTGATGGGGGCAGCATGTAGAGACCCCTTTGCCCTCATTCCAGGAGCTGCAATGACATTGCTGGCTGCTTCCAAGAGTGGCATGGAACCAAGGTACCTACTCCTCCCATGTTACAACACCTCCTTCATCCCAGGGATTCCCCAGTATGAAGGAATTGAGGGAGGGCAGGTGAGGAGTTTCTCTGTGGGGCCCATGCATCTTCTGGAGTACCTTGGGGACTCCCAAGGGTTCACAGTTGGAGAAACTCTGGTTTAGATAATACTTAGTCCTGCCATGAGTAGAGGGGACTGGACTAGAAGACCTCTCAAGGTCCCTTTGAGTGCTATGGTTCTATTATTCTGTTTACAGCTGCGCTCTCCCAAAGGAGTATACACCCCATCTTACCAGTTATACCTCAAAGCACGGGTCCACTTAACACACAGCAGGTAGCTACGTGTACTGTGGAAAACAAGTAAAAGTTGATTTAACAAAGCATCAAGATTTAGGTAACATCAAGACAAAGTATTGGAAACAAAGTTACATATAAAATAAATCATAACACTCATTTTAGAACCTAGACTTATTGATTTAGATACCTTCCTGTCTCATAGGGCAAAGCTCACCCAAAAGCCTTCTAGCGTCTTTACAGACACAGTTGGCTGTGATTTGCCATTCGTGAGACACGTCATGCTCTTATGTGAAAAGATGCAAGGTGTATCCCTGAATCCCCAGTTATATCTCCACAATCCAATAAATAAAGTGCCTCCTGCAAAGTGGATTCTCTTCCTGTTTACGTCTTTCTTGGTGATTTTACCACCTCATGATTAGCATTTGGCTCTATATGCAATAGGCATACAGTACCACAGCTAGAGAAAAATAAGCGTCTATTACTTCCTGCCGTGTTTTTACTCCCAGACACTTAAGAAGATAATTTTCAGTATAGATCAGTATTTTTTTTAACTGGGAGCCCACAAACAATGCCTAAGGGGGTGTTACTATACAACTGTGGTTTTCAACCTGTGATCCACAGATTATTGGAGATCTGCAAACTATGTCTATGATTTTCAAAGGAGTCTGCATTCCATTTTTAGGACTCTGCAAATGAAAAATGTTGAACCGCTGGTACTGAGACATAATCATTGAAATATCTGTACATACGTTTTGCAATGATGACCAATGGGCTACTGGCTTTTGCTAGACACCTAAAATCCACCTTTCGGTGAACTAATATGTACATATCTAATTCCAGGGATCCATATTAATCTCTATGCATGCCTCGTTCCTTCTGACAGAATCAAGAAGTGCCTTGGCCACATCTCCCATCAAGATCAAAGGTAGAATAGTGCCATTATTTAGTTAAATTACAGGTTGTTGTCATTATTTAAGTGCCTTATTTTCATGTTCAGTATCACTCAGTGGTCACATATGTCCACCCTTAGGACCAGCACTAGGTTAAGTCAAGCTTTGGCAACACACTTGTCTAGTATGCCTACACTATTCACTTTTTAGTAACAAGGCTGTGTGGACACAGCTCTATTGCTAAAAGTCAGTGTCTATGAATGCTGTTTTTCAGCACTTCTGCTGACAAAATACTTTCACCCCCAATGATCGGGTTTCATTTTGTCGGTAGGAGAGTTCTCCTGCCAACAAAGCAGCATTTACATGTGCATTTGCCATGGCAAAACATTGTTGTTCATGGGTGGAGGAGGGCTTAAGCAGTCTTGAGTAAGTGCAAGTGTAGACACAGCTAAGTCTGGGCTGTAACTCCTGCCTAACACTCAATTAGCACTTGCATTATGAAGCTGATTAACTACTGTTAATCAAAGACCCCAACGACTTCCTTCCAGTGTTTGCAAATAGGGAAGCAGATTCTTTCCGTTCCACTCAGTGTTTTTATCATTGTCAAGATGGCAGCTTCCTATCTGATAATTCATTTTTATTATATTTAGTACACTTAATGATTTAATTACATTTGTAATTAGGTGTAGTGAACAAAATGCAATTTATATTCCAAACATTCTACTTTACATACTCAGAGGATGATAATTAGAGATGTACAGACACTGCAAATGAGTATCCATGAGCATTTGTTCAAATAGAAGCCACAGATATCCTTTGATACAAATAAAAGAGATTCTGGTTTCTGTTTTGCCAATATATTTGTCAATAAAAGTTTGTCCAAGTAGTTATTTAAACACACAGGAAAAAACATGAGAATATATAAAAGTTTCAGAGGGGTAGCCATGTTGGTCAGGAAAAGAAAAAACCAATTAATAGTCTTGCAGCACCTTAGAGACTAGCAAAAAATGTAGATGGTATCATGAGCTTTTGTGAGGCACAACCCACTTCTTCAGATTAACGGAGTTAAGGGGTCCAGTTTCCAAATAAATAGCAGAGAAAGGGAGCTGAGAATATATTCGTGCCTGAAATGTGAGGTGAATGATCTGAGAGCAATCCAGTCAGAAAGCAGAAATAGAATCATGTAGTTTAGCTGACAACCCCTCAAATATATTACAAATAGAAAACACATGACTAAAAATTGAGGCAAGTAGTTTACAACCAGCCATAGGACCGAAAGATGTTCTTAAGAGTAATTAAATAATTTTAAAAAATGAGGAAGAAAAACCCAAAGTCTGTGGGTAATTCACAATCCTGAATGTGGGCTAAATTCAGTTCTGGTGGAAAAGGCTGACACCCTGAATTCCTGAATGGGAAGCAGAGTGGGAGTGTAATGACATTGCTATGGGTCTCCGTTTAAGATCTTCTTAGGTTGGTTCAAAATTATTCTTATTCCACTATCTGTGGAATAGCCCAGGGCTGGAACTGTGCTGAAAGAAATGAAAAACCTTCATAAAATTATGTCATGGGCCGAGTGTGCCAGGCCATCATACAATAATAGCCAAAACATTCGTAATTAAAACAAGTAGCTAGTTATGGTGTCTGCATATGATCAAAGCCCTTTTGTCTACCCTGACACTTGGCACATGTGAAAGATTTCTGCTTACATGGAAAATACTGTTGTGGTTTTTCTCTTGGTTTCAAGTGGCAAGAAACATACATCCCAGATTATCCCCAAACTGAAAGAAAACAGTAATGGAGAACTGAGAAGGTACATGATGTGAAATGTCTACAGTTTCTAGAAGACAAAATCCCTGAGCATGCGTAGGAATGAATTCTGAGTAGAGGTAGAGTTTCTGTGGTGGAATCAGGTCATTTTTTGGACGAAATGAGACTATAGCTTCTGGAGTCATTCCCAAAGGTGCATTGCTGCCCTTTTTAAAATAAGAATTCCTTTTGCTTAACAAATATTTAAAAGTCAGAATTGTGACAACCCAAGAATCTCTCATAAAGGATCTTTTTTTATTACATGGACTAGAAAAGGCTTGTGAGGTTTTTATAGATAAATGTTCCTTCTCGCATGTATAATTTATACAATTTCCTCTATGTCTTCACATTACATTTAGCTATAAAACAAAAAGGGTGGAGCAATAGTACATATTTCTCTTCTGCGCCCTCCCTTCCCCCAAAAATTGTCTCTGCATCTCTGAAGAAAATTTAATTTCTTTGGATAGGACTCTGAAAGAATAGGGCAAAAGAAATTAAGAATAAAGGTGATCAGATTCAAAGCATTTTGCAGCCAATGTTGACTGAACTGTGAAGGAAGTGACTTGGAATTTAATAATATTGGGTACAGAGAGATTTTCCTTCCCATAATTATGGAGTTCTGAAACCTCTTTTGCATTCTATCCGTTTGAAATATTTCACCTGCAGTTGTACTTTGTAGCTATTGCAATAGTGCAATAGGTTAGTTTCTAGTGGAAAACAATCACAGCATACATGCAAAACCTTTGCTGTGGTTGTAGAACATGCGTCTGCTCAATTAAAAATCAAATCCCCTCTTCCCCCAAAATGAAGCATCTTATTCAGAAACGTTTCCAAAAGTACAAAAAAACTAAAGAAAATAGTTGTTTATTAGAAAGATACAGAAACACATAGAAAATGTGTTGAAGGAATGAGATGGTGAAAGGAGGAGCAGTCTATTGGAATGAATCTCAACTTGGAGAGTGTAAATACTGAAAGAGGCAAAACTGGACAATGGTCAATGGTCAATCCTGGGTAAGGTCATGTAAAGCTGATGCAATTGTCTGCATGTAAGTACACATTCAAATGTAGCAATTGTATTCATGGCCAAAGAATCTGCATGTTCCTGATGAGTTTGGCCACAATGCTGACTCCATTTTAAATGAAAAGTGTAAGGAACAGTGATTGAAAAGGCATAGGGATATGGCCAAGTCACCAACTCATGTGATTTACAAGTATTAGTCTTCTAGGTAGCAAGAAAGGGATTGATGGTTGTCTGTTTCTATACAAGAAGGAAATTGCTGATACATGGGATCAGGCAATATATCTTTTATCTCATCTGGTATCTGGCCTCCTGTAGTTGCCAGTATCTTGTATCATGGACTCATAGGCTATGTCTAGACTGGCATGATTTTCCGCAAATGCTTTTAATGGAAAAGTTTTCCATTAAAGGCATTTTCGGAACAGAGCGTCTAGATTGGCACGGACATTTTTCCGCAAAAGCACTTTTTGCGGAAAAGCGTCTGTGCCAATCTAGACGCGCTTTTCCACAAAAAAGCCCCGATTGCCATTTTCATGATTGGGGCTTTTTTGCGCAAAACAAATCTCAGCTGTCTACACTGGCCCTTTTGCACAAAAGTTTTGCGCAAAAGGGACTTTTGCCCGAACGGAAGCAGCATAGTATTTCCGCAAAAAGCACTTATTTCTTACAGTAGGAAGTCAGTGCTTTTGAGGAAATTCAAGTGGCCAGTGTAGACAGCTGGCAAGTTTTTCCGGAAAAGCGGCTGATTTTCTGGAAAAACTGGCCAGTCTAGACACAGCCATAGGGTTGAAAGAGACCTCAGGAAACCTTATGCTTAAGGAGAGGGTGAAAAGAAAATAACCTCTAATATATAAGGCCAAGTTTTGAAATGCAGTAAGTAGATGGGGAAAATCCTTCTTGATTGCTAGTTCATTACCCTGTCTAATGAGATGAGAGTATCCATCCTTTGAATAAAAATGGACATACTGAGTTATACCAAAGATCCATTTAGTCCAGTATCCTGTCTTCCGACAGCGGTCAAAGCCAGGGGCCTCAGGGGAAATCAACAGATAATTATCAAGTGATCTATCCCCTGTACTATATGTACTTTATCTTGCATCATCTAACTCTGAGCACAGCAGCACTCAGAGCTGTGCAAGCTGCACTTTTGTATCCTGTCTTTTCTGTAAGTATAGCTTAGTTTCTCTAGCCACCTAGTTGCCTGATGTCCTCCTTGAGTGTGTGTGTCTGTGTGTACATATAGAGAGAGTGCATTTGTCTGTCTGTCTGAGTGTTTGTTCAATAACTCCTCCAAAATCAGGGGTGGGCACGCCAAGGTTTTGGTAAGTGGTCAAGGGCTGCACTTCTGTGAAGGGTGCGCAGGGTCTGGGACGGCAAGTGGGATGTAGAAGGGAGCTCAGGAGAGAGGACTGGAGTGCAGGCGGGTGTGTGGGGTCTGGGAGGAAGTGTGGGTGAAGGAGAGGGTTATGGTCTGGGGCAGGTGGAGGGTCCAGGAGGGGTTATGGATGCAGAAGAGGATTTTGGCCCAGGGGAGAGATGTAGGAGGGTGCAGGGTCTTGGAGGGAGTTGTGACCTGGGAAAAGGGGAGGGGGAAGGTGCAGGAAAGGCTTCTGGCCTGGGTGAGAGGTATAGGAGGGGGTGCAGGAGCTGAGAGGGAGTTGTGAGCTGGAGGAGGTAGGGAGAGGGGATAGAGGGTTTGGGTGGTGAGATGGGGCAGGTAATTGGGAGTGGGGGGGAAGTGGTGCCAGACGCAGGCTCTGGCTAGGAGGCACTTACCTAGACTCCACCCAGCCAGCAGCTCTGCAGGAACCTGAGACAGGCTCCATGCCTGACTGCTGGCCAGGCTGCTCCATATGGCTCTGTTCCAGCACAGGGAGGGAGGAGTGAGAAGGCTTCATTTGCTGCCCCTGCCTTCAGCAAAATTTCAGAAACTGGCCAATGAAAGCTGAGGGATTTTGCTGGGGATGGGAACAGCGTGTAAAGCTCTCTCCTCCCTGCCCAGACTGCATAGCAATTAGCAGCCTGCTGTTTAAAATGGCTGCAGCTGCTCTGTAGTAAAGGTGTCGGCGAGGCGGCCATGAGCCTGCTAGCCTCCTCTTGCCCTCTCCTGTCCTAAATGGTAAGAGCTAGGACCACCAATTTTGGTACCCAGTTTCCTCTTCTCCTAAGTTAAAGCAAGGTCCGGGTTTGGTTGTGCCAGGACAACTGGGAGCCCCGGGAAAAGGACTGTTTTCCATTGCATGTAAAGGGAGAGGCTGCGGTTTCGATGGCTCCACTATCTTGCCTGTCAATCAACTGGTAACTAACCCTCCTGCCCCAAACTGTTCCCCCACCCCAGGCTGTGGATGGCAGCAACAGAATGGAGGTAAATTCCTCTGCCCTGAGCCCCTCCTCTACCCCAGCCTCCTGCACTTTCTCCCATCCCCAAAGTCCTGTCCTGACTGCTGCACACACACACACCACCACCATCTGCAATAACTAAAAATAGTGCAAATGTTAAATGGCTGCTGCACCCTATCCCCATCTATACCAACCTACAGAGTAGATGCAAAAGGGATAAAACAATTCTGCCACTTTCACCCGCTTATGCCAGCATTTCTATGGCACCTCTCCAAATCATCTTATATCCAGACAATTGTGAATGTTTCATGTGGACAGAGAAAGCCAGAGAGGCAGGCCAGAAATCAAGGCTGGTAAACGAAACACAACAAATCCACAATTATCTGCATATAAATATAGTTTATGCTTTTTCCACTTGCAAGGAAATCCCTTATCATCTCTGTCTCAGGCTATGTCTACACTTCAGGGAAAAGTTGGAAAAGAAATGCAAATTGCAAACCACAATTTGTGCATCTTTTTCCTCTTTTCTTCCGAAAGAGGCTTTTCCGACATTTAGCCCATCTACATTGAGGCCAAATGTCAGAAAAAACCCTCTTTCGGAACATCCCTTCTTCCTCGTAGAACGAGGTTTACAGAGATGCCGAAAAACGCGTCTGCTTTTCCTAATTTTTTTTTCCAGAAAAGCAGACATGTAGCTTGGACGTGGCAGAGCTTTTCCAGGATACTTCCAGTATCCCGGAAAAGCTCTGCAGTGTAGACATAGCCTCAAATGAAGACACCCAAAGGATGCTATAAACACAGCAGTTGGCCACTGATTCCATGTGAGGGTTTCCCTTTGAAGGAGAATTTTTAATACATTGTAAAAACTAAGTTGCCAGAAAGAACTTTTGAAGGAGAAAGTAGAACATGACTGACTTACAGAGAATATGGTCTGTTTCTGGGCCAGAAACTGCTGCGACCATGGAACAAATATAGGGAAGTGGATGTGAGGTTAGAACAGTCTTTTGGGCTAAATGCTTTTTTCCCATTTGATAGACCCAGATCCTGCTTTTGCTGAGGCAAAGGAAATGTTGATATTGATTTTGAAAGGAATAGTACTGGGCTTCTAAAATGATCAAATACAAGTCAGGCTTTTCCTCCTCATCTGAACCTTCAAATCAAATTAGTAGCTTCAGCTTCCTTTTTTCCTTCCCCACATTCTTCATTTCCTAATTTTTCTTTTCAACATGTATTAGACCAAATTCATTTCCAGTGTAACACAATTCAAGTCAACACAGGCACATCAGGGATAGATCTGGTCTGTTTTAATAAAAGAAATAGAAAATTCATAGTACAGAAGTGCACAGTCCTGTACACACATGTAAAATTAAAAATAGAAGTGTCAATTTAAACAATGTATTTCAAAATACATTGAATCCCTCTATCACCATCACTGGAAGTCTCATAATATATATATATATATATATAACTAAATGTGGGTATGTCTACACTACAGCACTAATTCAAACTAACTTAATTCGAATTAGTTAATTAGCTAATCGAACTAGTGCATCTAGACCTAAAAACTAGTTCGAATTAGGGCTGTGCTTAAAGGGACCTGACCCCCACCCCGGACAGACAGTTCTCAGGGGTTCCCCGCTCACTTGTCTAATTCGATGAGGGACAGCAAAGCAGTCCTGGCTTGGAGTGCCCTGAATGCCCACACTTGGCACATCACAGCACTCAGCCATCAGCCCGGCTGCACTTGCCGCAGGCTGCCATCCGGAGGGGGGGGTCAATCGAGGGGCTTCAGGAGAGCTTCCACCCCGAGGAGCCCACAGAGCCAACCCAGTCCTCCCCATCGGGGGTTCGTACCCCATTCCTCCCTCACCTCCTTCCACTTACCCCTCCCTATTCCCCCTTCCTGATGTACAAAATAAAGGACACGTGTGTTCAAAAATAGAAACTCTCTTTATTGAACAAAACTCGGGGAGACTGGGAAAAGGAGGTGGGAGAGGAGTGGGCAACTAAAATGATCAGAGGTTTGGAACAGGTCCCATATGAAGAGAGGCTAAAGAGACTGGGACTTTTCAGTTTAGAAAAGAGGAGACTGAGGGGGAATATGATAGAGGTCTATAAAAGCATGAGTGGTGTGGAGAGGGTGCATAAAGAAAAGTTCTTCATTAGTTCCCATAATAATTGCTATAGACAATATTGACCCCCCCCCCCCCCCCGCGTGCTTTGGCAAATTCTCTGGTTCGGCACCAGTCAGGTGCCGGGGATGCCGGACTAGAGGACACCAAATGAAATGAATGGGTAGCAGGCTTCAAACTAACAACAGAAAGTTCTTCTTCACAAAGCAAATAGTCAATCTGTGGAACTCCTTGCTGCAGGAGGCTGTGAAGGCTAGAACTATAACAGAGTTTAAAGAGAAGTGAGATAAAGTCATGGAGGTTGGGTCCATGGAGTGCTATTAGCCAGGAGGTAGAAATGGTGTCCCTGGCCTCTGTTTGTGGAAGGCTGGAGATGGATGGCACGAGACAAATGGCTTGGTCATTGTCTTCGGTCCATCCCCTCCAGGGTACCTAGTGTTGGCCACTGTCGGCAGACAGGCTACTGGGCTAGACGGACCTTTGGTCTGACCCAGTACGGCCATTCTAAGCTCAGGGTCGGGGGTCTCAATGGACCATCTTGATTTTCATGCAAACCTGCTCCTGGGTGGCCAGGCTGGCAGCTATCCTGCCCTAGACGGCCACTTTCCTGTGGCTAGTGCGGACCTGGGCAGGCTCCCGGGAGCCGCCAGCCTGGTCCCGGGAAGAGGTGGAGGGCTGGGTGGCAGCGGGTGGCTGGCTCGAGCCGTGCCAGGTACAGGGTCTGTTGGCTGGGTGCTGGCAGGCTTGCACCTGGCACGGGCACTGTAGCCAGCCCGTGCCCCTTTAAGGGCTCTGGGGCCGGAAGGGGGGCAGAAGAGTTTCCCTGGTGGTGCCCAGAGTGGCCACCAGGGCAAGCTGGGGAGGGCTAGCCCCCCACTAGTTCGAATAAAGTGGCTACACAGCCCTTAATTCGAACTAGGGGTTAGTCCTCGTGGAATGAGGTTTACCTAGTTCGAATTAAGCACTCCGCTAGTTCAAATTAAGTTCTAACTAGTGGTTTGTATGTGTAGCGCCTATCAAAGTTAATTGGAACTAACGTCTGTTAGTTCGAATTAACTTCGTAGTGTAGACATACCCTGGTAGATAAATACAGCAACAAACCAAATTCCCCACTTCCCTTTTAAATCGCCCCTAATAATATTGGCCCTCCTAGAGAGAGATGCCCTGCAGTATGTTTTGAAAGACCAAAAGGTTCCACCCCACGAGCACATAATTACTATGGAAACAATGATGTAATTGATCTAGGGAGAACTTAGTGACAACCACAAGTGAAAGACAAATGTGTTGCATAGAGCGGTTTGAAATTTATGCCATGGTTTGAAGGAAGCATGGTCTGGTGAACCGGATATGAGTCTGAAAGGTAGATGTCGTCTCTGCTGCACCTGACCCTAAGACAGACTGGGTTTACCTTACTCAAAGTACTTTGAGAGCTCTGGATGAAAAGTATTAAAGGTTGGACTTCTCTAGTCTGGCATCCCCGGGACCTGACTGGTGCCGAACCAGAGAATTTGCCAAAGCACGCGTGGGGGAGGGTCAATATTGTCTATAGCATTACAAACACTTCCATTGCTTACTGGGCTATTGAGAACATTTCGGGGTAAATTAGAGCTAAAATAACAGCACAGATCACAGAGTCAGGACTATTGGCTGTAAACAAACTTTATGGGACTGTGGGAAACTTGTCATGCTAGACCATGGATGTTGCTGGATCAGAGAGTTCTGGACTAGAGAAGTTCAACTTGTACTTTCTTTTGGATGAGATGAAACACTTTTTTCCTAATACTTTGGAGTCATTTAAAGAACCCTACTCTTTTTTTTTCTATACACAAGCAGGAGTATTAACCATGGTGACTTGGAAAATTTCCAGATTGATTCATAATATTTAGTCTTCCTATATTGCCCTTGTGGTTTGCATTACATAAAGTTCAGAGCTGTTGTGTGGTAATTATGTAGATGCAATATTTTATCCCAGAGGTGGCTGCATTTCTGTATTGGGAGACACAATCTTCTGAACAGTTTGCTTATCAATTAAAATGTATAGTGTGCTGAGATACTTGGGAGGAAGGCTTCTGTTTGAAGATAAGCAGTTATATTCTTCTTGTTGGTGTAGCCTTTTAGTCCCAAACAGATCTAAAAAATGAGAAATACATTCAGTATAGGACCCGGGAATTGATTTCACATAGCATCTTGATGAAGTGTTTGACATCCAATTCATAGATGAAAAAGTGGAGCCAAAAGTATTTTTCAAAAGGGGGGATTCTTTAGTCTTTTCAGATTTCTTTCAGTTGCTCCAATAAAATAAATACATCCGCCTTAAACAACTGAAAGAGGTATTTACTGCCTGTGGTTTAACAACTGTACTAAGTCAAAGGAACCAGTCAACTAGAGCCTCATACTTCTTTTCTGAAGTGAAGATGGGAGAAAAGAATGAGACGACAATGTGGTATTTATAATAAAGATGAAATGAGTGGAACTCAATGGCGCCAGCAGCACTAGAGCTCCTGCTGTTTGGGCTAATGCATTTTGCATTAGCAAGTCTGGGTATCTGGCATCCAGCAAAGTAGTGAAATGCTTTTACAAACTAGTGACATTCTTAGAGCAGCAACGTTCTTTCCGAACACCAGCATTGCACGTTCAATTGGGAAAATTCAGATATGCAGTGTCTAAAGCTGGGTCAATAGTGAAGGATCGAGAGGCACAAATGTTTCAGCCATTTTCCACACACCCTGGTCAGACCCCTTTGTATTTATTTCCCTGCCCTTTTTTCCCATAGATTGATTACTGCACCCCTGGAAACTGCTGCATCAGAAGGGAGATTTATTTTGGGGTCAGCGACTGTCAGTGCTGTTGCTTCCATTGCCATTCCCTGGATATCCCTTTATGCCTCTTAGAATCATAGAATCATAGGACTGGAAGGGACCTCAAGAGGTCATCGAGTCCAGCCCCCCACCCTCAAAGCAGGACCAAGTTCCGTCTACACCATCCCTGACAGATGTCTATCTAACCTGTTCTTAAATATCTCCAGAGAGGGAGATTCCACCACCTCCCTTGGCAATTTATTCCAATATTTGACCACCCTGACAGTTAGGAATTTTTTCCTAATGTCCAATTTAAACCTCCCTTGCTGCACTTTAAGCCCATTACTCCTTGTCCTGTCCTCAGAAACCAAGAGGAACAAATTTTCGCCTTCCTCCTTGTGACACCCTTTTAGATATTTGAAAACCGCTATCATGTCCCCCCTTAATCTTCTTTTTTCCAAACTAAACAAGCCCAGTTCATGAAGCCTGGCTTCATAGGTCATGTTCTCTAGACCTGTAATCATTCTTGTCGCTCTTCTCTGTACCCTTTCCAATTTCTCCACATCTTTCTTGAAATGTGGCGCCCAAAACTGGACACAGTTCTCCAGCTGAGGCCTAACTAGTGAAGAGTAGAGTGGCAGAATGACTTCACGAGTTTTGTTTACAACATACCTGTTGATACAACCTAGAATCATATTTGCTTTTTTTGCAACAGCATCACACTGTTGACTCATATTCAACTTGTGGTCCACTATGACCCCTAGATCCCTTTCCGCCATGCTCCTTCCTAGACAGTCGCTTCCCATCTTGTATGTACGGAACTGATTGTTCCTTCCTAAGTGGAGCACTTTGCATTTCTCTTTATTAAACTTCATCCTGTTTACCTCTGACCATTTTTCTAACTTGCTAAGGTCATTTTGAATTATGTCCCTATCCTCCAAAGAAGTTGCAACCCCACCCAGTTTGGTATCCTCTGCAAACTTAATAAGCGTACTCTCTATCCCAATATCTACATCATTGATGAAGATATTGAACAGTACGGGTCCCAAAACAGACCCTTGCAGAACTCCACTTGTTATCCCTTTCCAGCAGGATTTAGCACCGTTAACAACAACTCTCTGACTACGGTTATCCAGCCAATTATGCACCCACCTTATTGTGGTCCTATCCAAGTTATATTTGCCTAGTTTATCAATAAGAATATCATGCGAGACCGTATCAAATTCCTTACTAAAGTCTAGGTATATGACATCCACCACTTCTCCCTTATCCACAAGGCTCATTAGCCTATCAAAGAAAGCTATCAGATTAGTTTGGCATGACTTGTTCTTCACAAACCCATGCTGGCTATTCCCTATCACTTTATTACCTTCCAAGTGTTTGCATATGATTTCCTTAATTACCTGCTCCATTATCTTCCCTGGGACAGACGTTAAACTGACCGGTCTGTAGTTTCCTGGGTTGTTCTTATTCCCCTTTTTATAGTTGGGCACAATATTTGCCCTTTTCCGGTCTTCTGGAATCTCCCCTGTCTGCCATGATTTTTCAAAAATCATAGCTAAAGGCTCAGATACGTCCTCTATCAGCTCCTTGAGTATCCTGGGATGCATTTCATCAGGACCTGGTGACTTGCTGACATCTAACTTTCTAAGTGATTTTTAACTTGTTCTTTGTGTATCCTATCTTCTAAACTTACCCTCTCTCTGCTTGTATTCACTACGTTAGGCACACCTCCAGACTTCTTGGTGAAGACCGAAACAAAGAAGTCATTGAGCATCTCCACCATTTCCAAGTTTCCTGTTACTGCTTCTCCCTCCTCACTGAGCAGTGCCTACCCACTTAACTGGGTTAGCTTTATCCCACCTCTCCAAGCTGGCTTTACTCATTTTGTGGCAGAACTACTGCTTTGTCCTCATGTGCTGGAGATGCTACCAGAGGCAGCCCACAGTCTGGGTTCTACTAGTGGATCACATGAGTCAACCTGGCCCAGTATGTCTGCATTCTAACAATGCCTGCCTTGTTTCTTATTAAGAGAACCCCATTCTCTGTATATCCTTTACTATTCCACCACTTAAGTAGCTAGTGTTCTAGTTGCCTTGGAAGTAACCTGAAATTCTCAAAGGAAGAAATGTGCTTGACAACGCACAGAAGTCACCAGAGGGGTTTATTTATCTCTTTTCCTCCATCAGGAGGTTGAGAGGTATGTCTTTATTTCTTCATGAAAGCAACTGTGAGTTTCCACCCTCCTGCATCTGTGGAGAGCAGATCCATTACAAAGGTGACAAAAAGATTAGCAGAATAAAATGTGCAGTGGGTGAAGGCCCCTGGATTTAGCTGTCTTCAGAAAACAGTATAACAAACATTACCATGTCTCTTCTAGCCACATGGCAGGTAAAACAGAAAATCAACAACACAGCTTTTCTTTTATTTTAATAGCTACTAAGAAAACTCATAGCTCAAAGACATAAATGAGCTCAGAAACTGTCTCTTTATTTCAATGATTCTCAAATTGGTGACTCTTGGAAGTGTTTGTTTTTGTTGAGTGTTTTGTGTATATTCCAGTCATTATCAAACTTTCTGATGACACCAAAACTGGAAGGGTAGCAAACACAGTATAATGCAACCAAACCAAACGTCACTTAAAGAAAAAAAAGCTTCCTTCTGCAGTTTTACTCTGGTTTAACTCCATCACCTTCAAAAGATTTATTTTTTATTCATTCCAATAAAAAAGTGAGAAGAGATGCTGCATGAAAAATTTTTACCCCTCCGGTAGCACCCTTATCGCTGTACAAAACTGAATGGAAAGAGAGACACACTATTCTGAAGAAGATGCTCCAAAAATTGCTAAAATGGTATGAGAACAAGTCAATAAAGAGCGCTCGAGTCCTAGAAAGGAGCAAATCCTGAAGTTGGGCTGGTGCAAAGGCCAGCCCTTGCCCCTAGTCCTGAGAAAACACCAACTCCAGTTCTAGAAGAGCAGTATGGTTCAATGGTCTGACGGGACTAGATGTTGTGAGCCCTTGAATTCCGCTCCCATTCTTACACTGACTTTTGTGTTCTTGGACAAGTTATTTATGGACAGACTTTCAAAAGCATTCAGCAGCTCTGATCCCAACAGGAGCTGTTAAGTGCTTAACTCTTTAGAAAGCCTGGCCCTAAATGTGTCTGTTTCCCCCTTCTGTAAACTGAGGGCAATTTTCCCAGCTCGTGGGGTACAGAGAGGGTTAATTCATTAACATTACCACACTTCTTGGAAGCTGCTAAAAATTATTTTGTGTAGCTCACTACAGTGCAAGCCATGACTTCATTTTCTTTAATTTCTCAGGCTGGGTCTGCACTAGACCAGAAGGTCGGCTTAAGATATGCAACTCCAGCTCCATAAATAACATAGTTCGAGTTGACATACCTTAATCCAGGGATTCTCAAACTTTGTGATACCGTGACCCCCCTCTAAGTTGCTGCGACCACCCTCTATGTTGCTTATGACTCCCTGGGGGGTCGGGACCCACTGTTTGAGAAATGTGGCCTTAAGCCAAGCTTTTCACTGTCTTCACAGGGGAAGGTCAATAGCAGCAAATGCTCCCGTTGACTTCCGTTACTCCTGGCAACTGCAAGGAGTACTGGACCATAGGCAGCCTCAGCATTCAATTTAGTGGGTCTTAACTAGACCCACTAAATTGAATGCCTGAAGATCACTCTCCAGCAGGTAAGTATAAACTTGGCCTGAGAGTTCACCACTTGCTTTAGGAGGTGGGCCACCAGGAGTTCTGTGTGACTAAAAATAAATATCAGTCTAACCTGTGCTGTCTCCCTTGGGAAAATCTGTTTTGAATCTTTTGCCTTCTTTCAGAGGGATAGAGTAAAATAAAATGTGCATACTGATTTCACCCCAACTAGAGAGTGAGAGGTTTTTTTAAGCACTATGCTTTGAAGGAGCAGTGATGGGACAGGTCTTAATTAAACCAACTGACATGGAGGTGAGTGACAGAACTAAAAATATATAGAACACTTGACTAGTGAATGATGGAAAATGAGCAGCGGACACCAATAGCGCAGCTTGAATTATTATTACAAGCACTTTAATCATGGCTTTTTAGCAGCAGAAACTTTCCATTACCTGAATGCAATGACCTTTACAACATGTCTTCAGCAAGAAAAATAGTAACATAACTGAAGCCCAAACCATAGAGGTAAATGAGTGATGCTCTTTAGCTATGACCTATTGAGATGGCTCCACATTTGCAGTATTGAGCCAAAGTATGCATCTCATAATGGGCAGAACCACCCAGTGTTCAAACTCTCATACTTAAGAAGAAATGTTGTTCCCAATCCCAACTTTTCAAAGTATTTATCTGTTATTGAGATGGTTTGGGACATGACCCTGATCTGGGGTATGGACTGAGGAATTTTTCTTTGGACTTATTGCTATTCAGAAGAAAAGAGTTCCTGTGGCTTGCCAAATAATCTTGCACTGTGATTTTCTCCATGAAGTCACCTGTGTGTCAGGTCTCCAGTGGCTCCTAGAAGCAGGATGGAATTCAGAGCTCTCCACCAGGCTGAGTTATTTAACACAACAGAGCTTTCCCAGCTTCCAGGAGATTGTACAGCTGGACTTGTTCTGCAGGTTCAAAGTTTATTTCCCACCACAGAGATAGAGTGAGCTTTTAAAGAAAACAACTAAAAGTTTTACATGGCGGTTACAAATGCTGTAATTCAGACAGTGTTTTCTGCTTTGCAAGCAGACAGGCCAAGTACTTGAAATGCTGAATAGAATTTGAGGGGAATACTAAATAAAGTAGTAGTGTCTCTGAGTCAAGTCCTGCCTGTGCTCTGTCATTGGAGCTCTCAGTGACAGCTGTAGGAGGACCAGAGCCTACGTCTATACTGCGGAGGTATCCGGAAATAGCTATTCCACATCTTAAGAGCAAGCCAGTTAAATCAGAATATAACGTGCTCGCTATTCCAATGTCCTTGTGAACCTCATTACACGAGGGATAAGGGATGTTTCAGAATAGCGCCTTATTTCAAAAGTTGGTGTTGTAAGCTATTTTGAAATAATATTGAAATAAGCTACGTGATTTGCATAGCGCAAATTGTATAGCTTATTTCGAGGTAAGGGTGCTGTGTAGATGCACTCAGAGTGTGCTGTTTGTAGTAGCTGGCCCTCCATGTAGAATTTGCTGACATCCCAAACAGATTTTCAGAATGCTTTCCAAGTGTGTGCTCTTTCTAGCAACATCATTGTTATTTCCCCAGGGTTGTCCCTCTCATTTTCCTTTTTTTATTAGAGTATCTGTTGATATCCAATGACACTGTCTGGGTGGAAAGATGGCATGCTAGGCCATGGGGAAGTACAAATTGAGACAAATAACTTTGATTTATAACCATTCAGTTTCATCATACAGGAAAGAGAAAACACTCCCACAACACTGGTACATGCTGGGCTTGTTTAGTTTAAAAAGGAGAAGCCTGAGAGGGGACATGATAGCGGTTTTCAAGTATCTAAAAGGGTGTTATAAGGAGGAGGGAGAAAAATTGTTCTCCTTTGCCTCTGAGGATAGGACAAGAAGTAATGGGATTTAATTGCAGCAAGAGAGGTTTAGGTTGGACATTAGGGAAAAACTTCCTGCCTTTCTGGGTGGTTAAACACTGGAATAAATAGCCAAGGGGGGTTGTGGAATCTCCATCACTAGAGATATTTAAGAACAGGTTAGACAGACACCTGTCAGGGATGATCTACACAGTGCTTGGTTCTGCCTTGAAGGCAGAGAACTGGACTTGGTGACCTCTCAAGGTCCCTTCCAGTTCTAGTGTTCTATGACTCTACATTTGTGTTCCCTGTTTTACAGAACTGGCGTATCTCAGGGAGCAAATTCTACAACTCCTTTACTTAGAATGATTTTGATAACATGCATAAAAAGTTTTTATACACTCAAAGGACATCAACAGTGAATTTATCTTAGATACAAACTGAGGCAGATTGGTTGAGAGAACAGGGCAATGGATTGGGACTCAAGAAATCAGCATGCTCTGGCTCTGCCACAGACTTCCTTTTTGATCTTGGGCAGTTCCTTTCTCCTCTTGGAGCTTGGATTGTCTTGGGCTATAACTCTAGCCCCACCCACTTACCTTTGCACAACACCTGGCAATCAATCTCTGTATGAGATGTGATAGGTATTATTCACTGCACTTTCATTCTGCAGAACAGTGATAAATATCTTCGGTAAAAAAAACTAACCCTGAATTCCAATGTCTCATTGTCCATTGGGTGATACGAATGCTAAAGCAGGGCAGTTATGAACCTTATTTTCAAAGTGGTACAGCTTGCTGACAGCCCTTCTACTCTCTCTTGGCACACGTTGATCCAGCCTGGATATTTTCAGTAAAGCTGAATTCCCATTCTTGAAATGGAATCCCGAATCTGAAATGCCAAGTTTCTGTAGACCCTGCCAGAGCTGTGTGCTTTTTCTTCCCCTCCCAGGAGTGCCCAGTTCTTCTCTCACCTTTCACCATAGGCCACCTGCCAGTGTGGAGGGGCATATGCAGAACTGCACAACAGCGCCCCTTTGGGATTGGAGAAGAGGCAGAAGAACAGAACTGTGTGTTTAGTGCTCCCAAGGCTCCGCTGCTGAAAGCCTGGCAGTGAAGTCACCTGCTGCCCATGCTCGGGCAGAGAAAGATAATCTGTGCATTGCGACTCCCTTGTGGGAATTTGATAGTGACCTGGATAAAAAAAATTCAGAATCTAGGAATGCATGAAAAATTGTGACTGGGGAGGGTTCTGTTTGGCTCAGTTCTAGTGCAGAGTAGGAAGGTTCCTGTGTACTTAGGGTGACATTTGTCTTCATTGCAGAGAGACCACTCAAAACCTATGCATCATTTAAGTTCCACTAAAGACCACACAAGGGAGCTGAAGTGGACCTTAAGTGGTACCTGGTTCTTGAGCGTAGGGTTGTCTCACCATTTGTAATGAATCTGTGCACAAGGGAAGCTTGCTCTGAGACACCTTATCCTCATCAATTGTGATAATGTCCAGCCAAACAATCTAATTCATGGCATTTATGTATGTGATATCAAATTACTTGATCTCACAAAGCCTGACTCAGCTTGTGTAGCAGGAACTCTGTCTTTTTGTGTGAGTGGATTGCAGCATGCAATAATTAAAAACTGTATTGTGCTACACAAACACTAGGGGGCAGAAAAAAGACTGCACAGACAACCTTAACTTTGTACAAAAGCTTCAGAGGGATAGCCGAGTTAGTCTGTAACAGGAAAAACTTAAAAAACAATAAATAGTCTAGTAGCACCTTAAAGACTAACAAAACATGTAGATGGTATCATGAGATTTCGTGAGCAAAACCCACTTCTTCAGATGTCCAAACTATAATGCTTGCTTACATTTGAGCGTAAACTGTGTAACATCGATGCTCTCCTAAAGTGGCTTTTTGCATGGTCATTGTGAATCTGTTTTCATTGCACAACACTTAGTTTACACACACAGTCAACAAAAGGGATGCACTCAGGATATTTCAGAGAAAAAACACTTAATCTTAGGGCATGAGAATGGAAAGAGGCCTAGTAAAGCTAATTTTCCATTAACTTTACTTCCGATTTAATAAAGCACCCCCATTTCTTTATGGACAAAAGCTAAAATCAGATGCAGCCTCTTAGATTTCAGTAACAGTCTCTGTTTACCCAATTTTACAGCCGGGTTTGAGAGTCAGTGCTGAGTTCACAGGACTGCCCAGAACTCTCCTTTTCTTTGACTGCAGCTGTTTCCTCCTTCACTTCCCTGAAACAGATCCAGCAATCCCTTAAACAGACCACTGCTCTTTGGTTCACTGCCCCCACTTCCTAAATTGGCGAATATTCATTACTCTTTGTGTGAAATCATTGAATAATTGAAATGGAGCTAAATGAAAGTTGTAAATTAAATGATATTCCAAGTGCTTTGGTAACAAACATAGCAGGAAGACAATTGCTGTTAAATAAGCTTTTGGGCTGGGTTGTACTCATGCATCATGTGAATTCATTGTGTATTTATAATCAGGCTGCATGTCAGAGAGTGTCCAACATTTTAATGATACAGAATCTTAGCAGTAGTAGTGCAAGTGCTTATCAATCTGGAATTAGAAAACTGTTATACACATGGTTAATTTATTATTATTTCTACTGTTATTTTATTAAATGGCACTGATTATCTTGCAAGGAAGATCAATGGAAAAACCTGCCAGGAATTAGCCAAATCACAGGTTAAAGAGAATGTATAATTTTAAAAAGCATACTCTGAAAACAAAGTCTCAGAGGGCTAGCTGTGCTAGTCTGTACGTGCAAAAACAACAAGGAGTCCTCTGACACCTTAAAGACTAAGGGTATGTCTACACTAGTCCCCAAGTTTGAACTATGGAAGCTAATGAGGGTGACCGAAATTGCAAATGAAGCGTGGGATTTATATCCCACGCTTCATTAGCATGTTCCCAGGCGGTCGCCATTTTGGAAGCTGACTAGCCTGGAATAAGTGCCCGCATCTACATGCGGCAGAGAAGGGTGATTCCGAAATAAACCCCTTACTTCGAATTATCAGGTATACCTCATGGAATGGAATGAGGTTTAACTGGTAATTTGAAGTAAGGGTTTTATTTCGGAATCACCCTTCTCTGTCGCGTGTAGACACGGGCAGTTATTCCGGGCTAGTCAATTTCCAAAATAGCGACCACCCGGGAGCATGCAGGCGAGGCAGGGGGCACAGCAGAGCCTTGAGTGGGGTAGGAGTCTAGTCTCCCTGAAGAGGGGTTCACCCACCACCCATGCTCCTATTCCCCAGCTGCAAACATGGGACTTCATTGTAAATGTGGATTTACAGAACAAAACGCCACTGCAGTTGATATAATGTTGGTGCTTTCAATTTACTCACCTACTAGCATAGCCTACTTATTTAGGATAAAGTACAGTGCTTATATGGTAAACCAAATTGGGAAAAATAGCTCTCAAACTGTCATCTCTGGAAAACACTTTAAAATTCAGCCTTAGCTTTGCATTGCAATGCACCGCCCAGCACAGCTGGTGTCATAATGTACTACAGCACAGTTCTAGCTCCCATCCCTTGGCAGGAAGGGGGAAGCAGGAAGAGAAGCTGCATGCCATCCACATCCAATGTTTGCAGCAAAGCCCTAATCCAGTCTTCGAAATCTAGCCTTAGAAAGCCTCTTTGCAGCCAGGATCATGTTTTCTTTCATGCTTTGTCTAGCACCAAGTAAACTGATAGCGCTCAATAAATAATCCTCAGACTCTGCCAGGCAGGAAGCAGCCCCTGATGTATTCTTACCACAGCTAATTTTAAAATGCCAGTGTAATTTCTTGCTATTTTGTTTTGCCAGTGAGAGAGAACTGGCAGCATTGAGCGATGTACATTGATAAGAAGAAGCTTCCAATTTCTCTGCTCAACCCAGGAAGCTACACCATTGGAAATCTTTTACTGTCGGCATCCACCAGGGTCCAGCTGAAGGGTCCTTCTGGGAAAGACCTTTTGGTTCCCTGTTCATTGGCTATTTTTTGCAGGTAGCTTGCTGAAGTGGTTGCTCAGTTGCCACTGTTGGGTATTTTTCCCCTTGAGAATTGTGTTAGCTGTAGCACATAAGTTAGGATTTTAGTTGCTTCATGATTGCCTTTGATCAGCCTTCCCCTGTGTGACTCACGAGGGGGTAGGCCTGACCTAGGCGAGCAGGCTTTAAAAGCCAGAGGCACAGTGACCAGGGGAGTGAAGCAGACAGGGGGCTGCAGACAGAGGAGTTTAAGAGGGAGTTTGACAGAGGGAGGCCTATGATGGTCAGAGGGACCCGCAACACCTGTGCAGCACTGCTTCTGTCTCCTCCACCTGCACCTGTAGCCAGACAGAACGCCTGAACATAGATGCCTCTACCCAGATCCTGGTGTGGTTTTGCAGGGACTGTGGCTTGCAATTCCCACTGACTGATATCCAGGCTGGGGGGGACCATCCAATGTGAAAGGTGCCTGCTGGTGGAATCTCTCAGGCAGCAGGTGGGAGAGCTAAAGGAGGAGGTGGCTAGGTTGAGCTGTCCCAGTACACAGGACTGCTGACACACCACTGGTGGAGGAGGAGATGGCTCAGGGTAGACACTGGCAGCTGGTTACTTCTGGCAGCAGGCAGCGCTCCACCCCTGCTCCGAACCCTCCCACCATGGTACTAGAAAACTGTTATGTTCTTCTTGATACAGGAGATAAGGAATCACCCCCTACAACAGAGGAGGAGAAGCCTCATGCCCCCAAGGCTGGGAGGTCTGCTGCCACCACAGTGAATAGGAAATGTCGGGTAGTGGTGGTTGGAGACTCTCTGCTGAGGGGTGATGGAGGCGCCCATCTGTCGCCCTGACATGTCATCTCGGGAGGTATGCTGTCTACCGGGGGCCCGTATCCGAGACATTACAGAGGCATTGTCAAGGATTATCTGGCCCTCTGACTACTACCCCATGCTACTCATCCATTTGGGCACTAATGATACTGCGAGGTGTGACACTGAGCAGATCAAGAGTGATTACAGGGCTCTGGGAGTACGGGTGATGGAGTCTGGAGTACAGGTGGTATTCTCTTCGATCCTTCCTGCCAAAGGCAGGGGCCCAGGCAGAGACAGGTGCATCCTGGAGGTGAATGCCTGGCAGCAAAGATGGTGTCGTCAGGAGGGCTTTGGCTTTCTCAACCAAGGGATGCTATTCCAGGAAGGACTGCTAAGCAGGGATGGTGTTCACCTTTCAAGGAAGGGGAAAACCGTATTTGGATACTTACTGGCTAACCTAGTGAGGAGGGCTTTAAACTAGGTTTGATGGGGACAGGTGACCAAAGCCCACGGGTAAGTGAAGAACATGGAAAATAGGGAGATGGGTCGGAAATGGGAGGGAGTGTGGGCTAAAATAGCAGAGAGAAAGGAGGGACAAGGCAGAACTGGGAGGCAAGATCAAATCAGTATCTTAGATGCCAATATACAAATGCAAAAAGCAGGAAGAACTGGAAATGCTAATAAATAAATACTATGACATCGTTGGCATCACAGAGACTTGGTGAGATAATACACATGATTGGAATATTGGTCTAGAAGGGTACAGCTTACTCAGGAAGGACAGGCAGGGGATAAAAAGGGAGGAGGTGTTGCCTTATATATTAAAAATGTACACACTCGGACTGAGGTGGAGATGAACATAGGAGACAGACGTGTTGAGAGTCTCTGGGTTAGGCTAAAAGGGGTAAAAAACAAGGGTGATGTCATGCTAGGGGTCTACTACAGGCCACCTACCCAGGCGGAAGAGGTGGATGAGGCTTTTTTTAAACAACTAACAAAATCATCCAAAGTGCAGGATTTGGTAGTGATGGGGGACTTCAACTATCCAGATATATGTTGGGAAACTGGGACAGACTATCCAATAAGTTATTGGACTGCATGGAAGACAACTCTTTATTTCAGAAGGTTGGAAAAAAGCTACTAGGGGGGAAGCTGTCCTAGGGTACGTCCAGACTACATGCCTCCGTCGACGGAGGCATGTAGATTAGCCAGATAGGCAGAGGGAAATGAAGCCGCGATTAAAATAATCGCGGCTTCATTTAAATTTAAATGGCTGCCCCGCTCTGCCGATCAGCTGTTTGTCGGCAGATCGGGGCAGTCTGGACGTTCCCCTGTCGCCAGAAAACCCTTTTGTCGACCGCCCCGTTATGCCTCATCCCACGAGGCATAACGGGGCGGTCGACAAAAGGGTTTTCTGGCGACAGGGGAACGTCCAGACTGCCCCGATCTGCCGACAAACAGCTGATTGGCAGAGCGGGGCAGCCATTTAAATTTAAATGAAGCCGCGATTATTTTAATCGCGGCTTCATTTCCCTCTGCCTATCTGGCTAATCTACATGCCTCCGTCGACGGAGGCATGTAGTCTGGACGTACCCTTAGATTTGATTTTAACAAATAGGGAGGAACTGGTTGAGAATTTGAAAGTAGAAGGCAACTTGGGTGAAAGTGATCATGAAATCAGAGTTCGTGATTCTAAGGTATGGTAGAAGGGAGACCAGCAAATTAGAGAGAATGGATTTCAGGAAGGCAGATTTTGACAAGCTCAGAGAGCTGGTAGGTAAGGTCCCATGGGAGGCAAGACTGAAGGGAAAAACAACTGAAGAGAGTTGGCAGTTTTTCAAAGGGACATTATTAAGGGCCCAAAAGCAAGCTATTCCACTGTGGAAGAAAGATAGAAAATATGGCAAAAGACTGCGTTGGCTTAACCAGGAGATATTGCATGATCTAAAAATAAAAAAGGGGTCATATAAAATGGAAACTAGGACAAATTACAAAGGATGAATATAGGCAAACAATACAGGAATGCAGGGGCAAGATTAGAAAGGCAAAGGCACAAAATGAGCTCAAACTAGCTATAGGCATAAAGGGAAACAAGACGCCATTCAATAAATATATTAGAAGAAAGACAAAGACCAAGGACAGGATAGGCCCATTTCTAAGTGAGGAGGGAGAAATGACTCCTTTGTTTTGGTCTTCACCAAGAAGTCTGATGAAGGAATGCCTAACATAGTGAATGATAGTAGGAAAGGAGTAGGTTTAGTTGATAAAATAAAAAAACAAGTTAAAAATCATTTAGAAAATCAGATGTCTGCAAGTCACAAGGGCCTGATGAAATGTATCCTAAAATACTCAAGGAGCCGATAGAGGAGGTATCTGAGCCTTTAGCTATCATCTTTGGAAAATCATGGAAGACAGGAGAGATTCCAGAAGACTGGAAAAGGGCAAATATAGTGCCCATCTATAAAAAGGGAAATAAGAACAACTCAGAAAACTACAGACCAGTCAGTTTAACTTCTGTGCCAGGAAAGATGATGGAGCAAATAATTAAGGAAATCATCTGCAAACACTTGGAAGATAATAAGGTGATAGGGAACAGCCAGCATGGATTTGTAAAGAACAAATCATGTCAAACCAATCTGATAGCTTTCTTTGATAGGATAACGAGCCTTGTGGATAAGGGAGAAGTGGTGGATGTCATATACCTAGACTTTAGTAAGGAATTTGATACAGTCTCGCATGATATTCTTATCAATAAACTAGGCAAATACAACTTAGATGGGGCTACTATAAGGTGGGTGCATAAATTGCTGGATAACCATTCTCAGAGAGTAGTTATCAATGGTTCACAATCCTGCTGGAAAGATATAACAAGTGGGGTTCCGCAGGGGTCTGTTTTGGGACTAGTTTTGTTCAATATCTTCATCAATGATTTAAATATCGGAATTCAGAGTATGCTTATTAAGTTTTCAGATGATACCAAGCTGGGAGGGGTTGCAACTGCTTTGGAGGATAGGGACATAATTCAAAATGATCTGGACAAATTGGAGAAATAGTCTGAGGTAAACAGGATGAAGTTTAATAAGGACAAATGCAAAGTGCTCCACTTAAGAAGGAACAATCAGTTTCATACATATAGAATGGGAAGCTACTGTCTAGGAAGGAGTACAGCAGAAAGGGATCTAGGAGTTATAGTGGACCACAAGCTAAATATGAGTCAACAGTGTGACGCTGTTGCAAAAAAAGCAAACATGATTCTAGGATGCATTAACAGGTGTGTTGTGAGCAAGACACGAGAAGTCATTCTTCCACTCTACTCTGCGCTGATTAGGCCTCAGTTGGAGTATTATGTCCAGTTCTGGGCACCACATTTCAAGAAAGATGTGGAGAAATTGGAGAAGGTCCAGAGAAGAGCAACAAGAATGATTAAAGGTCTAGACTAGAGAACATGACCTATGAAAGAAGAATGAAGGAATTGGCCTTGTTTAGTTTGGAAAACAGAAGATTGGACATGATAGTGATTTTCAAGCATCTAAATGGGTGTTGTAAGTAGAAGGGAGAAAAATTGTTCTCCTTTGCCTCTGAGGATAGGACAAGAAGCAATGGGCTTTAATTGCAGCAAGGGAGGTCTAGGTTGAAGATTAGGAAAAAGTTCCTAACTGTCAGGGTGGTTAAACGCTGGAATAAATTGGCTAGGGAGGTTGTGGAATCTCCATCACTGGAGATATTTGAGAGTAGGTTAGAAAAATGTCTGACAGGGATGGTCTAGACAGTACTGGGTCCTGCCATGAGGGCAGGGGACTGGACTCAATGACTTCGAGGTTCCTTCCGGTCCTATGATTCTATGTTAAGATGCCGAAAGGCCTCCAGGCATGGTACCTAGAAACTGAAATGTATTATTTTATTGTTCCAATGGGCAAGTATATCCTTCCAGTCTTCATATGCTCATTTTATCTCTTAAAACTGCTTTAATAATTGTCTCCACCTATACTGATAACAGTATAAAATATCTTTGTATATTTTAAAACTTTTTTATATTTTCTTTAATACGGAGTTATATTTTTAAATCAATTTCCATCTGTTAGGATTTTCCTCTGAATTGAGGAAACATAAGATGACTGATGGCATTCACTGATTTCTGTACCCTACACCTTAACGTGTTCTTGGGTGAAAGATGTGCTTAATATTAAGATATCAAATACATATATAGTGTTTCATGGTAGAGAAAACCACACTGAAGAACGTGTACCGATCATCAAAGATGCCAAATTGGAAATTCTGGAGAACTGAGTCCTGTTTATTGGCAGAACAGATGTTGCACTGATAGTGGACCCCAAATTGCAATTCATACTCCTTTGAATACTCCTAATTCACACAGGTATCAATTTTTTGTTCGAAAGAGCACTTTCGAAAAAAGGCATTCTTCCTTGTAAAATGAGGTTGTCCGTGGTCAAAAAAATTGCAGTGTTCTTTTGATTTACTTTTGAAAGAACACGGGAGCAGTCTAGATGCAGGGAAAGTTTTTTCGAAAAGAGGCCAGTTTTTAAAACAAACCCTGTAGTCTAGACACACCCTTACTGACTGAAGTCATGTTTAGGCTCATGCCTCGTGGCAAAGAAAGCTTCCTTACACTGTGCTCGCTGAAGTGCTTCAGCCCTGGCCTGGTGGCTTCACAACTAGGTATGAGAAGGGGCATCCAAGGCTCCAGTTAGTTGTTGGCCCATCTGGAATTCCAAAATGCTTTTGTTATTACTAATCTATAGCCTGATCCAAAGCCCATTAGACTCAATGGAAAGCTGCCTTCAACAGGCTTTGGCTCAAGCCTCTAGATCGTTAATAATGCAAGTTTTGAAAATATGGTGTCTGATTCACAACTACATTACTCCAGGTTTTTTTTTGCCAGTATAACGTCAATGAGTACAGATTCCCAGCCCACTGCTCTAATCACTGACTAGCATACCACATCATCTATGAAAATAGCATAGTAATATTTAGGAAACGTGACCTACCTTTATTAACCTAGGCTTACAAAGTGCAAGGCAGATTCATTCTGAACGTAAGTACAACAGATCTCAGAATCATTCTACAATCAGTAAGGTTTGATCTCTCTCTCCAGGCAGTAACCTACTACCAAAATAGCAGGGCTGCTGTCAGAACTAGAACGTATTTTCCACACAACTCAAGGGAAGGCTGCACAACACCTTCTTGTGTTACATCATATCTAGTTAAAGACTCTCGTTTCTAGAACCTTTTCATTGGAAGTATTTTTAAAAAATGTACAGCTGCCCACAAATGTCAGTTGGCACATATAACATGGGGGGAGGGAGGCAGAAACAGGACACTTTAAAAATTGAAATTTCAACTGTTCATATTACTGCTAAAAATGTTTATATACAATATAAAAGCTACATGTAAAAATAGGAAAATTTTGAAAAAAACAATGAATTATTGATGTATTGGAGTGTCACTTTCAAAATAAAGTCTAGAAGTTTAGCACTCCCCTTTTCCTACAGACACACATACTAAAAATCTTTCATATTAGTCTAACATTTCCATTTATTTTTAGCTCTCTCACTAATCTAGAACAAGCGTGATTGCTTCAGCCCATATGACATTTTGCATTAACTAAGATGACCTGTAATGATTCCAGCTTTGCTGTTTGTGCCAGATAAGAATGCAATGCTTCAGTTTAACATCACCAATTATATTAGTTACTGATCATGCCAGTGGCAATAGTAGATAGATAGATAGATAGATATATTTATTGTAGCAAAGAGGTGTAGCCTCCCTCAGAGATTGACAGCCATCATCCTGTAAGGAGAAGGGCAGGACTGGAACAGGAAATATAAGAGGCAGCCTCTGTAGCTGTGTTGGGATGGAGCTGCCAAGAGAGACGGATGTTGGAATTGGTACAAGGGGAGCATTTTGGGTTATGTGAAAGTAGGGTTGATTAGAGAGGGAGCCTGAACCAAAACCTCTGAACAGAACACACTGAACTTTATGGGTGTTTGAAATTCAAACAAAAAAAATCTGTATTTGACAGAGTGTGTGGGGGACGAGCTGAGGGCTCATGTGGAAAGAGGTACAGGGACGGATCTTTTGCTGGCATACATTGGTGTAGCCCCATGAAAGAGAATGTATGGATCTGTGTCAGTTTACACCAGCTGAGGATCTATCCCACTGGCTGTGTCTAGACTGGCCAGTTTTTCCAGAAAATCGGCCGCTTTTCCGGAAAAACTTGCCAGTTGTCTACACTGGCCGCTTGAATTTCCGCAAAAGCACTGACTTCCTACTGTAAGAAATCAGTGCTTCTTGCGGAAATACTATTCTGCTCCTGTTCAGACAAAAGTCCCTTTTGTGCAAAGCTTTTCGCAAAAGGGCCATGTAGACAGCTCAGATTTGTTTTCTGCAAAAAAGCCCCGATCGTGAAAATGGCGATCGGGGCTTTTTTGCGGAAAAGCGCATCTAGATTGGCACGGACACTTTTCCACAAAATGTGCTTTTGTGGAAAAGCGTCCCTGCCAATCTAGACGCTCTGTTCCAAAAATGCTTTTAACAGAAAACTTTTCCGTTAAAAGCATTTCTGGAAAATCATGCCAATCTAGATGCAGCCACTGTGTTTTAGTAGGTCAAGTATGGTTCAGGGAGTGAGGGCACATAGAACCAATATTGGAATCTAACAGGGACATGCTGTGTAACTTTGGACACGTCATTTAACGTCAGTTACTCCATCTTTAAAATAGAGATAATATTAACTTAGAGTAATGATTAGGTTTGCTCATTCATGCAAAATGTAACAGCTCTCCTGCCTGTATAGCAACACTGGGCCTCTGAGGGTACGTCCACTCTGGCCTGAAAGACCTACAGCATGGCCATGGATGGTCCCATTCATCTGACTTGGACTCATCTGACTTGAGGCTACTGGGCTAAATATTGCAGTGTAGACCTTTAGGCCTGAGATCTGAGGAGCTCTTGCTCAGCCCCAAGCCCAAGCTCTGCAATTTTTAGCCTGCAGCCTGATCTCCACCAAGCCCACGTCAGCTGACCCAGACGCTGAGACTCGGTGCTGTAGGTTTTGTATTGCTGTATATACACACACACACACACACACACACACACACACACACACACACACACAAAATTCAAAGCCAGAGTTGGTGGCATATAAAGCCTGCCAGAGCTCTGGTCCACTTTACCCCCTGAAACCTCTAGCTTGTGTGTGGCTGTGGATACCCACAAATCTTCCAGTAGAACTTTTAGCTAAATGGGCGAGACTTGGGAGTGTGGGTGACATAGGTTTCTTGGCAGCTGGCCCACAGCTGTGGAACTCACTTCCAGCACACGTCAGAATGACTACAACTCTTGCTGTCTTCACAATAAAATGCACGGCTCATTTATTCGACTTAACTTTCCCACAATAAAGAAAAAACCTTAAAGGTAAGGAGAGAAATCTAGGTTAACACCCATGTAGGGCATGGTAATAACGGAGAGTGCAAAAACCTAGAGACAGATGTATATAATATTTACAACGGGCTATAAAGAAGTTCAAAGGTTTAGTAATGCCTGCTAATGATACAGATGGGAATAAAATGGGGATTTCCTGACTCTCAGTCCTGAGTACAAGCCACTAGTCCCTTTAGCCACAAAATGTTTCTTTCATTTTCTGCAAACAACTTTTCAGTCTTCCACAAATTTCATAAAAAATTCTGGTAGAGCTAAATCATATGAAGGAAATGATCTGCATGAGATTGCCATTAGTACTTACCTGCAGTTGTCCTTTCAGTCATATACTCCCAATCTGTGAAACTGTGAAAAGAAGGAATAGAAAGACAAGGGGGATGAGGTGTTATTTTTTATTGAACCAACTTTTGTTGGTGAAAGAGACAAGCTTTCGAGCCACACAGAGCTCATCTTCAGGTCTGGGAAAGGTATTCAGATTGTATTTAGTTGTGACAAGGTGGAATGGATTGTTTAGCATAAGTAGTTAAATGGAACATTCAAGATGAAGTAGTCAGTTAATACCTCTCCAGTCATAGGACAGATAAAGGGGAGGAGAGGATTAATAGGCGACAGATTGTTGCAGTAAGCCATATATTCTTATTAAATCCAGGATTTTTAGTGTCTAGCAAAGTTATGAATTTAAGCTTCTGTGCTCACATTCTAAGGGGTTGTGCTAGTTTTCTTTGTGGATGAGGACGGGGAGGGGGTGCAAATATATAGTGATGGCTTTGTCAAAAGCGTTCACCCCACAAGTGATGTGGTGTGTTTGTCTTCTATCATTTTTCTGTGTGAGCTCATTTGAGACCATAATGATTGTCTTGGTTTCACCCACACAGATGCTGTGGAGTTTGAGTGCCCTGGATGAGATACACATGGGCTATGTCTAGACTACATCCCTTTTTCGTAAAAGGGATGTAAATTAGATGTATAGCAATTGCTAATGAAGCGGGGATTTAAATCTCCCCCGCTTCATTAGCATAAAAATAGCTGCAGCTTTTTTTCCGCACGGAGCTTTGTCGGAAAAAAGCACCAGTCTAGACTCTGATCTTGCAGAAAATAAAGCCTTATTTCACAGAGGGATAAGGGACCTTTCGGAAAAGGCTTTAACTCAGGAAAGAGAAAGCTGTTCTCTCAAGCTCCAGCATGTATTCCCTACACCAGTAAGTGGCAGACAGCTGGTCTGGGTCTGTCACAGTATGGTTGGGACCCATGCTTCTTCAAAGGTGTGTTGTTGATAATTATAGCAGTGGAGATAGTTCTGCAAGCTGTGGTTGTGGCATAAACTGATGCCATTTTGAGTTGGCATGGCCTGATCTGGAGCTTCTTATGATGACCTTGGTGTGGCTGGGTGGTTGTTTGAAAGTCAAAAAGGAGAGGGTCCATGAAACATTTATTTCAGGATTTGGTTCCATTGAGAATGGGTTATAATTGTTTAATGATTTCCCCTTCCCACCACACACACACTCACTTTGGATTCCATTGTGGGATGATAGATAACTGAGGGTGTGCAGTTGGAGGGTATTTTCTCTGTATGGAAATAATGTTCTCTCGGGGTATTTGGAGGGGGGTCCATTATAGTATGTGATTTACTTCTCAGGTGGTGTATCCTTGTTTGGTGAAAGTAGCTTTACATTTAAGATATGGATTCCAGACTTTCTCCTTGGAGCACAGTCTCTGGTGTCTGAGTACCTGGCTATAGAAATCTTTGTGAATCAGAAGTGGTGAAATCTGGATCAGTGAAGGTAAGTGTTGAGATCAGTGGACTTATATTTAGCTGTCTGTAGCATTCCATTGTTAAAGCTGATTCTGGTGTCCAGGAACTTGATGCTGGCGTGGGAGTGTTCCACCCTAGAGCGTGTTTGATGGATTGATCTTGAATTTGTGGTACGGTTCAGAGTGTGATTTTAGGTCATCTGTCCCCAGGATAAAAATATCATTGATGAATTTCAGGTATATCATTGGTTTTGTGGTGCTTTTTTCTGAAATGCTTATGTCAGGTTGGCATATTGGGGAGATATTATAGTACACATGGCTGTTTTCCTGGTTTGGACAAAGTATTTGTTGAATTTACATATTTGAGGATGAAATGGAGTTTGTTGATGTGTGTTGAGTGGTTATGTGAGGGTATGTCTACACTACCCCGCTAGTTCGAACTAGCGGGGGTAATGTAGTCATCCGCAGTTGCAAATGAAGCCCGGGATTTGAATTTCCCGGGCTTCATTTGCATGAAGCCGGCCGGCGCCATTTTTAAATGCCGGCTAGTTCGGACTCCGTGCCGCGCAGCTACACGCGGCACGGACTAGCTAGTTCGGATTAGGTTGGAACGAGGTGTACAGCTAGTTCGGATTAGAAGCCTAATCCGAACTAGCTAGTCCGTGCCGCATGTAGCCGCGAGGCACGGAGTCCGAACTAGCCGGCATTTAAAAATGGCACCGGCCGGCTTCATGCAAATTCAAATCCCGGGCTTCATTTGCAACTGCGGATGACTACATTACCCCCGCTAGTTCGAACTAGCGGGATAGTGTAGACATACCCTGAGTGTTATCCATTATCTTGGAGATAGCTGGGGCAGGTATCAATGCTGGCATTGGAAGGGACATTGGCATTTAGGGAGATGATAGCTGTGGTGACAAGGATGTTATTCTGAGGGAGACAGCTAATGTTGTGAAGTATCTGGAGGCAATCGGTGGTGTCCTAGAGCAAGTTGGCCCTCTGTATGGTGAGTAGTTTGAAGATGCTTTCTGTGAATCCTAATAATCCTTCAGGAAAAGGATGAAGGACAGATAGATTTGGGTCTGCCTGTGTATCTTGGGAATGATGTAGAAGTTCCTTGGGATGAGTTCTTGGGGAATGAAGTTGCCATTTGGGGAAGGATTCAACATGCTTATATTCCTAGATGAATTCTGATGTGTGGTTTTCTTTAAGTTCTTACTGGGTGCAATGTAGTGTCCATATAGTGGCACTTAAGACTACTTAGAGAAAAAGAATGAGTTTGCTCGATGGCCTTAACTGAGAGCCACCAGTCTTTTAGCTCAGATGGTAAAGGCTCACACACCAAGCTCCAGAAGTCCCAGGTTTGGTTCTGCCTGTTGGTGTTACATAGGCAGGGCTGCCAACAGAATTGCTGAGACCTTGGGCAAGGTGGGGCTGGGCCCGTGGAAGGGGTGGGCCTGGGGACCAGTTTTCCCCAGCTAGCCCTCCAGCATGGCCAGGCCTGCACTGCCCAGGTCTCCAGCAGTGATTTAAAGAGCTCCAGCCACTGCCACGTTAAGAGCAGTGGCTTCTGGGAACTGCCTACCCTTTTAAATTGCCAGACAACAGGACAGTTGCCCGTCCCCACCATTGGTGGCCCTGTTGGTAGGTGTTGTCAGAGAGCTGTCATTTGGGCTTATTAACATAGTTATCATGGTTGAGGACTACAGTGGCACCCTCTTTGTTTGCTGGCTTAATCGCTATCTACTTGCTGCTTGGATTTCAGGGACTGTATAGGTGTCTTCTAGGCAGTGGAGAGAGTGTGGTGCATGATGTTTAAGGATTTCACCCTAATTTGTCCTCTAAAGCAATCAATGTAATGATCAAGCATGTGGCTTTGTCCCCCGTGGGGGTGTTCTGTCAAGTGATTCTTTTTTCTTATGGGTGGTGGTGGGAATGTGGCAGTTGTCACTGTCATCGTTGTGAAAGCTCCATCTCAAAGGATTCTAGGTCCCATCAATGAGTTGTGCATTTGATATCGAACACAGTAAGATGGTCATCATTCTGACATGGCCTGGGAATGAGTTCCACAGCCTTGGGCCAGCTACCAAGAAAACTGTCAACCACAAGTTAGCTAGCCATTCCATTAGAGTTAGTTTCTCTGCTAAAATGGGGGCAACTTCAGGGACTGATTTAATTGGCGTCATAGTTTCCCCCATCCATAGTAGAGTAATACTGACCTAACTCTCAGGCATCTTGGGCAGCTTAGAACCAATTCTGAGTCCTTCTCTCAATTAAGCAATGTCATTCATGTCATTTGCTAACATGAAGGTGCTATGTAACATAAATAAGGGTGAATCTGACATTTAAAAATATTGTCCAAGCATTCTGAAATGCTTATATAGAGAGCACTATTGGGGCATGGCTACACAGCAGGGCAAAAATCAAATTATGCTGTGCAACTTCAGCTGTCAGTTGTGTTACTGAAGTTGAAATAGCTCACTTCAGCTTTCGGTACTGTCTACACAGCACGAAGTTGAAGGAAGAACACTCTTCCTTCGACTTCCCTTACTCTGACTCCTGTAACCCTCATTTCACGAGGAGTAAATCCTCCAGCTTGCCATTATTTCAAAATAGTGGCTTGCTATGTAGACATGCTCTTTGTTATTTCAAAATAACACCCATTATTCCAAGATAACGCTGCTGTGTAAACGTGCCCTTAAAGCGCACAGCATTGTAACTGTGGTTATTTATATTCTTCAGGTTACAAGGGCATTCAAATGCATGTTTACTAAGCCAAATTCACTGCTGGCAAATCAAGCAGGCATAGTTCTATTGACTTCAATGGAGTTGCATTTGTCAAATATTTACACTGGTCATAAATATTCCCCACTGGAGGTAGTAAGAAATGTAAGAGTACACTTTCATTCTCTAGCCACAAATAAATATGTAATGTATTATAATTTAACAAAACCTGTTAATATATTAAGCGAGTCAGAAAAATGACTGTAAAAATGGCATTGCAAAGTTCCACCTATTTTTTTCCTCTCTCAGTGCAAGTTTACAAGCCAAAAGATGATTGTCCAGATGGCCAGTGCTGAAAACTCCCTGTAAGATCTGCAAATCAAGCTGTGTTCTTTGTCTCTTATTTCCTCATTGGAGGCAAATATTCTGCAGTTTGATGATTGTTGATGTACACGATACAATAGACTCAAGCTTGCTCTTCCATACCTATACTAACTTTCAGTGTTGACAGTAATAAAAAAGCTTTTCCAGTAAATGCAGAAGAGATGACTCACAGCTACACAGGATGCAAATATAATGAGTAAGAAAATGGTTTTCTGCTTTCTGACTATAATGGTACTTTAAATCTTTTTTAAAGATTGATCAAAACCCCCACTCTCACCTTCCTTTTCTATTAAAATGGAACATTCCACTTGGTAGTGCTGAACTGGATTCACCTCTGGGTTTTTTTATTTGTGCACAGCCTGGCTAAGAATTGTCAGAATCTTTAATTTCAGTAAGGCATATCCCTGACTGCAACAAAGAGCATCCTGGAGAGGAGTAAGCACATTTTATACAAAACAGTTGTTGTAACAGTTGTGTAAGCAACTTACAATCTGTAATATGCCTTAACAAAATTAAAAATAACTAACAAGACCACCTGATCTCAGACATGACCTATTAAGAAATAAGTAATTGCTTCTAATACTTCAGCTTGCTCAAACAGTAGTTATTGCAAAAATATACATACACAATGGGGCTGATTCTCAGCCGCTCTAAGTCCCTGTCTCTTTGCTCTGGCAACGTAAAGGAGCCTGACATTATACTTAGAGGGGACTTTAAAGTGGGTGTAAGTGTGATTTAAGTCCCCTTTTCAATGCTGAAGGAGACCATAGAACAACAGAGAATCAGGCCCGATTGCCATAACACAGGTTCCTGTAATAGTATGGCTTAGTAGTTAGAGCATCTGTGAGGGCTCAGGAACCTAGGTTCTAATCCTGACACTACAGTGTGAACCTGGGGCAAGTCTCTGTACCTCAGTTCTATCTGTGGAATGGGGAGAATGATACTGGTTTCTCATGTAAAGTGCTTTCAGGTCTACAAAGAAGTAGGCATTGTTCCTAAACCTTCTCTGACAGCAATGAGAGTGATCGGGGCTCTGGTACTTAAATATTTTAAGTACTAATATTTTCAGGTTACATTTTCAAGTGTAAAATTATCAAAAGCACTTTATAGACATTAATTTAGTCCCACACCAGCCCTGTGCAGTAGGTAATTGTTGTTCCTATTATAGAGAAGGGGAACACAAAGACTAGAGATCTACACATGACTTGAGCAGGCCAAACATCAAGTCAGTGGCAGAGCTACCCAAGTGCATGCAGTAAGCTAGCCTCATACTATCAGATGCACAGCCCACTGAAGGCAGTGGAAAGGTTCACACTGACCTGAATGCATATTGATTCAGGCGTGTAGGACTAGATCCTGCATCATAAACATTAATGGAAGTTTTTCCATTCATTTAAATAAGAGAACCATAATGAGGATTAGAATTCATGGCTGTGTGTGTGTAAAACTTTTATACAGGGAAAGCTCATCAGGTAAGCTCCCTTCATCAATGGGAGAGAGAGATGCACGCTGGTTGCTCTCCCCCACCATAATTATTTACAGTAGGCCTGATAGTAAACAAGTGTTTAAGTGATTGCAAATGAAGACAGATCAATGTAAGTTACTTAATTTAAACAAATAGAAGATACATAGCTAGTTCTAATACATGAAGAAACTTGTTATATGCAAATTCTTACCTTAAACAGTTTATTTCAGGTATAAGCTTCAAACCAGAGACAAGCTCTTACTGTGACACGCGTAAAAAAAATGACACGCGTAAAAAAAAAATAGAGCCAGCAGATTGTAGATTACATGAGATTATTTAAAGCATCTTTGAGTTATGCATATTCATTTTCACAAGCCAAATTTTATAAAACATCAGGGCAGGGAAAGGGCTATTCACATTGACTCCAAGTCCTGCACCTGGCTGACTCACCCTAGAAAGCCCCAGAGGCCTATGGTTTTGAAAGTGGCCGTTAATTTGGGGTTGCCAAACCTGAGACACTTTGGGCCTGATTTCTGAAGGCAGTGAATTGAATAGGAGCTGTGGGTGCTCAGCATCTCTGTATATCAGACCAAGCATGTCTCAATTTTGGCACTTAAAATCAGTCACCACTGTTGTTTTCCTTAACCTCTCTGTGTCTTAGTTTTACAGATGAGCAAACCAACGTAGTAACTTGTACCGTAAGTAACATGTGAAATTAAATGTCAGATATCTGACCACATACAGGGAGAAAATTGTCCTTCCATCCCTGTAGGCAGACTCCTTTTCCTGTGTGGAGAGAGACCTGTATTCTTTATTGGAGAATTACAATACCTTCACAATACCTCAAACCAAAAACCCCAGAGGGACTGCCCCAAAGTCACAGCAAAGCTCAGGTATTGACATGGGGAAATGCCAGGGAAAGAAAACAAAAATAGATAAATAGCATCTAGCTACAACGAGACACATCCTGAAACTACGGCAAAGGACAGAGTACAAAAGGATGCAGGTGGTGAACTATGAATAAAAGTGTTCCAGAGTTAGAAACCTTACCTCTACAGTCCTTGAAAGGTTTTAACTCAGGATTGTAAGTAGTACCAACCATACTCTTTCAAATGCTGTATCAGGACATAAGGCAAATAAAGATCCCTTCAGAATGGGGCTATGTTATTTAAGACTTTAAATACTACCAATAAGACTATGAATCATACTGGATAGAAAAGAGGCAGCCAGAGCTACTTTCTGCTTCTACATAAAAAGTCGCTTAAATTTTGCCCTAAACCATAGCTCCATCACTATAGACCAGCTGCTTCTTAAGCACTTGTCATTCCTGTTGCCAGTGCATAGAACAGAAGTTGAAGATGGAAAAGCAGTATGTAAGGGCCACAATATAGGAAAGGTTTTAAGTACATGTTTCTTTTTCTGTATATGACTAAGTCATTGGGAAGCATCACACCTATAACATTTATATTATTGTCTTGCATCTTACAAAAATATAAATGTGGTGAAAGGTTTATCAGTATTCATGTGGGAGGACCTGAACATTCATGACTGCACTGATCATAAGTAACATGTGGTTGCCAAAATCATTCTGATGAAATCTTTAGTCCACACAAAATCAACATGACTTCCATGTGTACATGCACACACATGCTCATAACTTGCTTAAGCAAAATCATGTATTCTGCATTTCCTAGGATAGTATGTGTAAAAAATATTTAGGAATCCCCTTTATATGCTAAATGCAGTTGATAAAGGTAATTTAGCCATGTATAGAAATCATCTGTTTTTTGTCATTGTGGTGGCATATGTGCTCCTCATCACAGGTGGGAGCCTCTTCCTGAGTGGGATGCTACCTGATTGGCCACAAGGTAGCTAGCCATTTCTACAGTTCACGAAATAATCAGTCTCCAGGGAACCCCGAGCCCACACATGACCTTGTCCCCCAGATCGTGTCACCTAATGGCCCAAGTCAGTAAGAAGCCCTCTAGTCCAGGGAACATGGCACACTGGCTAGGGTTGATAATGTTGGGGCTAACATCCTGGTAGGGGAACCTGGGTCCACCCTACTCCACCAGGTCTCGACCCAGGGTCCTGTGAGCAGCAGCACTGCCTACCACTCCCCCGGCAGGGAATCTGGCAGAAACACACCAAGGCTGTGTCTATACTGCACCCCTTTTCCGGAAAAGGGATGCAGATTAGACACATCTGAATAGCAAAATCCGCGGGGGATTTAAATATCCCCCGCGGCATTTGCATTTACATGGCTGCCGCTTTTTTCCGGCTTGGGGATAAGCCGGAGAAAAGCGCCAGTCTAGACGTGATTCTCCGGAAAATAAGCCCTTTTCCAGAGGATCTCTTATTCCTACTTTCAAGCCGGAAAAAAGCGGCAGCCATGTAAATGCAAATGCCGCGGGGGATATTTAAAGGGTAAATTTGGAGTAACGGGCCCTGGGGAGGAAGAACATAAAACAATGCTCAATTATCTTAAAACAACTAACTTCAGCAAGAACCTGATTCTGTGGCAGCCCCATGAGTTCAACGGCAGAAGTATCCGTGTGGCTCAGGCTATGAGTGGTAAGTCTTTGAGCAATTCTATGTCCCCACCAATCAATGGACCATATTTGCTGCAGCATGGTATTAGTGGAGTCCTTTACACCTGTTCAAAGCTGGTGTAAAATGCTACCAAATCAGAATTATAGGGCAGCCTGACTGCTTCTCATGTTGTCACCACTTACACCTATATAGAATGGTGGTCAAATGCGGTATCTCCATTGCAGTAGCATTTTATAGTTATTTTACACTGGTGGTATATCTGGTGACACAGTATACACCAAGTAAAGAACTGGGCCTACTGTCTTTGCATATTTAGCATAAATGAATCCTGGAAAGAGATTTAACATCTCAGTTTATCTGAATGGCTTTTAAAAAAAAAAAATAAAAACAGGCAGCTTATAATTTATTTGCCATCTCTTTTTTGTTGCACTGATAAGCCTCAAGATAGTTAAGACCAAAGCAGATTGTGAAGAGATTCAAAAAGTTCTCAACAAACTAAGTGATTGGGCAACAAAATAGCAAATGAAATTTAATGTTGAGAAATGTAAAGTAATGCGCAATGGAAAAATAACCCCAACTACACATACAATATGATGGGGACTATTTTAGCTAGAACTACTCAAGGGAGAGATCTTGGCGTCATTGTGGATAAATCTCTGAAAACATCCACTCAGTGTGCAGTGCAGTCCAAAAAGCAAACAGAATGTTAGGAATCATTAAAAAAGGGATAGAGAATAAAACAGAATATTTTATTGCCTCTATATAAAATCATGGTACACCCACATCATGAATACTGCACAGATGTGGTCACCTCATCTCAAAAAAGATATATTGGCATTGGAAAAGGTTCAGCAAAGGGCAACAAAAATGATTAGGGGTTTGAAGTAAGGATGTTAAGTAATGGTTAATTTACTAGTCAATAGGCACTTCTGCATTCCTCCTTTGAAATGTACAAGAGCCCCTACTGGGAACTCCGCATGCACCCCGGGCCAGTGGGAAGTCCCGCTGCCTCTGGGCTGCATGCGGGTTCCAGCTTTGAAATGTACAAAGAGCGCAGGCTCTTGTATGTTTCAAAAGAGGAATGCAGAAGTGGACAGCACTTCACCACTGAGCTGGGGATCAGCTGTGCTGGCACTGCCCCTTTGAAAGCCGCCTCGGCATTTCAAAGGGGCAGCACTGCACAGCTGATCCCCGGCTTAGCTGTGCGACACTGTTCCTTTCAAATGCCGAGGCAGTGTTTCAAAGGGACAGTGCTACACTGCTGAGCAGGGGATCAGCTGTGCAGCACTGCCCCTTCGAACACCACCTCAGTGTTTCAAAGCAGCAGTGCCACACAGCTGATCCTGGGCTCAGCTATGTGGCGCTGCCACTTTGAAGTACCACCTCTTTCCCCCTCTTTGCTGCCTCCAGCTGATAGAGGCAACTGGGGGGGGGGGGGGGAATCAACTAGTAGACTAGTCCTTAACATCCCTAGTTTAGAGTGGTCCCATATGAAGAGGGATTAAAAAGACTTGGATTTTTCAGTTTAGAAAAGAGGAGACTAAGGGAGGATATAATAGAGGTCTATAAAATCTTGACTGGTGTGGAAAATATGAATAAGGAAAAGTTATTTACTTGTATCCAGAATATAAGAACTAGGAATCACTAAATGAAATTAATAAGCAGCAGGTTTAAAACAAACAAAAGGAGGTTTTTCTTCACCCAGCACACAGTCAACCTGTGGAACTCCTTGCCAGAGGATGTGGTGAAGGCTAGGACTTTAACAGGGTTCAAAAAAGAGCTAGATAGATTCATGGAGGTTAGGTCCATCAATGGCTATAAGCCAGTATGGGGAGGAATGGTGTCCCTAGTCTCTGTTTGTCTGGAAATGGATGACAGAGGAGGGATCACTTGATGATTACCTGTTATGTTCCCTCCCTCTGGGCAGGGGCGGATATACGGCAGGGCGAACGGGGCGGCCGCCCCGGGCCCCGCACTTCAGAAAGCCCCGCGCATGCGCCGTGGCACCGCTGCGCATGCGCATGGCGTCACTGCGCATGCACCGTGGCAAAGGGGGGGCCCCGTGGAAGTATGCTGCCCGGGGCCCCGCAAAACCGTCATCTGCCCCTGCCTCTGGGAGTGGCATTGGCCACTCTTGGCAGACAGAATACTGGGCTACATGAACCAATATGGCCGTTCTATGTTTTTATGTTCTCTTTTGCCGTAAGGTAAACAAGACGGGCCATGTCTACCACCTTTTCTTACACTAAATAGTTCTTAATCATTCATATAGTTTTACTGAAGTCAATAGACTACTCATATAAATACTTTTCAACAAATGCAGAATTTGGCCTTGTTTGACTGAAGAAGTGATGAAATCAAATCATGGTCTGTTTTAAAAAAATTGTTTATATGTCCTGCTTTTGTTAAAGTGAATGAATTCTGCACTAAGAGCTATATAGACAGGCCCCTGCACCTGAGAAAAACCATTTCTCCATATGGAGTCCAGCTGATTTATGGGATTCTGCATGAGCCAACATCTTTCCCAGGATACCTTGCAGCACAAAATTTTGCCTACAGAGATCTCAGTGCAGCATCAGAGCCTACCTGAAGATAAGGGAAGGAAAGTACCACTAACTTAATGTTTATTAATGTACTTTTCCCCCTTTGTGCTCCTTCACGTTAGCTAACAAGTTATGTGATGTACCATATTCAGATCCACAAATGGACAGAAACAATAGGTAATGAGGCCCTAGTCTATCCATGACAGGTTACTTTTCAGATGCATGTTCCTTAATTCCTTCAAAAAAGAATTAGACTGAAAAAAATCTGCAATATTTAAATCTAAAATGAAAATTATCTGTTTTTCTATACATCCTAAAATGCTTTTGGCCGAGGAAGAACTTTTGATATAGGCAGGCTATTCTCTAAGGCTATGTCTACATTGTACGCTTATTTTGAAATAACTCATGTTATTTTGAAATAACAGAGTGTGCGTCTAAACAGCGAGCCTGTTATTTTGAAATAATTTGAAATAATTTAAAAATAACAGGCTTCTTACTCCGACTTCTGTAACTCTCATTTTATGAGGAGTAAGGGAAGTCAAAAGAAAGTGTTCTTCCCTCGACTTCCTGCTGTGTAGACAGTGCCAAAAATCGAGTTAAGGTACTTCGACTTCACTTATGCAATTAACGTAGCTGAAGTTGCGTATCTTAACTTGACTTTGGACCCTAACTGCCTACTGCAGGGTTTCTTGCACCTTCCTCTGAAGCAGCTGGTACTGGCTTCTGTCAGAGACAAATTGCACCAACCAGATCACTGGTATTCTATCTTCCTCAAAGGATGGGGGGAGGGAAGGAGTACTTCTGTAGTCAGCCTGCCAAGGAAAGTGTGTTAAAACCGTCTAACCCACCCTTAGCCTTTGCAGGGAGATGGCAGAAAGGCCATTTGCCTCCTGTGTACTGGAGGCCTGTCTGGTTGCAGTGCATAAAATATACATTATGCCTAAACCATGCACTGTTAAGAAAATGCCTCCTGTCATCCTAAGCAGAAGCAGGATGGAGCATCAGTTGCGTAAATAAATTGCAAACTCATGTTTCCCCGTAAACTGCTCCACAGTACTGGTTTCTTTTTTTGGTAAACTAGATAAGTACAAAATGCTACAAGCACAGTATAAAGCATCCTGGGTGGTTAGAATGCATGTACTCTTGCTACTGCTCAGCTTTTACTTGCTACAGGATGTTTTTACTTTCCATTTAGCAACACCCCTATGACAGCAACAGCCATCCAGTCATGGGCTGGCTACAGATGTGTATTTTATATAATGGTAAAACAGTTCTCAAAATATATTTGCTTATTATGTGCATATCAATTATTATTTACTGCTGTATCTGTTATTAAATCTGAAAAGCCCATTGGGATGAAAGATGCTATAAAATAGTTTATAACCTGAAGAGTCTGGACAAAGTATAACCAACAGAACAAAGCCTATTTGATTTATTGGAGTAAGCATCCACTCTGAAAAACAGTGGGTTGTTTTCACATGTGGATGCCACTAAAAGGCTTTCAACTTTGAAATTGGGACTCTGTGGACTCATAAATTCAGATTTCATCAGGATTGGTTCAGATCTTTCTGGAGCACAGAGATGGGTGGGCTTTTGGGGTGAGACTTTTAAAACAGTTCTGTGTCTTCTGTGAGAACACTTAAATCAAATCCAGAATATCTGAAGTTGGTCACCCAAAAATCAAAGCACCAAACTGGAACAGTTTTGGCTTGAAGAGCCTATGGTCCTTTATTGTAAGAGCAGGAAATTTACCCTGGTAAGGTAAAAGCAAAACCTCCTTTGCCAGATGCATTTGCCTTACTTGCTGCAGCCCTTCCACCCAGAGGTGGCTGCATTTGGTGCTGCTATACTACATAGTTTAGGTACTTTATCATCTTTTGTCAGGCAAAGTTATCTCTATATAACATTCCCTGCATGGTGGATGCATTTTCTTTTTTAGGTCATGCATCTGATTACAGCTAGGGAAGGAAAGAAAGGGACCGTAGAGCTTCTATTCGAGCACTCTAGTGTTTATCCCCAGTCCCTAACTGAACTGCAGCCCGATCTTCTCTTCCTCACAGCAACACAATAAATCCACCAGCAGTACGGGTAGATGGACCCCTCCTCCTTCACTTTCCTGAGCGCCTCCCCTTTCACTTGCTTGAAACAGGACACACCTCTCCAAAACTGTTGGCTAGTTTCAGCTGCTTATTTGCATAGACTCCTCATCTCCAATCAGCAATTGCTGCCTATTTAATATGCATAAAGCCGGCCACTCAGTAGGCTGGGGGCCGGGCCACCACGTGCTGTTGCTAAGCTTCGGCTTCTAAATTGTTACTGTAGTGGCTGGCCTATCAGGGAGAAGATTCAGATCTGTCAACATTCTGTTTCCAAACCTGAGGGAGCTTGTTTTTCCTGATTGGTTCTACTTTGGAGCTAAAGCCCGCCTCTTTTTAGACATGCCGTCCATGATTGGCTATGTCAATCGCCTGTCGCCTGTGTGTCAAATGTAGGTTGAGAGAGGTGGTTTATATAGGGGACTTGGAAGTCCCCAGCCTGTGAACTCAGTGCAGTTTCTGATGCTTATTGCCTTCCTCAGCTGTTTGAAAGGCAGACAATCAGATACAGAGTTTGATAACTCAAAGAACACGTATAAAATGGAGCTGAACTCTCTGTTAATTCTTCTGGAAGCAGCTGAGTATTTGGAAAGAAGAGACAGAGGTATTCAGAAAAAATGACTAGCAGGCACTTATAACATTTAACTCTCTTTGTTGCGTGGGTATTCGGACGCCCTTTTCTCCGAGTCCACATTTCCTTCACCTGCACAAGTGCCCTATGTTTTTGTTAGATGCACTGCAGAGGGGGCAGAACAAATGCAGTTTTCTTGCAATTTTTTTAAACAAACAAGCTATGGCTCGAATCGGTTTGGATTGTATGTATGTTGAAGTTTTCATATATGTTACATTGTTGTGTGTTGCCGTTTGCGATTGTATTGCAGTTTTCCCCTTTCCCTTGTCAAAATGTTTCAAGATTTGCATGATCTAGCCATGTTTTACTGTTTACTTAGATGATCCTCCTATTTTGGCACTTTTCGTTTTGTTGTGTTTCTTTTAAAAATCCGGAATAAAAGCTAAACAAATCAACCAACATTTTGTTTTTTACCCTAGCGTTCCTGCAAAGGAGGAAAAAATGCATGGAAAAATATATTGCCACTAATGCTGACTTTGTCCCTAGAAGCAGAACATGGCTATGCATCAGTGTTACCCTTCGATAGTGACTATTCCAGAAAGAAAACAAAGGCAGGCACCCTGGCCAGAAAATCCCAGAATAACAGGTAAAAGCTGTACCATCGTTTTCTACAGTGAATTAGCAACTTTTCCTATATGTGTAAGTTTATGTGCAGCTCATAGATGTATACAAATAATAACTAATCCTGTCGCTTAGTTCCCAGTAGTCGCCATTTTTCCCCTGTATGGGCTTGGCTCTGTTTTGATCTCTCATATAAACACTGCCACGCGTACACCATCGCCTTAGCACTCACTGCCTTTCTGAACCATCTGCACTCACGCGTCTTCGCCTGGTTTGTTTATGAATGTGCGCTGTTTTCCCATGCATTTTAAAATAATAATCAAAATCCTGACTTCCCTTGCATGACACTAATTCCCTCCCAGGACTTATTTACAATCTCTTTATTGCTGCGAGAGCAAATACAGCCTCCAGTTGCAGTGTAATGCCGGGATCTTGATGAGGGGAGAGTGGGGGGGAAAGGGATGAAAACGTGGCTCCAATTATACTGGGACTTTTGTATGCATTTTAAAATGTTTCGAATGAACTTGACCTCTGCGGACGGTCTGAGGCATTTTTGCCCTGGTCAGTGCAGCAGCTGCCTGAGCGAGTCGCTCCGCATGCAGCATTATTACAATGCATAGTTACATTATGATCAGCTGCTTTTTGTTTGTTTGTTTGTTTCTTGCAGCCACTACCTGTGCTGTGATCACCATTAGCTCAAGGTTTCTGCGCAGCCTCCCTGCAGCTTTGTTTGGCTGACCAGGCAGTGCTCAGAGTGCAACTGTCTACGTGCAGAAGGCTGTCTTAAAGAGACAGCGCCTCCTCTTTACGTGGGAATTCCTTCTTTTCTTGCACTTTATGTTCTTGAGGGGGGAGGAGACCAGATGGTTCCCTCCTTCTGCAGACCATTGGTGCTCTCTGCTCTTAACAAAATGACTCCTTAAAAAAATTGTTGTTGAATATGATGAGCCCTGCAGAATAGCCTAAAACAAACAAAACTTGCATATGACATTTTTCAAATGAAAGGAAAGTTGGCAAAATTGTTTGATCTCACTTACTCCAGCGTAAATGCTGCAGAACCCCAGTGTAGTCAGTGAGATTGCTCTGGATTTACACTGGTGAAATGGGAAAGTAGAAATCGGCCCAGTCATGGATATTAAAGTTTGAAGATATGAACTAAGCAAAAAGCAAACAGCTTGCTCAGAAAAATACAAGATCACAATGAGCTGTGTTTGCAGTAACCACTGCAGGGAAATGTGCTTGAACACGATTGAGGGGAATAGAAGGTGTAAATCCTTCCCCTGGCCATCCCTGACTCCAAATAGCGATGAATGCTGATATTTCTGGGAATATACATTCAGGAGTGGGGGGAAGCAATAGTAAAATTGGTTACAAAGATACAATATCAGTTGATTTTTAAATGTGAATTACCAGGAATCACAGAGGTGCCTAGATTTTGAGACACTGTTCATCTATATACATGTTACCTCTGAATTTTTTGATAAAGTAACCATATTGTGCAAAAGCAGTTATTTAAACAGGATTCTAGGGTTTCAATTCTAATTCTAGAGTTTGTGGATTTGCTCCAATCCTTGTTTCTTGTACGGAAGAGAGAGAAATCTGTGTTACTTGGGGAACCTTCATTCCATCATTTCCTTTCTTGGGTTTCTTGCTGTCCACAGCAAAACAGTTCTTTGAATTTTTACCAGAGGATATATAATCTATCAATTTCAGCAGAATTAAAAGATTCCTTGTTAGAGGTTTGACGGGCTTATCAAAGCCAGAGCACACATCATTACTGACGGATTGTCTGATATTTCTCCTAATATTTTTTTCACTCTAATGCTTGCCACGCACACACAAACGCTTTTAAAAAAATGCATAATGATCTTTTTATTGTTTTATTACCAGCTTTATTTGTTACAGACTAAAAAGGGCTCATTCATAGTGTGTGTGGGATAGGGCAATACCTCTGGAGAAGTAGGTTCAGCCGTGGCTAAGGCCACAAATTCAGTCTCCATGTTTAGTTCACCGTGGATATTTGTCCACATCCTAAAGAAAACAGCAATCTCTATAGACAGTCTCTATAACACAGACCGACCCATGGCTGGAAATAGCAGGTTGTTGCGATACGGGGTTGAGGTGCATTGGCAGAGGTGTTTGAGCAGTCCTACATTGTGCTTGCCTACAACATGCCTGTTTTTATCTGTTACTTAAGCTCGTAGGTTCAGATGCAGCTTTATTTCAAATGTATGATCCCAAATTCAAATAGTACCACCTCTCTTATTCATTTTGGGAGCATAGGCGCTGGTGCTAGGGGTGCTCAGAGTCTGCTGAACCTCTTGGCTTGAAGTGGTTTCCATTAGATACAGGGTTTACAGTTTGGTTCAATGACTTGTAGCACTATCCAAATTGTTCCAGCACCCTTGTTTGGGAGCAAATGTCAGGTTATTCGGTTGTCAGGTCACAGCCTCAGAGTGCATAGAATTTGAATGTATTGTTCAATTTGATCATGCAATCAAATCTTTATAAGCAGTTCAAGGGATTAAGAAGGGGCTAGACAACTGGCCAGATTTCGGACGATCCTGAGTGGAAAAGGATAAAATTAACTAGTCAGGCAACCCTTTTTTGGCTGGTTTATTTTAATCACTTTACAGAATCTCAATGCATGGATAGGTGCAGGCATGATTGGATGTGAATATCTGGAGGGCCATCTCTTTGTGCTCTGGAGTTGTTTTTTTAAAAGGTGGGGGGAGGGCGACTGCATATTGCAAAATTGCAGAATGTTATTTTTTCAGTAACTTGGTTATTTCTAAATCCTATTTCTTCTAGAAGTCTCAGCAGGTTTGAAAATTAACCTTTGCCTATATCATTTGAGCACAAATAAAACACATAAACAATTGTTTTTAAAGCCTGAAAAGCATCTCTTTCATGCAAGGATAACTCCAAAGTGGGTCACAGAATTGTATTGAATTTAAAAAATTAAATTAGCCTCTGGACTGAGAACAAGCATGAGAAATTTCAATTCAAATCTCTCCTCATACTTAAAAAAAAATAACAGGCAATTGGACACAGGTTCATATAGGGAAAAAAATGTTTCTTCAGCCACAGCTGTGACTATTAACAAAAGTCAGCTCACTGAAAGAGTTCATATTTTGTATATTTTTGTTTGTTGATGTTTTTGTTTAAAATATCACTCGGTGAGTTTTAATTTTATGTTGCTATAGAAAACATTTTCATGTTACTGTGAAGACAGCAGAAAATGTTGCTTGATGACATTTTTGCCCCATCTCTGTATAAGAAATATTAGTTTTTAATAGATTGATGTATACATTTCCTTATGATGTCCAGTCCGTTGCCCTTGAATCAGGCTATATTTATATGTTCCCACTTTATACAAAACAGACTTGAAAGGGTTTTTTAAGAAAAACTTCTTTGTGTCTATGGCATTCTCTCCTAAGGTTCAGAAGTGTTTCCCCCAGATGCTTATTATGAAAATTCCTTAGTAGATTAAACTGGATTTTTGGTTTCCAGTCTGAATGGATGATTCGAAAAAGGTGCAAGTTTGTAATTGATTTTTTCTGGGGGAGGGAAGATAAACCCATGTCAGCGTCTCTTGTAATGGTGATAACTAGACATTATTTGGCCATTGTGTAGTAAATGTCTCCTTTGGATAGAGTAATAACAGTAGTTCCTAAAAGCAATACAGTGGAGCTTGTTAAAATTCTTGCTAATACACAATTGGAATAAAATCAGGCTAGAAAAAATTCAGAGTTAGTAGAGTTGTGCCTTGGAGGTTGCAATGTTAAATTTTCAAATGTCTTTCCATGTAGTACAGTGAGTATAATAAAATGGATGTATTACAGATGTCTGCAGTTTGTTAAGAGGGAATATTTCACAGAAGCAGAAAGTCAAAGAAGTTCAGAAGATTATTTGGTTGCAGAAAGTCATTTGTAAATAGGAATTCACTGTAGCTTGCAGATAATTGGAGCTTTCTTGTTTTGTTTCCTGTTTGTGATGCCGACTTAACAGAGATAAGCCTATGCATTTTTGTGTTTATATAAGGGGGAAAACCGGTAGCCTGAACTGACCCCCTTGTGGACAGTGGCCCACAGCACAGTACAGTTAGACAAGCCTGATTCTCCATTGCCTGGTACTTTGTGCAGTCTCTTATCACTGAACAGTGGGTGTAAAACACTATAATTTATCTTCGCATGAGTGTAAAAGACCACAAAGCAGCAGACGATCAGGCCCAGTGTGTGTTCTGGCCAATGAAAAGATAAGAAGTAAGTAAATATGCAGAATAAAACCTTAGTGCTCGATCCCTGACTATTGGGGCACAGTTAGATTTACTGGCAGAGCAGGAAACTGGAAGTCTGTGAAGTAGCCTGCTTGGCCTATTAATTTAGAAGCCGATGAAAAAGAGGGGAAAATGAAAGCAAAACTTAGATTTATAAATATCCCCACTGCCTTGATTGAAACTAATCAGTATTTATATTTGATATTTTATATCAATGGATATAGTTGTGAACAATGTACTGTGCTCTGGTGAAGGATATATGTGCAAAAGGATGTGGTGGGTCAAAACTGCACGTTTCAAATGAAAATATTGTTTAATGTCTCCATTGCTTGTCTGTCACTGCAAACCAGTCTGATTTCTGTCTGACACTGCTCTTTGCAGACTAGAAGTGTGTGAATTGTTCAGCTAAAATTCTTTCAGCCAAAAAATGCAGATTTGGGTCAAATGAAACCTTTTGTGAATTTGTATTGACTTTGTGGTGAATTGTTTGGTTGCATTGGAAAAAAAGGGGGAAAAACCCTTCAGAAATGTCAAAAGCAATCGTTTTGACATTTCTGAAGTGTCTCATTTTGATTTTTTCAGGCGAGGTTCATACACCAGAAATAGTGATGGTGTCCCTCTTATAACCATTAGCCTAGTACATAGGGAAGTCACCTGGGATGACTATAGAGTCCTACTGTCTCTGGCCAGTGGCTATTAAAGTACAGATTGTACCTCTAAAATCTGGGATTCTCTGGTCCGGCAACATCCATGGTCCGGCACGCTTCAGGGGAGTGAAGACCCGGAAGCTGGTGGCTCATCTGGGCTGCAAGGTGAGAGCCAGGAGCCGGCCTGCAGCTCAGTTGGGCTGCTGGAGTTGGCGTGCAGCTCAGCGGGGCTGTGGAGGAGTGCCAGGAGCCGGCCTGCAACTCAGTTGGGCTTCAGGAGTTGGCTTGCAGCTCAGCGGGGCTGCGGGGGAGTGCCAGGAGCCAGCATGTGGCTCAGCTGGGCTGGGAAGGTGTGGGAGCTGGCGTGTGGTTCAGCTGGGCTGTGGGGAAAACCAGGAAGTGGGGAGAGGCCCCTGAAATGACCACCCCGATCTGGAAAAATCCCTCATCTGGGACTAGTCAGGTCCTGAGGGTGCCAGATCAGGCATGTCTAACCTGTGTTTCATATAAAATGGCACAGCTCCAGTGCAGATGGACCTCTAGATCCAGAAGGAGTATTTTAGAGTTTGGGACTTATTTTCTTTCATTTATTAAATGACAGTCTGAGAATAAAATAACTCAAAATCCAGACTGCGGAAAAACAATGATGTGTTTTGCACTCTCTGAACTAAGTGTATCCTTCTTGTTTATTTTTTTCCCCTAGGAAAGTGAGTCCTGAAGGAAAATTATCTATATTACTGAATGTATAAAGCAAATAATGCTAGTCATTCTTCTGCTCTACTCTGCGCTGATTAGGCCTCAATTGGAGTATTGTGTCCAGTTCTGGGCATCACATTTCAAGAAAGATGTGAAGAAATTGGAGAAGATCTAGAGAAGAGCAACAAGAATGATTAAAGATCTAGAGAACATGAGCTATGGGGGAAGACTGACAGAACTGGGCTTGTTTAGTTTTGGAAAGGAGAAGACTGAGAGGGGACATGACAGCAGTTTTCAGGTATCTAAAAAGGTGTCACAAGGAGGAGGGAGAAAAATAGTTCTCCTTAGCCTCTGAGGATAGGACAAGAAGCCATGGACAAGGGAGGTTTAGGTTGGACATCAGGAAAAATTTCCTGTCAGGGTGGTTAAATGCTGGAGTAAGTTTCCTAGAGAGGTTGTGGAATCTCCATCTCTGGAGATATTTAAGAGCAGGTTAGATAGATATCTATCAGGGATGGTCTAGACAGTACTGGGTCCTGCCACGAGGGCAGGGGACTGGACTCAATGACCTCTCAAGGTCCCTTCCAGTTCTAGTGTTCTATGATTCTAGTGCTGCATTAATCAAATACATCTTGTAAGTTGAGGAAGTTTCTTATGAGGAAGTATAGTATGTATGACAGCAGCAGTCATTATGTGTTTTGTTTTTTAAGTCACCTAATGACATGCAATGTCAGACCTCGCTCTTACATACAGATATGTCATACAAACTCTACAGTCTCACTAGAGTCAGAGTTCTGCATACAGGACTGCGCCAATGCATCCATTTGTGGAATCCTAGCCTTTTTCCATAATATTGGCAAAATTCTGCTTTGAGGTGGAACTAAAAGAGAAATAGTTTTAAGAGTTATGATGTGATAATTAAAAAAAAAAAAGGAGGGGAGCAGTCAGACTCAAAGAATGCAGATCTGAGGTTGTGTTTTAACCACTCAAATATCAGGTAATCCAAAGTTCATCCCGGGTCTTGCAATGTGCCCAGCTGCAGATTGGTATGCTGGCACCAAACTCTAATAAAGCCAATTGAGACCTTAAAGTTGAAAATGTATTCTCCTTCTCTCTGTATGTCTATTACATTGTGTAACTCCAGCACATGCTGGTCATCAGCAGGCAGAATTGAACCTGTGTCCTCTGGAGCATAGTACATGAGCCTCTACCACCCTGGTGTCTAACCAGTTCTGTGCTATAGTGAACTAGCCACACTCAACTGGCTAAATAGTTGCATGTGGCTAGTGTGTTGGATTCCACGGCTCTGCCACATGTGTCTACTACCAGAGGCTGGAGAGCAGACTGCTAATTCTGTCTCTGTAAATGGTTTCAGTGCCACTATATGGGACAGTACACCACACCCAGGAGGTGTGTGGGTTACAATTGCAGACTCTTATTAGATGATCACATGCTGTTTCCTAAATAATACATTGTCACGTTTATTTGTGTGCTTTTCCTCCATTGTGGATATATGCATGTAGCATCTTGTGGGGCTTACCACTCTGTTCTTGTGTTTTGGCCTTGCCTAATATTTCTTAAATATATTTTCAATGCTGACAACACACCAGTATTGCTAGGCATCTCTTACCGTCATTTTAAGCACACTGTCCATGAGACTGCTATAATAGACTTGGGACTTAAAATATTGGGGGCAGCCAATGTTTGCACTGCAGTAGTGCCTGGCACTTACAGGCTAGATTATGATGTGGCACAAGAGGAAGATGGAAGAAGTGAGTGGAGAAAGGAGGGAGAAAGATGAGCTAACAGGAAAGCATTCAAACTGCATAATGTTGTGCCCATATCTCAGCTCACACCTGCAGAGCCAGTGCAAATTGATAAACAGGGGTTTTAGCCTTTTAACCTTAATTTAGATATTTCATGGCATGTGGGCTTTTTAACATGTAGTCCTAGCACATCACACTAATATGATATCTGAAAGGTAACTTTCTAAAGATACTTTTTAATAGGAAAAAAAGATGTGGAGGGGAGTTTTTGTCTTCCCTATTAAGAACTCTGCTGGTTTATAAAATATTACAATTAGAGAATGTAAATGCCATACTTTAGAATTACTTGCACAGGGACCCTTTAGGTGTTGCCATTCCTCACTCAGACAGTAGTAGAAAATATGTGCCCCTTATCCTTATTTGGTAATTTGCTTTTTAAAAGAATCAGAGCTTAGAATTTCACACCTGGTTAATCATTATTTAATTACTTGGTACTAAGTTTCAGAGTGGTAGCTGCGTTACTCTTTAACTGAAAAATCTTAAAAAACAGCGAATAGTCCTGCAGCACCTGAGAGACTAACAAAAAACATAGATGGTATCATGAGCTTTCATAGGCACAACCCACATCTTCAGATGAATGAAGTTAAGGGATCCAGGGTACAAATAAATAGCAGAGAAAGACAGGGAATGTGGAGGCGGAGGGGAAGGGAAAAAATGGAGAAAAAATATTGTCAATTAGAAGCTAAATGATGCTAATAGAGTGGGCTCTTAAGTATTCTAAGTGCCCAGTACTTACTGTTTATGTCATTAGGATGTGAAAAGTAGCAGCCCAGCCAGGTCAAGTTTTTGTTTAAACCTCTAGTCAAGGTGTCAAACTTGTAAATGAAAACCAAGTTCTGCACTTTCTCTCTCCAGTGCTGCTACTGTTGAAGTGGCACATCCTTCAGATTCTAGGTGCACAAGTGCAGTTACCAAATTACCCTATCCCGGGAGACCATCTTGGTTATGACAATCTTGTGGCTAGCTGAGAAGAAGGAGGGCTATTTATGTGGTCCACTCACTAGGTTGCCCCTCACTAGTGTAATAGGTCGCACAACTCTAGTGACTTCCAAAAAGTTACTGTGCAGTAAGGATGATGTAGCCCAACACCCATTTAATTAGCTATGTAAAACAATTTACGTGAACAGTTTTCTCATAATTTAAGTAGGCATGCTTATGAGAGCTTTGGGAATCTCTTCCTACTGAAAGATGATTTCCCTCTATGTATGTCTCTACTGTACTGTTAACATGGACTCTTAGGGTACGTCCACACAGCAACATTATTTTGAAATAACTAAGTGTTATTTTGAAATAATGTTGAAATACTGTCAAGCTGGAGGATTTCTTACTCCGACTCCTGTAACCCTCATTGTATGAGGCGTAAGAGAAGTCGGAGGAAGAGTGCTCTATTTCGAAATAAGTGCTGTATGGACACTCCTAATTTCGAAATAAGCTACGCAATTGACGTAGTTCAATTTGCATAGCTTATTTTGAGTTAAGTCCTGCTGTGTAGACACACCCTTACTGAGTTTTAGCTGAAATCCCCCACCACCCACACAGAAAAACTTTTAACTGAAGTTTGGAGGTAAAAACAGGCCATTCTGCCCCCCCCCTCCCCCCCGGAGGTTGCTTTAAGCCTGGTCTAGCTTAATTGGCTAGTGGTTAAATTATAATAGTAGTTTCCAAACTTCTTCATTTTTTTTTGACTCATACAGGGTCAAAATTAACAGGGAAGGGCAAAATTCAGGGACCACTGTCCTTCTCCCTGTCACTGCCACATCCTCCTCTGCCTGCAGAAGGGCACTGGCGACCTGTGGCCGTTCCCTCTACCCTGCCATTGCCATTCTAATTCTGGCCGGGTGGAGCGGAGAGGCCCTGGGGGGAAGGAGAGGGTTGGAGAGTAAGCCTTCCCCATATTCATCCCTCAATGGCAGCTTCTCTCCCACAGGCTGAGCCCATCTCCCTGCTCAACCTGGTCCAGGAGGCCACAGTGCCACTTAGATTTGTCCCAGCTGCCTCGTCTTCATAGTGAAGGGAGGGGGCGGGAGAGAGTGGCTGGGCCAAATTTGACTGAGCACTGCTGTGTGACCCCATTTCCTGGGTTGCAACACCTGAAGCAGGGCTGGGCCTTGGCTTAGGGGACAGGAGCACTGCTATGGGGTAAGTGTAGGGAGGTCTGTCTTTTCAATGTCTCTAGGCCTGGGCCTGTGACCTCTTTAGGATCTTGTTGCAACCTGCCATTAGGGAAACACTGGGTTAGAATCCAGGCTCAACTTTCACTTGAGCTGGAACCTGCCCACCTTGTCGCTAGCATGCCTTCGAAATCCCTGATAATGCACCAGCACCTTTCCCACAGTTACTGCTGAACAACTGACAAGTTTTCCTGCAATTGATGCCATTGACTGGGAAAGAATCCTAGAGAATTTCAGCTCAAAGAAGTGTGGAATATGCTGCAGGGGCAAGTCCAGCAATGATGAAGACATGGTTATATGGAGAGGTTTTATTGTGGGGTTGTCACACTGGTTGGTTTGTTACAGGGCTGCTTTTTTCCCTGGGAGCTAAATTCTGGTTTTGGGAGGGGTGAAACACAACTACATAATCTTATGTGATAAACTGATAAAAATCTAGATCACATTTTCATCTTAACCACTATAGCTCAGGTTATTTTTAAATGGTTTTCACATGACTATTTCGAGCAGAAAATAGTGTGCAAATGTATTCCCATCATGTTGCTTTATTTGATATGGTGTACTTAGTTTAAGATTTAAAATATTAAGTAAAATGTTATTCAAAAAAGGTAACAACTCATACACGACCTGTTCAGTTCTCAGTAACATTGGTGGAGGGGTTTTCATGGAAGTCTGGATTGGGTTTACAGACCCTGATCTTTCAAAAGTGTACATATCGTTCCATCCTGATCTGAGGAGTCCCATTTAAATCAGCACGTAAATGTCTGCAGGATCAGAGCCATAGTAGGTAGACTTGGACCCAAAGAGAACCATTTCTGGGTCTGATTATCAGTGATTACATGATCCTTGCTTTGTTTTCCTTCTGCAGCCTGCTGGGTACATTGGTTGCAGTGTTCACATCAATAAGAAATTTTAAGTACGCTGCAACATCTATGTGGGCGGTTTGCTTAAGAGCCAGTTACATGTTTCTGTAGGAACTATGTATGGTACTCTACTGCACCTGGTAACTCTACATATTTTTGAATGGTCTGTGCTCTTTATACCTAAGGCACGAACAAAAGCCTCTGCCAGCACATCGTACATAGAATCAGGCTAGGTTTCTAGCACTGTTGGAAAACTGATTCAACATCTGCTTGCATGGATCTTGATGCTGTAATGTGTTACACCATAAAAGCTGCTGCCGTCTTCATATCCATGATTTTCACATACTGGAATAATAAAAATCTATTTCCGTTCTGAGAGAACTAGAACTACTGGTCCAGGAAATGACTGTTTTTGTAACGTTAACAATAATTTCATCTTAGAAATGTTTTTAATTTCAGTTGTATAAATAAATATAATTATTGTTTCTGTCTGAATCTGTTTTTTTTTAAACAAAGTTTTCAATAGTAGCTCAAATTATTTTTACAAAGGGAAAACAGTCCTAAATTCATGAAGATTTTTTAAACTTTTTTTTAAAGTTCTAGATTTCTAAATTTTTAGTGAAAATAAAGATGCATCTTTTCTGCTTTAAGACTGATACTCACAGTTACTGCAGCTGTCAAATTATTGTGTGTGTGTGTTTTTTTTTATACAAAATTACATAGCTTTTTTCTACTTTCCTAAGATTTTCCCAGAAACTTAAGTTTTGAGTTTCTTCCTCCTATGATTTTCTCCCCCTCCCTCATTCTTACAGTTCTTATATTGTATCAGTAAGATTGATTGCGGCTCTTGTTTTGTTTTTGAGTTTTTTTATTATTTCTTTTCTCAATGGCTGAAAATATTGTGTGGTTTGTTTCTTTTACCACTTGCATCAAATTAAGAGGCAGAATACTGCTTAGTAACTAAATACCCTCCAGTAAACTTTTTTGTATAAACTGTAGTCTCTCTGTGCAAAAAGGTTTACCCATGCAAATGGAGTAGGTACGTATTGTAGGGAAACAACTAAAACATTTTGGCAGCTTGAAGATGTTCAAAAGCTATTTTAAAAGCAACCAGTTTAAAACATAAATTGCATTAAAATCCATGTGAAGGCTAGACTTTAGCTTATATTATGTTTTAAAATGCAGTTTTAAACATCTCTTTTGAAAGACATAGAGGTGATGTTTTTAGCTATGCTAAAATCCAATATTCATTATTATTTTTTTTCTATTTTTTAATAGGTCATCACACAACGAACTAGAAAAACATAGGTGAGTCATGAAAATAAACTGTAATGATCTAGAAAAAGCATTGTCAATGTTAGGATGACCTTGTATAGACAGGGATATGCTGTTTAAATTGTGTTCTGAATGAAACATCTACACTTACAGCTGATTAATACTGTACATATAGAAGCATAATTTAAATATGAATAATTTCTCTAGTTGTTAACTCTTAGGTTTTATTAGTAATAAATACAATAGAAATTGAGATGTCATGATTAAGATGTATGGAGAATCTTAATTGGGGCTAGAGAATGAGCAGAATTACTTTACTATTTAACATTATTTAAAATAAACTTATGTATTACAGAGGGAGGATTTAGTCTTGCAACTCTTACCTTATATAAACTCATGCATCGAGAGGATTCTGCTCGTGCCTGGACACCAGGGCAGGAAGTGTTTGCTACGCTTTGAAAAACTATTATTTATTAATTAAAGAGATTTGCAAAATCTTTAGGCCTATAATTGTAATAGCTTCTTCATGCTTATGGTAACAGCAGCACATGCAAAATTGTGTATCATTTTGAGGTCTGGACTTTTTTTTTTAAAGAGGTTAGGCATTCTAAGGCATTTACTTCAGCTGAAGGCAAAGTATGCAAACAAACTATGGCAATATAGAATAGGTGGCAAATATGGCTTGTGAGATTGTGCACACAAATCTGGTGCATGCCTCACACTAACAAGGGTGTGAATGATAGTTAGACTCTTAGGATGCATCTACATATCACAGTTATTTTAAAATAAATGATAGTTCAAAATAAAAATGCGAGCATCTACACAGCAATTCTGTTATTTTTTAAATACATTCAAAATAACAGATGGCTTATTCCAACTTCTGTAAACCTCTATCCATGAGGAATAGTGCCTATTCTTAAATAGCTATTTTGAAATAGCTGTAGTATGGATGCTCTACTGCTGCTATTTCAAAATATCTCCTCCCCAGGGCCATTCAAACTAATTACCTCCCTCCCCCAATTGCCTCCTGAGGCTGTAAATCGAGGTAGCACGTCCACGTTAGGGAAGCCTGCCTCGGACTAATTTTGAGGCTTCCCTGTAGTGTAGACACGCTATTTCAAAATAAACTATTCCAGAGTATTTCTTCCGGAATAGCTTATTTCTAGATAAGTGTGCAGTGTAGATGTACCCTCACTGTATTGCATCCAAAAGGAAGGGTGATATTTGTAACTCTGACATTTTCTTCCTGATCTATCTCAAAATAGTATGAAGTAACTTAATCACAATTTTGTATTCAAGTTCATGTCACCATGCTTTCACTTCTTGTTTCATCCTCCTTGTCCTTGATGTTCCATTAAGTCTCCTAGAACTCTTCCCTATTGTGTCACTATCAATCTGTCCATGAGTATCTGGTTCCCCCATTCCTCTTTTATTATCTCAGGAGATAGTTTCCTGTATCTCCTTCTGCTTTACTCCTGAGCACATTTAAGCAGCACGATGTGGGGGAGGCATTAGCACTTCATGCAGGTGCAGGGGAGGAGTGGTTTTTTTTATATAATATATAATCACATTTCAGTTTCTCATTTGAGTTCTGCAATGCGTCTTTTTACATGCATGTTAATATTACTTGCCACCATGGTATTTTCTCTCAGCAGTTTACTTACTTTCATATTGGAATTTGAAGATATAGCTTCTAATTGCATTCAATTAGCAATATTTAATTGTAATTATATACTGTAAGCCCTAAAGTTACACTGTTTTTCAGCTACTCTTAATCCAGTTTGCAAACATGAATGTGTAAAATTAAGAACAAAAGAATGGCCTTACTGGGTCAGACCAATGGTCCATGCAGCCCAGTAACCTTCTCACAGTGAGTAAAGCCAGATGCTTCTTGCAGTTGGAGTTAGGGACACCCAGAGCATGAGACTGAATGTCTGACTATCTTGGCTAATAGCAATTATCCTCCATGAATTTATCTAACTCTTTTTTGTTCCCAGTTATACTTTGGCCTTCACATCATCTCCATGGCAACAGGTTCTGTGGATTGACTCTGCATAATGTGAAAAAGTACTTCCTTATATTTGTTTTAAACCTGCTGCCTTCATAATTTTATCAGGAGACCCCTAGTTCTTGTGTTATGTGAAGGGATAAAATAATCTTTTCCTGTTCATTTTCTTCACACTGTTTTATAGATTTCTACCATATCCCAGTCACCTCTTTTCTAAGATGAACAATTTCAGTCTTGTTAATCTATTTTCATGTAAAAGGAGTTCTGTCCCCTTAATCATTTATCTTGCCCTTCTTAGTATATTTTCCATTCTAATGTATAGTTTTTGAGATGGGGCAACCAGAACTGCACACAATATTCAGAGTGTGGGCATCCCATGATTTATGTACTGGTATTATGTTTTCTGTCTTATTATCTAACCCTTTTCTAATAGTTCCTAACATTCTGTTGGCTCTTTTGTCTGCCTCTGCACACTGAGTGGATGTTTTCAAGGAACTAAACATGATCCCTAAGATCACTTTCTTGAGCAGGAATTATGACCCAATAGTTTTGTATATATAAATTGCTTTATTTTCCAGCATACATTGCTTTGCATTCATCAACAATGAATTTCATCTCCCATTTTGTCACCTGTCATATAGTTTAATGAGATCCCTTTGTAACTCTTCACAATCAGCTTTGGAGTTAACTATCTTGAGTAATTTTTGGATCATCTGCACATTTTGCCATCTCACAGTTCATCCTCTTTTCCAGAGCTCTTTAGGTAACTAAACTCACTTAGTCCTCAAATTCTCAGGATAAAAGTTATCTTCTGCCTATGTTCCTGCACCTGGCCTTGCGCACTGCTGCCTTGCTCAAGGTGATTAAGTGCCTTTCTGCCACCTAAGCCCTACAGCAATTCATGAATGGGGATAGGCATGCTTAAAGCCTGCCTACCATACTGGGTCCCATTCAGAATTTGGATGGAGAAGGAAGAGGTGGTGCTCCCCTTAAAACTTGTAGTCCAGGGTATGTCTACATTACCCTCCTAGTTCGAACTAGGAGGGTAATGTAGGCATACCGCACTTGCAAATGAAGCCCGGGATTTGAATTTCCCGGGCTTCATTTGCATAAGCGGGGCTCCGCCATTTTTAAAACCCCGCTCGTTCGAACCCTGTGCCGCGTGGCTACACGGGGCACGAACTAGGTAGTTCGAACTAGGCTTCCTAGTTCGAACTACCGTTACTCCTCATTCCACGAGGAGTAACGGTAGTTCGAACTAGGAAGCCTAGTTTGAACTACCTAGTTCATGCCCCGTGTAGCCGCGCGGCACAGGGTTCGAACGAGCGGGGTTTTAAAAATGGCGGAGCCCCGCTTATGCAAATGAAGCCCGGGAAATTCAAATCCCGGGCTTCATTTGCAAGTGCGGTATGCCTACATTACCCCGCTAGTTCGAACTAGCGGGGTAGTATAGACATACCCCCAGTGGTTAGGTCATGCCCTGGGATGTGGGTGACATCTCTTTTTATCCACAGTCACTGGGACAGAGTCACATATTAAACTCTGTAGCCCAGTGATTATGGCACCTACCTGAGTGATGGGAGAGCCAGGATGCCCTGTCCACAGGGCCGGCTCTAGGTTTTTTGCCACCCCAAGCAAAACTTTTTTTGGCTGCCCCTCCCCCCCTTTTGTCCAGGGAGGGTGCATGCACAAATGCAGTTTGTGCAGCTTCCTGTGGGGTGGGGCATGCACTTCAGGGGGAGCCCAAACCCGGGGGCATTTTCATCTCCTAAGACAGCGCCAGGGACTCCCTACGGAAGGACAATGGGAGGGCAGGTTCATCCACAGCAAGGCAGTTAAAGACTTCCAAAGCATGCAGCTCTTCACATCACCTAGTGTTGGTGTCCAGGTCCCACTCCTCAGTCTTCAAAGGGATTTTATTATTAGAAGCCTTATAATCACTCAGACTCCAACCCCAACACATAAGCTGTCCAACTCTTGGTGTCCATGGACAAGAATCAGTCTCACTATACAATGAGACAGTTCAAAGGGATTAAGAGAACTTTTGTTTCAATTCCCCAGCTCAACTGTCCAGAACAAGACAGGCACCAGACAACAAAACCCCACTAGCTTAGGACCTATTCCATGAGCGCAGCCCTGTGCTTTCTCCTTCAGGGACGGACCAAACAGTCTCTGAAGCAGGGTGGATTGATTTAAATAGCTTTGATTTAAATCTCTAATTTTATCATGATTTTCAGCAAGCAGAAAACCTAGATTTAAATGAGCAATTAATCATTTAAATTATACTTTTAAAATATTTTCCTAAAGGATGGTTGAGTCTTAATGATTAGCAACCTTTAAAACATGTTGATTTACAACTAAATATAACCTTCTTGCCAAATTTGGTGCTTCTGTTTACTTACCAGGAGAAGACACTCAGTACAGCTACCAACTAAATAAATGCCCAAATAATTGTGTAACTTACATTTAATCAGATTCTTAATTTTTACATTTTTATTCTATTACAAAATGTTGTGTAATAGGAACACTTAAGAGAGAGGTTTTACCCCATTTATTATTTGCTAAGTGGTGGCTACTTTTTTTAAAACATATGATTTGCATCTACTTCTGTCTGGACGGAAATTCTATTTAAAATAAACAAAACCAGCATTTAATTTTTGTATGAAATAAAACTACCTTAAATGTGAAGGACACAAAACAAAAAAGTATCCAAACACATTTTGCATCTAAAATTCATGTATTAAACAAAGGAAATATCCATAGTGAATTTAACAGTTCGAATCTAGTCATCATGTTCTAGTCAAGATGTTAGAGTGCTCTCATAACCAGTATTTTACTGAGAGAAGAGGAAAACAAGTTTTTCTGCTTCCTCAACTCTCAGTTTTTTGCAACGGTGAATGAACTAATTATTGAATTGAACTAGCCAAATAAACCAAAGTGATAAAAACATTCTCTCTTCACCTGTGGAAGAACCTACTGCTGATGTAAACACTGGTTCTGGGTACTTACACTAGTGAACTGGTAGAATTTCTTTAAAAGTTGACAGGAGACATGTTCTATTTAATTTTTAAATGTAATTCACGAGTTAGGTTATGATAAATTTAGGCCATAACAATTTTTAATTTAATTTTAAAGGTATATTATTTAAAACAAAGCCTATATAAATGGGATCACAATTCCAATTTTAAGAAAGCTGTCCTGCCCCAGACAGGAAGGGACCTGGGGACACGGGTACCGGGAACATCAGAGTTCCTCTTCCTCAGACAAAGGGAGAGGTAGAATCATCTGGGTCCCAGGCAGGGGTGAGGTTGTCAGGACATAGCACAAGGGGACTGGGTTCCTGGGCAGGTGTGTGTGTGGGCGAGAGGTGGGGGTGTGTGTGTTCAGGGCCCAGAGTGTAGTGGGAGGGGAGATTGTTTAGAGAGCCAGACAGGAGATAGGGATCCGGGGGGGGGGGGGGGGGAGAAAAGGAGACGGGGTTCCAGCAGGGTTGCATTGGGCCAGGAGGTGGGGTTGCTGGGCAGAGGCCGAGCCAGGGGAGGAAAAGAGAGGGGGGAGGTGTGTGTGTGGGGGGGGGGCACACAGGTGGAGGGGCAGCCGGGCAAGGGGGGTTCATAGGCAGGGGAGTTGTGGGGGAGAGAACACAGGTGTGAGGGTGAGGGTGAGGGAGGGGGAGTTGTGGGGAGGGCGCACAGAAGGGGGCGGTGGCCGGCTGGGGGGGGCACACTCACGAAGGCACAGAAGAGGGCGCCGGGCTCAGCCTCACCAGCTGCAGGCGCCCCATGCTGCCCTCCAGGAATCACCCTGCCTCGGGGCTGCCCACACAGCTCCCAGTGCCCCGGGGCCAGGCGCATGCTCCGAGCAGCCGTGCGCGGGGCTCCTAGCTCGGGGCGGCCTCCGCAGGGCTCCCTGCTCGGAGGATGGGGCCCCATTGCGGCTGAGCCCCAGACCCCACCGAGCCCCTGAACTCTGGGAGCAGCCACCGTGGCCGCGGCCTGCCCTGCGGGCCTCAGCATCGCCTGCTGCAGCTGCCCTCCACCAGGGCCAGGCGCCCCGCCCTCACAGCACTCCACCCCGCCAGCACTGTGCACTGCCCCACCCCAACCTGCCAGCACCCCGGAGCCAGGTGCAGGCTCTGAGCAGCTGGGTGCGGGGCTCCCAGCTTGGTGCTGCCTCCGCCCCGCCGCCCTGCTCCTCCTCTGGCCGGAATGCCGCCCCGGCAATGTGCCGCCCCAAGTACCTGCTTATTTTACTGGTGCCTAGAGCCAGCCCTGTCTGTCCAAAGCACTCCTTGATTATTTATTCACAGTGGAACAGTTTCAACAGGAGAGACTGAGGGAAGCCAACATCAGAATATCTTGTAGGCCAGTAATAAGGTCCATCCCTGAGAGGTGGGAGACTCTTGTTCAAATCCTCTCTCCACCCTTAACAAAGAGGGGAACTGAACCTGAGTCTCCCACATCGCAGGCAAGTAGTGAGCTAAAAGTTATAAGGTGGACACTTCTTGCCTCTGCAGTCATTTTGCGTGGAGGCAGGCAGGCATCTAACTCACTCCCATCCTGCAAGAAACATCTGTGGTGCTTAAGCCTGAATTTGGCATGTTTCTGTTTGTGAAACATTCACCAGAGATAGGCATACCCCCAATCTAGGTTCTAGCCTCCAAAAGAGGGGAAGGGCTTTGCATACACCCTGGCTGTCAACATCTCCCGTTGGCTAGTTGTGGTGGCTCCTTGCCTTCTGTGTTGACTTTTGTTGGTTGTATCCTAAGGGGCCTGTCTGTCTCCATTGCCATTCAGTGTGTAGGGAGTCAGGCACCTGCCTCGGCTTTGTGGATATCAGTGATATTCCTGCGATTTTTCTACGCACCTAAAAGTTCTGTGTTACAATGCCTTAATCCCTTTGGAAATCTGGGCCCTAAAAATCTGGAGTCTAGTTTAGTCTTGTGCATCAACAGAAATGTTTATTAAATCCCAATGAGTAACATCTATGGAATCCTACAAAGAGAAATGGATTTACCTAGATGTCATTCAGGGCATAATTTGAAGATTGTGAGGATTCCCAAGTGTAACAAAAATATAGCCTGCAAATCCTTATTAGTGATAATGGCATGAGAACACAAGACCCCAGACTGAGCTGTCAGAGCCAATGATTAGAAAAACAGTTTTAAAAAAATATTATATTGAGGACAGAATCTGTGATATTCAATAAACATGGAATTCCACAATGCCTTTTCTTAGGCTATGTCTAGACTGCAAGCCTCTTTCGAAAGAGCGCGTCTAGACTGCACGCGGAATTTCGAAAAAGCAAGCCGCTTTTTCGAAAGAAAGCACCCAGTGAGTCTGGATGCTCTCTTTCTAAAAAGCCTGTTTGCTGTCAAGAACGCCTTCTTTCGAAAGAGCACTTTCGAAAGAAGGAGTTCTTCCTCGTGGAATTAGGTTTACCACCGTCGAAAGAAAAGCCGCATTCTTTCGATTTAATTTCGAAAGAATGCGGCTGCAGTCTAGACGCAGGTGAAGTTTTTTCGAAAAAAGGCTACTTTTTTTGAAAAAAACCCCTGAGTCTGGACACAGCCTTAAAGTCTGTTTTGAGAGTGTAGACAAAGGGATTAACTTAAGTTTCAACCCTCAATTTAATGAATTTGCTGTTGTGGATTGAACTGGGGCCTTCACATATTTCACAAGTAATAATCTTTTCTGAACAACGAGGCTTTATCTGCAAACTTTTTTTGTATAGAAAGATGATGGATGGATGACCTTGTTCCCAAATTAAGCTCTCTACTTACTAAGCATGGTATGGTATATATATTCCTGTTACCACTTGTGAAATATTACCCCTTTTTCATTCTCGTTGGCTGGGACTTGTGCACAAAAATCTCTCTCTTAAATTTATCGCATGACATTTTTTTCAGGGTCAATTAATTTTTAATCTGTTTTATTCCCTGAAGCAGATATGATGGTATAGCTTGCTGCAAACTGGTTATCGAAATCTGCTCTCAGTTTCAGGGAATTCAGTGGGAGTTATGCATGCCTATCTGAGAGCAGAATTGGGCTTGCTGTTCTGTGAAATATGCAGTTCAGGTTCCAGAAATAATGGTAAATGTGAACATTTTACCTAGCACATAATAAAAAATGCTAGTGAAAAGTATAACAATCTCTTAGTAGTAGTTTAAATTGGATCCGTTCATTCAGTGCTTTTGGTGCACGTTTTCTTCTTGCAAAAGACTGTGACATTCATAAGAATGGAAGGATTTTTGTTGTATTTTTTATTAGTTTGTTTGGGTTTGTTCTGTTTTTTAATAGATTAAACTGAACTTTTTATAGGTGGAGGCCAAGTCCTGTTAGACAGGAAGAGGAGGCTTCCAGGGAATTGCCTGTTTTGTTTTCAGTGTTGATAGCTATTTTTTCTCCTACAATTACTTACGGTAGCCCATAGCATGGCATGACAATTGTATCATACACAGCAGTGAAACCCAGAAATATGTTGTACAATCAATGGCCACAATTATTAAAAAGGGATGAGCAGGAGGGGACTGGCCTTTGGGGGGCATGCATGTGACCCAGTTTGTATGCTCTGGCCCTTGGACCTTTAAAAGCTGGGAGCTATAGTTGAAATTCACATGCCTGCTTTCCTAGATGGGATATAATAGCTCACTGTAAATAAATTGGGAGGGAGAAGAGCTATTTAAACTAAAGGACAATGTTGGCACAAAAACAAATGGCTAGGAAAGGGCCAGGAACAAATTTAGGTTGGAAACTAAAAGATTTCTATCCATCAAATGAGTGAAACGGCCCCTAGTAGAAATTATGGGGTCAAATAAACTTACTAGTTTTAAGATGGATCTTGATAAATTTATGATCCAGATTATATGATGGGGATGCCCACGGATTTCAGGGGACAGTGATCCAGGAGGTCTCTTCCAGTCCTATGTCACTATGTAGTTGTGTGCTGCACAGGAAATCACACATAAAGCTTTCTGGCTCTTAGGCAGAGAAGGGAGACCTAAGGCCAGAGAAGCAACTGATAGGAGATTCTCCACACCTGCTAGGCAAAAGGCCCAAAAGGGAGGAGTGCAGAAAGCAGGAACTGGGTACGGGTAAATCTTGGCTGGAGATGGCTGTGAGCTCCTGGAAGGAATATAAGAACAGTGAATAGTGGCTGGGAAGAGCTACTAGAGGGGTAGGGTATGTCCTTTCCCTTCCTAGTTGGTGGAAACTAAGCTACTCTAAAGGGCGGGGCACACCCTTTTCCTTCCTGACTGGCCAAAGCCTCTTGAGTGTTTCAGTTGCTTTTGTTTTGTGACCGTTTTGTGGGTGGTCCATGTTATACTCTGTGACATACCCCTGGTACAATCCAGACTAATGAGTAGCTTTGTCACACCTGCCGAATAGCCTGGGGTGTACCCTTTATACTGCTTTTCTGCTATAGCCTCTAGTCTGGATGATCCACAAGCAGCCTCCAGTATACAAGTGACTCCTAGCTATGTTTGTCTGTGTACTGGAGCCGATGAGCCACACCTTGGCTTTCCATGCTTTGGTTATATTGCACAGTGACCAGTACGCTCCCAATCTTAGGTTCTTCTCCTAACCCCCAAAATGTACTGTACAGCCAAATATCTCCTGGACAATACAACTTTATATAAAATTGGTAATTTTATGAATAGAAATTATGTGCACACAGCCTGTTATCCCAAATGGAGTTTCCTTGGCATTTCAATTAAAATCCACAGGATTAGATATAACAATAAAATAAGTTTATTAACTACAAAGATATTTTAATTGAGTGCAAGTTATGAGGCATAAGGGTCAAAAATGGAAACAACTTAAGTGCCTAACTTAATAAAGTGTGTTAAATTAAAAGCAAAGTTTTTCTCTCCCCACACATTCAGTTTCTCATCAAACTTCTTAGGCTGAGACTCCTTCACCACTTCAATAGCTACTTCCTTTGTTCCTTCTGAAGCAGTAATGCAATAGGCCGAGAGAGAGAGAGAGAGCAGTGTGGGCATATTATTTCAGGCACCCAACACAGTCAGTGGAGAGGTAAATCATTGGGAGGTGGGAAAGCTGGGGATGCCCCAACTGGTGGCTCCTATCTTGCACTGGATTTGCACCCAGCTGGACTTGTGTGGGAGAAGAAGGAGGGGTCCCTGGAAGGAGGGGCCAGAGCTGGGTCCAGAGCCACCCTCAGAATCCTTCCCTGACTGCAAGAAGTTTCATCTCTAGTTGTCAGTTCCTGCCCCCATTGCTCCTCAGTAGGGCTGAGGACAGACTTCACCAGGCCTGGGATGAGGGAAAGGGGCAACTGGTTCTGGGCCCCCAAAGGGGCAGAGCCTCAAGCATAAGGAGCAGTGCTGAGGGCTAGCCTCCAGCAGCCAGCTCTTCTTCACTGCTGGGTGCACACTACACAGGGTTCTTGTGGCAATTTAAAGGGCCCAGGGCCACAGTCTCCATTGCCATAGTAATAGCAGTGGTGGCCAGGAGCCCCAGGCCTTTTTAAATAGCTGGGCCCCAGGACAATTGTCTCCTTTGCCCCTCCCCGCATTGGCAACTTTGTTCCTAAGCCACAAGGGGAGAGGTCACTGTATGGGGAGCTGCTCCCCTGTATGCCAAGCCCCTGTGCAGCCAGACCGCTCCCCTGCCCCATACCGAGAATCCTTGGCTCTTGTGCTGTGACATAAGAACGGCCATACTAGGTCAGACCAAAGGTCCATCTAGGCCAGTAGCCTGTCTGCCGACAGTGGCCAGCACCGGGTGCCCCAGAGAGGGTGGACTGAAGACAATGATCAAGCGATTTGTCGCCTGCCATCCCTCTCCAGCCTCTGACAAACAGAGGCCAGGGACACCATTTCTATCCCCTGGCTAATAGCCTTTTATGGACCTAACCTCCATGAAATTATCTAGCTTCTCTTTAAACTCTGTTATAGTCCTAGCCTTCACAGCCTCCTCTGGCAAGGAGTTCCACAGGTTGACTACACGCTGTGTGAAGAAGAACTTTCTTTTATTAGTTTTAAACCTGCTACCCATGAATTTCATTTGGTGTCCTCTAGTTCTTCTATTATGGGAACTAATACATAACTTTTCTTTATTCACCCTCTCCATACCACTCATGATTGTATATACCTCTATCATATCCCTCCTCAGTCTCCTCTTTTCTAAACTGAAAAGTCCCAGTCGCTTTAACCTCTCTTCATATGGGACCCGTTCCAAATCCCTAATCATTTTAGTTGGTGAGATCTTTTTGGAGTCCCTTACAGTCTGCTTCTGTCTTGACTATCCTAAACAGTTTGGTATCATCCGCAAACTTTACCACCTCACTGCTTACCCCTTTCTCCAGATCATTTATGAATAAGTTGAAAAGGATTGGTCCCAGGACTGACCCTTGGGGGACACCACTAGTTACCCCTCTCCATTCTGTGTCAGGATCAGGTGCAGCCTCATCACTGAGTCAGCTTTTGGGAGGGAGGAAACGATGAGCTATAGGGTGCTCGCCCACCTCCTCATTGCCATGCTAGAACTCTCCCATTTATTTACTGACAAAATATGCAGAATTTTAAAATGTTGTGTGCAAAATTTTAAAACATTTTGGTGCAGAATTTCCACATGACTATAAAATGTAGATTTTTTTTTTGTTGTTCATGCCTCATTTCCTGCCAAAGAATGGCCACTTTGCTCATCAGCCTTGTTTACACCTGGCTGAAGTGTCAGCTTGTTGTTTGTCCCTCAGGACCTGATTTGGCCATTCCCCATACTTCTCTGGAAAATATACTTTTAGTCATGATCTCAGTTTTTTTATAACGTCACATAAAAAACTGATATGTGCATTTTTGCTATGATTGTATTGATCAGCGAATGATGAGTTTTTAAATGACATTTCACAAGGTATGCTTTGTACAAAGGTTACTACCGTAGTGTGTTTGGTGTGGTCACACAGGTACATTCCATCATATGTTCCTAAATCTCTATTTAGGAACTTACATAAGTCGCTTGCCTGATTTTTTTTTTTTAAATGTCCTGAGCACCATTGAAGTCGGTGGGGCCTGTTGAATTAGGCAAGCCACTACTTTGAATATCTAAAATGGACTGAGGAAGCTAACCTCAATTTTCTTTTTATGCATATTATTATTACTAAATAAAAAGATAATCTATTATATCAGGACTAAAAAATTGAGCTAATCCTTTTGGTGTTGGTCTCTGACATTATCTGTACTGCTTGGTGTAAGTCAGGAGTGATTTTAATCTGATTCTGCAGGGCAATTTGAATTCATTATATTTTATTTGTTGGCTAGAAGCAGGCCGTGGTTTAGTTTATTTTTTGCATTTATCAATATTCAAACTTAGGTGCTAATGTGTGGCACTTAACACAGACTTTTAGGTGCATGGCTGTAGTAGGTTTAGCTGCCTAACTTTCAGTGCTCAAACTTAAAACTTGGACTCACAACTGGTTCTGTCCTGCTATCACCAGATGCTTCATAAATATCCTGGGAAACAAGACAATTTTTGGCATGCATGTATGCATAAATAAATACTCCGAAAGCTTTTCCCATCTTACCACCCTCGATGGATAGCTCCACTGTCTTACCTGACCATACCTGTCTGGTCCAAAGAAATACCAGTTTCATGCTTATAAATGCACAGGGCAATAGAATAGAACTGTCTTTATGGGAAGACTGTATACTCTGTGACATGGTAAATCTAAATTCTGTGGCAATGCCCTTTTTAATCTGCAGTGCTCCAATCTGGGAGACAGGTAATTCTGCAGCAGTTTGAAGGAAGTATTAAACATGTGAAAATTTAGGGTTTTATTTCATTAAATTTGTAAATGAGTAATAAAATCTGTAGCATCCTTTGTACTTACATATATTGCTATTATGTTCATTTTATTTTACTCTTGGCCCACCTACATTTTCACTTTTCTTTGTGTTGGGGACTGCTATCTGACATTAATTATTTTGCAGAGGCTGAAAGTTTTGATAGCTAGGATTTAGGTGGTGTAGGAGAGGCTTGGGACATTGATCTGTTCACATCATTGAGGAGGATTTTTAGCTTCCATATTCAGGGCATTATTTAGTCATTGCTGGAAGTTGTTCATTCCCAGGGAGTATCACAGCTGCCCTGTTCTGCCCCCAGCATTATAAATATTAAAGTTTTCCACAGCTTAAACATAGGCAAAAAGCTAGAACTGCTCTAGGATTCACTCTGCTTATACACACACAGGTTCCCACCATTGCACGTGCATATACCATCTGTTCGCACCCTGTGACAGCTAAACTTGCAGATGGAGAGACCGGATTATCCCAAGGATGGTCCCAGCAGAGAAAGAAGCTCATCTGGACATATGCAGAAATGTCATTGGGAAAAAAAAAACTTCTTTTTTTGGCATTTGAAAGCTCTTATCCCAAATGTGATTTGTTTCTATTAACTAAATGTTAGTTATATAAACTGAGTCAGAGGGCCTACTCTTCATGCGTGGGTGCCTAGGAGTAGGCATCAGATTAAAAATTGCCTGGTTTTCAGAGATGCTGGGCACACACAACTCCCACAAAAACCAGTGAGAGTTGGAGGCACTTGTCACCTCAGAAAAATAGATGTTTAGTTAGTTGCCTAACTATAGAAATAAATGCCTACCTTTGGGTGCCCATGTTTGAAAACAAGGTTCTTAGCTGCTACAGCAGCAACAGCTGTCTCCTACCCTTGATCCTGATGGAATTCCTGTTTGTTGGTGACATTTACATGGCATATGGATGACCCTTAGAAGTAAATACTTGGCATCTAAATATTTAAATTGCAATAGGATATTTTCCTTTCCATGATAACAGTAAAATACACGTGGATCCATCTCTCTGCTTCTCCATCTATTCAGCATTTGCGGACTCTGTCCCTAATTAATCTCCATATCTAACTGGGCCTGCCTCGCCATTAGCTTACTACCAGCACTAAGGGAAATTGAGTGTTACAAAAATGTCTTTTTGTTTAGTAAAAAATCCCAAGAAGCACTCTAACATTCTTAGACTAAAATGCTTTGTACTGTACTGTGCATTGCCGATGTAGTCTGTGTTGTAGTGCAGATTTTTTAGCATTGCAGTCAGTTTTTTTTCTAGATCCCTTCGTCTTGGCAACACTCCAGAGACACAATGTCCTTGCTTAGCATTTTGATGTGGGGAAACACTGATAATTAAAACAGGTTTCAAGCCATGAGCTGATTTGTAAGCAGCAACTTGCTCCAGGATGTGTGTTGTCAGTCGATAAATACACAGCTTGTGTGTGCTGAACCACAGTGTGTCTTGTGCCTGATTATGCACAGTATGTGTAGTACATGTTGATTGAACCCACACCCTAGGGGGGAGTATTGTTTAAAATAATAAAGTTAATTTCTAGAAGAATGGAGATGCCATTCTGTTCTCTCTTACGCTTGTATAAAACTGGTGTAACAACACGGACTTTAGCGAAATTACTTCTTAATATGTACAGTGGTATAACTTAGGGTAGAATCAAGTCCCAAGACATATATCCAGAATTTGTGTGTATAAAAGTAATGGAATTAAACCCATAGTGTACCAGCATCTGAAAAAATACAGTCCTGCAATGGAAATGTCATTGCCCTGAGGGGTTTGTTGGGCTGGGCCCTCAGTTTGCTGAGGCACCAGACTGATTTACAGAGATTTGGGATTTTCTTCTTTGCCAATTTAACAAATACAACCAAAATTAAAACGGATGGATTTATGGATCTGTGTTACATTGGGGAGCAACGTGCCACCATGTTAGCATGCAGAATGAGTGATCAAAAAGCTGTGGTGCAGTGGTGTGTCTTTTTTTTTTCAATAACTTGGAAGAAATGAACCCATTAACAGTCTTGTTTTTGGAAATGCTGTTCCCATGTATATAGTCATGTATGGATATTTGTGTGCGTATTTTCAAGAATTTGCATGGTTCTCTAAGTTGCTGTTTATCTCCCTGAATTACACAGGTATCTCCCTGGATATAGGCATGCCATTGGATATTTTAGTGTACCGCAGAGGAGGAAATAATCTCAACAAATCTTGTATAAATGTACCTTTTGCATTCAGCTATATTTTTTTTCATTGTACTTGATGTCACCGGGAGTCAAAATTCCTTATACTTCAGAGGCAGATATGAGGCTGGCCTCTTTCCTTCTTCTATTCACCATTTTGGTAGAACCACTCGTAGCTGTACTAAACAGTATGGGGGTGGTGGAGGAAAAGTAATAAGGACTAAAATCAGGAATATCTTAAACAGAATTTCCTTGTATGCAGGTTATACATTTAATATATATCACAAACTTTCAAAATTAATGTTACTCACACCAGCAGAAGGTGGTGCTTTGTTTCCAGCTGTAAGATAAATAGATACACAAACAAAAAAATCTAGAAAATCTGGAGCCCCGCACATCCTACTCTCCTTCCCTTCCAGCACTTTTGGAGCGCCATGAATCCGCTGGAAGTCCTGGGAGAGAGTGGGAGCAATAGGAAGCATGGGGCTTAAGGGCTTCAGTGCACGAGAGGCACATGGGAAGCCAGACATAGGGTTCATGGGCTGCAGGTGGAACCGCACTGGCTGCACACGACTCACAGGCTGCAGGTTGCCCACCTCTGCTCTGTGCCTTCGGTTCTCAAACTGTAGGTTGTCACCTCATTTTAATGGGGTAGCCAAGGGTGGCTTTAGTCTTGCTAGGGCCTCTGACCAAAGCTGGGGCCTTGGACCAAAGCTGAAGTCCAGCCCCCGCTGCATGGGGCTTGAAGCCCTTGGATTTTGTCTCCACTGCCTCTCCCAGGGCACTGGTGCGTTGCCTTTGGCTCCACTGCCTGTGGCAGCAGGGCTTGGGCAGGGTCAGGCTGTGGTCCACCCTCCTGCGGACAAGCAGTAATGTTTGCTGTCAGAATGGGTTTGTGGTGCAATGAAGTTTGAGAATGCTTGTTCTGTGAGTTTAGTTGTCACCTACCACCTCACACTGGAACCCATACAGGGAGTTATCAAACAACTGCAATGTATATAATCCACAGAAACCCCATCCTGAGGAAGTCTTTCATGAATCCCCTCTTTTGGGTTCAAACAACGCCCCAGCCTTTTCAAGCTTATGATCCGCAGCAAGCTCCCTATAGACCAGGACACGCCAACTCAAAGCAGCACCAGACTATGCCAAAACAAAAGATACAAAACGCAAAGACATAGCTCCACTGCTACAATGTTCAACACCCGCCACAACACACCTTTCACGATTCATGGGTCCTACACATGCTTATCACATGTGGTGTACCTCATCCAATGCACCGAATCCCCCAAAACCAATTATGTGGGCGAAACCAGACAATCACTACACTTTCAGATGAACTCACACAGGAAAATGATGAAAAGATAAAACCACCGCATCACCTGTGGGATAAACACTTTTCATACAGCAGTCACTCTATATCTAACCTTGCAGTTCTCAAACCCGCACAACACTTTCAAAATACAAGTCTTGGAGCTTAAATTCATAACTCCACTACACACTAAAAATCATAGACACTGGATAAAAACACTGGATTTATGGCTTATTACACCAATCTGTTACCCCCTTTTTTTGTCCTATAATCACAGGTGTTTTAATGAGCTAGTCCACTTTGAATGGTCCTTTAGCATACATTCTAACTACTTTACTAAACTATCTGTTCATTCTTACATTTAATTGTGATACTCTGATTACCTTTCCCTGACCTGAAGAAGAGCTCTCTTTAGCTCAAAAGCTTGTCTCTGTCACCCATCTTGTCTCTCTACTATGTCTCTCTTCTGGCATATGCAGCCGTATGCTAGGGAATAGTGTGTGTTTGTGAATTGTCCATGTTCTAGGGAATTCCCTGAGGCTGCTCTTCTATCATATTGCTCCAATGCTTTTTCTTCTGGTTAGCTTCTGGGTCAGTACTTGAGTGTTATTTAGGAAACATGGTGGAATGACTATTCTTTTTTGTCTCTAAAGGGCAGCCATCAGTGGTACTCATCTGTGAATTGACTGAAAAAAATGTTGTAGAGTCTTTCTGCCAGGCACGGTTTCTTTACTGAGTCAAGTGCATCCCTTGAACAATGCAGTCTGTGTTCACCTGTCCCCAGCTTGCTTCCAAGCCCAGCTTTCTGGATGCTGGTGCCAACTTCCAGAACTGGCCAAGAATTTATACATTTGTGGCATTACAGATATTTTCCCCTATTTATGTTTGCTAAAAGATTTAGGAATAGTTTCTGGTGTCACACAAATATTATTTTATAACATGGACAAGCTTCAAACTTCAGAAGGAAAAATGCCCAATTCAAAGTTTTGAATCTGTGCCCAGAATAGGTGGTATTTAATGTAGTCCTATTCTGTGAGACCTGAAGTATGAACTGAATACTAAGGAATGTAAGTTTGTATACAGTGATCCAAACTAGAAGTCACCATTCTTAAAAAAAGGATAAATACACAGGAGACTGAATATAATCACTATCCCATTTTTTCTTTGTCTTCCACAGGATGCTTTTGTAGTACAGGTTTAGGTTCCAAATCCTCAGTCGTCTTGTTCTGCTTAATAGCAGGAATATTTAAATCTTAAGATGCAAACTTTGACAATAATGTAATGAATTAGGTCATTGGAGAACGAGGTTACATTTTAACCAACTAATCAACTGGATAGAATATATGTTTTTTCTTGTTTATTCATGGTCATTTTTCAGAGCTTGGAAAAGGTACCAGTTGCCTACTTTTTAGAAAACTATACCAATTAAAGCTAATAAAAATTACAGGGTTTCACCAGTGTGGTCCCTGGTAAGAACTCCGGGAATAGATAACATTCTACACTACCCCTTTCTATAGTTTCCATTTTTTGAGTAATCTTCCTACATGGTCAGCTACAGTGACCATCTCTACTTTTGCTCAAAGCTCTGAGCAAAAGCACAGTGAAACTCATGTATAGCCGCTCTCCGAGTTACAAACAAGTTATGGACCAACACTTGTAACTCGAAGTGTTCGTAACTCAGATCCCATAGAGTTACATGGCGACCACACTGTTCATAAGCGTGGATTGCCGTTCGTAACTCGGAGCTGCATTTACACCCGCTTTGGTCGCAAGTGCAGATGGTCGTAAGTGGAGGTGGTTGTAACTCAGGGAGCGGCTGTAATTCATGTCAGTATTGGCCAGCAGTAAACCCTGGAATAATCTGAAAATTTAGGAACTCCACAGTTTCTGTTCACATTAGAACAGTGTTTCTTAAACTTTTTAAGACCGAGGAACACCAAACAATTTTTTTTTATGGGGAATACCAAGGATTTTTGTTGAGCAAAAAAAGGAAGCCTGCCCTTGTTCTCTCCGCATACGGTGACCATATTTTCTGAACCTACACCCCCTGACCTTGGTTTACTATGCTCCTGACTCTTGGGGTCAAGATGGACACATGACCAGAAGTAAAAGTAACCCTGTCTAAGAACTTTTCCCACCATCCTCCTGCCCATAGGGGATGAGTTTGGCCCCCACCGAACCCTCTCTCCTCTGGTGCTGGTCTCTCCCCTGCAGGTGTCTGCCCTTCTGCTTCCCCCCAGAATCCCTTGGCACCTGCACCTTCCCTTACCCCTGCACCCTCCTGGTGCTTCCTCCTTCCCTCACTGCCCCTCCCCCTTGCCCTAATTTTAGTGCCGCATTCCAGTCCCCACACCACCTTTTGCTCCCATTAGGAGGAGCGCGGGAAGGGGAAGGGGAAGAAAGCCCCCACCCTCACAGATCTGGCTTGAGGAGCTCGGCAAAGCGAGCGAGTCCATGCACTACCACTCCCCCAGCAGAGTGGGAAGGGGCGGGGGGAGAAGGGCTGTGTACAGAGCACACTGGCAGAGCCTGGACATACCCCGCTCTGCAGCGCTCCAGCCAAGCTCTGCGCGGTCTCTGCCGGGACTCTGGTGGCAGCCCCCAGGAGCGGCTCACTAGCTCCAACCAGTGCCCCTCCCTCTCTGGCAGCGGTGGCAGCTACCTGTGAATGGAGGGTGCCGGGCTGGCAGTGCACAGTGGAGGCAGTCCCACAGTGGGAGAAAAGGGCCACATGGTGGGGGGAGGGGTATGTCGGACAGCGGTGCATGCTGCATTGGAGCTTGGAGCTCTGGACACTGCGTGCCACTGGCAGTGGTCCTGGCTGCCCATGCAAAGCACCAAGGGAGCTGCTTAGGAGCTGGATGGAGGCGGGGAGTTGCTGTTACGCTGAGCTATCACTGGGTGTCTTTAAATCTGGGACTGTCCCGGGAAAAAAAGGGACGTATGGCCACCATATCTCTGCTGCACACCTTGGACTGCCTCACGGCACACCGGTGTGCTGCGGAACACAGTTTAAGAAATGCTGCACTATGACATTATATTTGCAACCACAAGGAACAAAGAACTTATGAAACTATCCCCCAAAACTTAAAATTCTGAGAAATTGATGGTTTAAGTCCCCCTCTTCTCCAATCAAATGCATCCACGCTTACTAGGAAAAGTTTTCTGCTCATCAAATGAACAAATGGATATTTCAAGGCCTGATCATTTTGTTAAGCTGAAGAGTACCTTACTATAAAAGCTACTGTAAAAGCCTTGTTTCGGGCAACAGTATTGTCTTGAAAGAGCTCGTTTAGACTTTCATCCTTCTAAACATAGATTAATTAGTTACCAGTCAGTTAATGATATATTGGTTTTGGATGAAATCGTGTTTTTAAAAACAATCAAAAAACTGGTCTATGCTCTGTGTGTGATGTGTTTGGTTTTTTTTTTTTTTTTTTTTAATGAGTAGAGGTCTAGCTTGATGTCAGTGGTGAACATTTTTTCTCTTCTTTCTCCATCTCACTGTTGACCATGGTTTGCCAGTGCCCCCAGATCCTACAGGTAGTTCTGGTTCAGTGATGCAGTTTTGTCAATGCTTTGTGTTATACACGTTTATGGCTGCAGAACTGTGCTCCAAGCTAAAAGCTTTTGTTTTAAGAAAAACCAAATGTCTATGTTTAAGACTGTGTCTACACTACAAAGATAAATTGGAAAAGAAATGCAATTTGCGGTACACAAATTGTGTATCTTTTTCCAATTTACTTCTGAAAGAGGCTTTCTACATGGGGTATAATTTCAGAAAAAAACCCTCTTTTGGAACATTCCATCTTCCTCATAAAACGAGATTTACTGGGATGCTGACAAAACGTGTCTGCTTTTCCGATATTTTTTTCCTGGAAAAGTGGAAGTATTCCTTGGGTGCAGCAGAGCTTTTCTATCCTGGAAAAGCTCTGCAGTCTAGATGTACCCTGATTGCTTGGTTGCAAAGAAAAGCTTGAAAATGTGAAGCTTATATTAACTGATGTAAGGTCATGGTCCTGAGTCTGCAGACAGCCCAAAACATTAGCTCAGGAAATATGAACAGCTCCAATGTGCTTCTGCCTTAAACCCATGCTACCTACTATACCTTTCCAAATAAAAAATCCCCACTTCATCCTTATCCGGTTTCCAGATAGCCAACCCAGTAGCACCCCAGCTGCTCTGCCCCAGGTGTCCCCAAGTCAGCTGCTGCTGAAACTGACCAGCGGCTGATTCCAGGAAGCTGGGGCAGAGCAGCTCTGTCTCGGGCTTCCTGGAGTCAGCCGCTGGTCAATTTCAGCAGCGGCTGAATCCGGGACAGCTGGGGTGCTGCCGGGTTGGTCCCGCAGCCCCGAGGGGCAGCGCCACTGGACCTACCCAGCAGCACTCCAGCTGTTCTGCCCCCTGCTTCCCGGATTCAGCACTGGTCAGTTTTAGCAGCGGCTGAATCGGGGAGACTGGGGGCAGAGCAGGTTCCAATGGTCCGGCTGCCCGGAGCACTTCCGGGTTCCTGATGGTGCCGGACCATCAGGAGTGCCGGACCGTCAGATGCCGGACCATCGGAGTTTTACTGTATTTCACATATCCCATAGCTATTCAAATGTTTAAGCACGGCACATTGGGTGCCTTGCCATAGTACAGTGCCTTAGCACTAAGAGCTTTTCTTTCTCCTCATTAAAGCAAAATTGCTGCATAGCTGAAACATATTGTGAAATTTGAGTTAGACTTGGGATTCACACTAAAGTACTTGTGTGTTGGAAATATTTATTGGGAGGGCAAAAAAATCAGGACTCTTTCTGATTGAGGCCTGGTCTAGGCCACAAACTTAGTTTCTCTAAAACCATTTCTTATTAGCATTGATTCATGTTTTCTTTTACTTACAGAAGTCTTTAAACAAGATAATTTTATATTTTATAGGCACAAGCTAACTTTATCCAGCCTGTAAAATATTTTTAGAATCATGATTAGGATATAGTTGATACTTCTTTTTCAGGAAAAGTGTTATAGAATTTAATAGGGAGACACAGAGAACTTGTAAGGCAATTTACTGCAGAGCCCTTAGCATAACCATATTAGTGTGACCAGGTGTAAAATATTAGTTGCTATACAGAATAATTCTATTAATTAAAAAGCTATTTACTGCAGGATCAGACCACAATGGTTCAAAGAAGAAAAGGCCTGATCGTGAAACATGTAAAACTTCTACTGACTTAACAGTTTAGGATTGGTCTGTAAGTCATTACGTGGTAAATATTCCATGAATGATTTCTAAAGGTGACCTGCATTTAAAAAAATTATATGAAGCTACATTTAACAAGGGTTAAATGTACTATATATTTGCAAAGTGACCAAATTCACATTGCTGTAACACTTCCAAACTCATTCCTTCTTAGTGAATCTCATTTCATTATACATCATTATATAGGACTAGAAGACTTACCCAGTATTGCCCAGGTCTTTCAAGGCAAGGAGCTGGTGGTGTGGGGAATGCAGGAGTCAGGGCAGGGCCTTGGGGATGTGAGGAACAGTGCAAGGGAGGGGGGGGGGGGGCGGGGTGAGTGGGTGGGTGTGTGTGTGTGGGGGGAGAAGGGTGTGGAGGGGCTCAGAGTGAGGTGGGGAAGTCCCATTCATCATGGAAATTTAGCACTCTTAATATCACTTGCCTATTTTGTATTTTTCTTAGCTTAGTGAAAATAGTAAGATGGTTTCTGTCAGTTTCTCTTTCTGGCTACTATAGAGATATGCTGCAATCTCTGAACTAAATAATGCAAAATAATAGATATTTTACAAATAAATAAAACTATTTCCACAGGAATTTCTGTATGTTTAATTTCTATTAGTATTTAAAGCTTTCTATGCTGAAGAATTTTATAAAACCTTATTTATCACTAAAGTCAGCAAACTTTTCTGAGTAGTCAGAGAGCAAGTAAGGTTAGTAAGATGGTTCCATATTTATACATGTTTTTCCGTATTAAAAATACAAATCCTGTTCATTAACAATTCTGTATATTCTGCATAATTTAGCTGCTCGATCTGTTGGTTCCCAGCCAGTGGAAGCCGCAGGAAGTGGCATGACCACATCCCACAACTCTCACTGAGGCTACGTCTAGATTGCAGGCTTTTTGTGCAAGAAGCTTTTGTCGGAAGAGATCTTCTGCAAAAACTTCTTGTGCAAGGAAGTGTCCATGATGCAAAAGCGCATCAAAAAAGCGTTGCGCTTTTGCGAAAGAGAGCATCCAGACTGCCTGGATTTTCTCTTGCAAGTAAGCAGTGATTGCTATGGACAGAATGGCCACCAGGGCACCTGTGCTTTTTCCTTTTCCCTCTTCTTGTGCAAAAAACCTCTCTTCCCCATCCACACACACATTTTTGCGCAAGAGCTCTTGTGCAAAAAGGTGTTCTTCCTTGTAGAATGAAGATTACCAATTGCGCAAAAACCCCTCTGATCTTTCGATTTTCTTGCACAAAAACATGCTTGAGGTGTGGACACACCACGAGTTTTTGCGGAAAAACAACTATTTTTCCGCAAAAACTCTGTAGTGTAGACCTAGCCTGACTGGCAATAGTGAGTCACAGTCAGTGGCAGCTGCAAGCAGCTGTAGCTGAAGACACTCAGGTAAATAAAGTGCCTGGTGGCCTGCCAGAGGCTAACCCTGGCAAACTATGTCCAGATAATGGACTAGAGGTTCCCCTTCCCTGTTTTAAATGTTACACATGTATAGATAAGAACTCTCCCAGGGTTGAAAGTTTTTGCATTTGTAGAAGTAGACTCTAATATCAGTATTTAACATTTCAGATCTGTTTTAAAGACCAGAATCTGGGCCCTAACTAAGCAAGTTGCTTAAATATTCCCATGTAGTGGACTAGTCATATTTAGAGTTAGGTGTGTACTTGGGCAGGTTGCTAAACTGGGACCCTGTTCATGGTATCATTTCCCATTTTTAAACTTTAGATTGTGAGTGTCAAGTCTTGAATTTCAACACAAGACTTCATGCACATGCAAGAAGTCTAGTGGTGATCTTTCTCCAAAGACATCACATGAATTTTCAACAGTGTTTTCCTTTCCTGATTGGCTGAAAGAGGCAAAATGATCTCATATTAGCACTTTTTTACAATTATGCCATTTTAATTTACACTTATAATGATTATTGATATATTAATCTCTATGCAACCAATAAAAAGTAACGTCAGACATGCAGTACTATAGACATGTTTTGCACTTATCTTCATTTTAATAGTTCATCTGTCACAAAGAGTTACCGTAGTTTAGCGTGTATAACCCACGGTTTTTCTTTTTTGTGTAAAAAAACCCCTTAGATTACCCGCGGACGTGTATAACCCACAGGTCCTGCATTCCATCCATCTGTTGTTAAGTAGCCATCCTGCTGCCAGCGGGGGGAGCACAGCACAGGCAAACTAGCCTGCCTGTAGGAGGGGAGCTGCACTCGCGCCCAGGCCCTGCGCAGCCGCAGCCAGGCGCAACCCACCCTCTTCCGAGCACAGCGCTGGTGCGCTGGAAGCTCATCAGGCCCTCCCTGCAGCGGAGCGGAGCTGACCCAATTCTAATGGGGCAGAGCTGCTTGTGAGTAAAAATAAACTTGTATACCCCGCGGACATGTATACCCCGTGGGGAGGGATGGGGGGTTGTAAAAACGTGTATAACCTGTGGGTTATATACGCTAATTTACGGTAAATTGTTTTTCTACGTGTTTGTCTTTGTTCATGAAAACTACATGACCTTTTATGCATTAAGAAATCATCATAGACTGTTAAATGTTGATGTTGAACATTTGTTCTAAATGGTAATTTTTAAAAAGTGTAAGCAATTTTTTAGAAGCAATTACCACGCTACAACTTAGCGATGTTAAATAGTGTTTAATCAGCTAATTGAGTAGTTGATGGAATTTCCATCGAGTACTCGATTGTTTGATAAAGGAGGAAACTGTAGAACCGCAGCAGAATTAGCTCCTGTTTTAGCTCATGTATTAAGAGCCAGGGGAACCAGGTGTGAGCTGTGAATCAGCTGATTCCCAGCTCACGCTTGATCCCAGATGCTGCGCTTCTGCTTTTTAAATGTATTAAGAGCCACCAAGGGGACTGGGTGCGAACTGTTTCCCGGCTTGCACCCAATATCCCTATTATGCCCTCTATCAGAAAAAGGCAGCAAGGCGGGGGAAGGAACTAGTCAAGTCACTGTTCAACTATCTGATAAGGATATTCTTATTGGGTAGTCGACTAGTCGCTTACATTCCTAGCTACAGCTGTTTGATATACTGCAGGATGTAGCAGAATTTAAATGAAAAGATGTATCTTTGCAGAAAATTATTATTGATGGCATATTTGTAATGGTTGATAGATTGATTGCTTCTGGGTTCTTAGGACTGCTTCTCTGGATCATCTGTCCATTAAGACTTTAATCTCTGTTGAAAATGCCCATTAGTGTTAATACATATGAAGAATGTTAATTTTAATTTCCCACTAAGACTGACAGAAAAGGGCCCAAAATTACAAACATTGCTTAAGTAATCATTTAGATATGCACTTTATTGGAAAGGCACATGGGAACTTCATATTGCTTCTTGTTCAATTGTATGTACAAAAAAATAGGAGTATTTTTTAAAATGCAGAAATATACTTGTGGAATGCTTTGTTTTATTGTCTGCTTTGTTTTATCATCTGGTTCTAAAGTAAAATATTTCACAGACTATTCTGTGTGTCTACTGCCAGCCAGTTGGTGAAAGAAAACACAGAATTCTTTAAAGACATACACAGAATACCAGCTTATTACCTTTTTTTTTTTTTTACTGTAGGAAGCAGATTGTTGTGGTTAGAAGTGTTACTTATGAAGGAATGTTGTACTAAACATAACAGAATATGCTATATTTGTAAATCTTAATATTACCCTTTTTGTTTTACTGTAAAAGGCATTCTTGATGTATGCTGAAAGATAGAACATATTCTTTTTGAAGGGGCATTTCCCCCCATTAGATAGGGCACAGGAATGGGAGTCAGGAGACATAGTGCTCAATTCCATTCCCATTTAAGTCAATTGAAAAACTTATTGGGTGCATCTAGACTGGCATGATTTTGCGCAACAGCAACTGCTTTTGTTCAAAATATTGCCGCCTGTCTACACTGGCCATGAGTATTTGCGCAAGAACACTGACTTTGTAATGTACAAAATCATTGGTTCTTGCGCAAATGCTCTGATGCTCCCGCTCAGGGATAAGCCCTCTTGTGCAAGTATTCTTTCCGTTAAAAGTATTTGCGCAAAATCATGCCAGTCTACACGCAGCCATTTTGACATGAATAGCAGTTGGATTGAGCCGATTTTCTCTTCCTGGCTTTGCCATTGATTCACTTTGTGACCTTGGCCAGGTTAAATCTACACCTCTATTTTTGTTTCCCCCTCTAAAATGGGGATAATGATTCATACTCACCCTTGCAAACTGCTTTGAGATCTAGATATGAAAAGCACTACAGAAGTGCTAGTATTGTTATTTTAAGTGACTTTTGAAGCTTTGGGTCCTGAAGCTTGGACAAGGTGAGAGACAAAGAACCCATTGTTATTGCATCAGCTTCTATACAAAAAAGCAGATGGTGTTTGTATATAGCATATGCTATTACAGAGTAATTTCTCTAGAACATTCTTCATTTTTAATAATTTCAGACGGGCTAAACTCCGGCTATATTTGGAGCAGCTAAAACAACTTGTGCCTCTTGGGCCAGATAGCACCAGACACACCACTCTAAGTCTGTTGAAAAGAGCCAAGATGCATATCAAGGTAAAAACTAAAATAGCCATCCATACTTTGTTTTCTTTAAAGTAGAACTTTTAGGAATGTGTATTGGTTGAAAAGGAGCTTCTTTTTTTTTTTAACAGAACAGCCACATACAGTAATTCTGATTTTCCCTATGTCCAGGTCTCTATTAAACACAAATGTTTCAACCTCTGGATCAAGTGTTGTTTCATCAGAAGTAACACTTTAAAAATGACTTTGTACTCCCAAGGATATAAAATGCTTATTTCTGTTTAGTCTCAACTGGTTTATTATAACCATAATGCACAAATCATTAATGGCTATTCTGATTTGTTGAAAGGCTGTTAATGTAAAATACAACCCTATTCAGGGTTGAAATAACTGATGCAGTAGAAAGGCTTATGGCTATTTGTAACACCATATGTTCTGTAACTTGATAAAGAGATCTTGTGTTTGACAGTCATTTTTGTGTTTGACATTCTTGTGTTTGACAGTCATTAAAAAATAACTGAAAGTTGGCTCCTGCTTTCAGAATAGTTTTTATCTTCTTTACTAATTGAGTATAACAAACATTTCTTTTAAAAAATTCTGGGTTTATGTCCAGTATTGTAGTCATTCAGTTGGTCCATTCCAAAGTTACAGCAAAGTTCAATAAGTAAAAAGAAAGTTAAAAGGGAATATGATACCCTACAGTAAAATATTTGAAATAAGATGAAGTCTGCTACAGCATTATATTAATAATGCAACTAACAGGAGCATAGCATATAGTTGTCAAATATTGTAGATGAAGTTAAGCAAAGCCATCCTTGTTAGTAAAAATGTATTAGGCAGATCCTCAGCTGGTGTAAATAATTATAGCTTCATTTAATTCAATAAGGCTATGCCAATTATACCAGCTGAAAATCAGGCCTCTCATAGTGAATGAAAGGCCATGAATGCTTGTTTTGTTCTGGTCTGAGTGATACTACCTATAGGGGGCTTTGTACCACAAAATACGGAACTATGATTTGCTTTGAAAAGTGACAAATTTGAGTGATAAACATGGAAACATCATTCATAGAATCATAGAATACTAGAACTAGAAGGGACCTCAAGAGACTATCAAGTTCAATCCCCTGTCCTCACGGCAGAACCAAGCACCATCTAGATCATCCCAGGTGTCTGTCTAATCTGCTCTTAAATTTCTCAAGTAATAGAGATTCCACAACCTCCCTAGGCAATTTATTCCAATGTTTAACCACTCCGAGGCTATGTCTACACTGGCGGCTTCTTGTACAAGAACATCTTGCGCAAGGGTGCTTGTGCAAGAAGTCTTGCGCAAGTAAATGTCCACACTGCCATCATAGGTGTGCGCAGCACATTTCATTACCGTGTGCACCCAAATAATTTTTTAAAAATGTACTTTGACCCCCATTAGCCACACACCTGACCCCTGTTAAACACGCCCCTGATCCCCCTGATCCCCATTGGCCACACCTCTGGAGGTAACACTCTGGGGGCAAGATGGACAGATAACCAGAAGTAAAAGGTGTCATGTGACCCCCCCAAGGACTTTTCCCACCATCCTCCTACCAACAGGGATTAATTTGGCCCCCCAGCCCCTCCCATGCAACTATCCTGCAATTGCATTAACCCAATGTGTGTGACATTAACTTGGGGGCAGAGAGGCTGTGGGAAGTGTTACCTCAGTTTCCCCTCATGAGCAGAATTAATTTTGTGTTGTGCACCAGTACTGAGTTCATGTGGCTTGTTTGGCTGTGCCACTGTGGCACCCAAGTTATTAATAAATATCTCATAAACCTTTACCTTTTCCCTCTGCTGCCATGTCTCCTCCCCTTGCTCCATCAGCTCCCCTGGTGCCTGCTGCCCCCTAACTCCTCCTCCTCCGTCCTGACTCCTGCCCTTTTCACTGCCCTCAACCCTCCTGAGACCTGCCCCCCTCCACCAGCCCTTCTCTCCCCCCTGTGCCTATTCCTCCAGTAGCCCCACTCTGATCATGTGAGCGACTCTTCCTCATCCCCTCTCTTAACACCTCCCTCTACGCACCTGCCCTGCCTCTCTCCTCTCGTGCTGGTTCCTCCCCTGCAGGTGTCTGCCCTTCTGCTTCTCCCTTCTGGCACCTGCACCTTCCCTTACCCGTGCACCCTCCTGGTGCTTCCCCCTTCCCTCACGGCTCCTGCCCCCTTTTTCTCTGGTGCCCACCCCCTCACCACTCTCTGCCCCCATTCCCCATAATGCCCATGCCCTCACACATGCCTTGCTCCATCCCTGCCTTCCTCACGCCCACCCCTTCTTTCAAGCCTTCTCCCAGCACCTCTCCCTTCCCCTTCTATCCCCCAATGCCTTTACCCTCTCCTCTCCCAGCATCACCCTGTCCCCCCTCCCACTGACACCTCCCCTCCTGCGCTTTTCCTCATTGTCTGCGCTTGGCCCCCGTGGCATTTGTCTCTCCTGCACCCTGCCCCTTGGTGTCTTCCCCTTTCTTCTCCTGACCTGCCCCCTCCCCTCAGCACAAGCCCCTTACTCTCCCATCCCTTCCTCTTTTTTTTTCCCCCTTTCCCTCCCATCCCCTTCCTTACCTTACCTTCGGCTTCTGCCTTCCTATTTGTGGGGCTGGAGTCAGAGCCGGGCCAAGCTACAGGCCAGCCGGGCCCTAGCCCGGGGTGCCTCAGGGGCACCACGGCATGCTGCTGGGCCGGGCGGGGGTGTTCCTGGGTGCCTCAGGGCCGCCGTTCTGTGCTGCCAGGCCGCGTGGTGCTGCTGGGCTGGGTGGGGCCTAGGGCGCAAAAATGGCTTGGGCTAGCCGACCCGAGACATTAGGGTGTGCTTGGGCACACCTGGCACACCCCATGCACACGCCTATGACTGCCATGTGCGAGCTGTGCTTTTGCGCAAGAGCGTCCATGGCAGTGTGGATGCTCTCTTGCACAAGAAAGCTCTGATGGCCATTTTAACCATAGGGCTTTCTTGTGCAAGAAATCCCTGCTGAGCGTCAACACTGCCCTCTTGCGCAAGAGCTCCTGCGCAAGAGGGCTTACACCTGTTAAAAAAGAGCCCTCTCTTACCAGCCCTACTGTTAATCTTCTTGCGCAAGAGCAGGCGGGCAGTGTGGACGCTTTCCGGAAGAATGGCTGTTCTTGTGCAGTAACCCGTGAGTGTAGACGTAGCCTGACATTTAGGAAGTTTTTTCTAATGTCCAACCTAAACCTCCCTTGCTGCAGTTTAAGCCCATTGCTTCTTGTCCTATCCTCAGAGGCCAAGGAGAACAATTTTTCTCCCTCCTCTTTGAGACAACCTTTTAGATACCTGAAAAACGCTATCATGTTCCCTTTCAGTCTTCTCTTTTCCACACTAAACGAACCCAATTCCATCAGCCTTGCCTCATAGCTCATATTCTCTAGACCTTTAATCATTTTGGTTGCTCTCCTCTCAACCTTCTTCAGTTTCTCTACGTCTTTCTTGAAATGTGGTGCCCAGAACTCGATGCAGTACTCCAATTGAGGCCTAATCAGTACAGAATAGAGCGAAAGAATGACTTCTCATGTCTTGCTCACAACACTCCTGTTAATGCATCCCAGAATCATGTTTGCTTTTTTTTGCAACAGTGTCACACTGTTGACTCATATTTAGCTTGTGGACCCATATAACTCCTAGATCCCTTTCTGCAGTACCCCTTCCTAGACGATAATTTCCCACTCTGTATGTGTGAAACTGATTGTTCCTTCTTAAATGGAGTACTTTGCATTTGTACTTATTAAACTTCATCCTATTTACCTTAGACTATTTCTCAAGTTTGTCCAGATCATTTTGAATTTTTAACCTTGTCCTGCAAAGCACTTGCAACCCATCTCAGTTTGGTATCGGCAGCAAACCTAATACGTGTACTCTTTATGCCATCATGTAAATCGTTGATGAAGACATTGAAAAGAACTGGTCCCAAAACAGATCCCTGAAGAATCCCACTTGTTATGCCCTTCCAGTATGATTGTTAACCATTAATAACTACTCTCTGAGAACGGTTATCCAGCCAGTTATGCACCCACCTTCTAGTAGCGCCCTCTAAGTTGTATTTGTCTAGTTTATTGACAAGAAGGTCATGTGAAACCATGTCAAATGCCTTACTAACGTCTAGGTGTACCACGTCAACCACTTCTCCTTTATCCACCAGACTTGTTATGCTATAAAAGAAAGCTATCAGATTGGTTTGACATGAATTGTTCTTTACAAATCCATGCTGGCTGTTCCCTATCACCTTACTCTATCTTCCAGGTATTTTCAGATTAATTCCTTAATTACCTGCTCCATTATCTTTCCTAGCACAGAAGTTAAACTGACTGGTCTGTAGTTTTCTGGGTTGTTCTTATTTCCCTTTTTATCGATGGGCTCTATATTTACCCTTTTCCAGTCTTCTGGAATCTCTCAGAGATTATAGCTATAGGCTCACATACCTCCTCTGTCAGCTCCTTGAGTATTCTAGGGTGCATTTCATCAGGCCGTGGTGATTGGGAGACATCTAACTTGTCTAAATAATGTTTAACTTGTTCTTTTTTTATTTTATCTTCTAAACCTGTTCCATTTACACTAGCATTCACTATGTTAGACGTCCCTTCATCATCAAACTTCTTGGTGAAGATCAAAACAAATAAGTAATTAAGCACCTTTGCCATTTCCAAGTTTCCTATTATTGTTTCTCCCTCTTCACTGAGAAATGGGCGTCCCCTGTCCTTGGTCTTCCTCTTGCTTTAATATATTTATAGAATGTCTTCTTGTTAGCCTGTATGTCTCTAGCTAGATTGAGCTAATTTTGTGCCTTTGCCTTTCTGATCTTTCCCCTGCATACCTGTGTTGTTTGCTTATATTCATCCTTTGTAACTTGACCTTGTTTCCATTTTTTATATGATGCCTTTTTTATTTTTAGATCAAGCAAGATCTAATTAAACCAAGGCAGTCTTTTGTCATACTTTCTTTCCTATGCAGCGCAATAGTTTGGGCCCTTAATAATGTCCCTTTGAAAAACTGCCAACTCTCTTCAGTTGTTTTTCCTCTTAGTCTTGCTTCCCATGCAACCTTACCATCCACCTCTCTGAGTTAACTAAAATCTGCCTTCCTGAAATCCATTGTCTCTATTTTGCTGTCCTATGATTTCATGATCAGTTTCACCCAAGCTGCCTTCCACTTTCAAATTTTCAACCAGTTCCTCCCTATTTGTTAAAATCAAATCTAGAACAGCTTCCCCCCACAGTAGCTTTCTCAACCTTCTGAAATAAAAAATAGTCTCCAATGCAGTCCAAGAACATTCAGATGTTGGTGCAGCTAGAAATAAATTCCCTTTGCTTGCTTTGCTCCTTGACCACTCTGAATATGTGATGAATCCCCCATTTTGAGAAAATGAACAGTTTTTCTCTTTAAAGAGTTATACTAAGCCTATTCTTCTCAAATTGCCACTGGATTGCTTCTCTCCAGCAGGTGTAGAGGCTTTGCAGATTGTCAGCACTACTTTTCTGAAAACTGGCTGGGTCTGCTATTGTAGCTGCAATGACTGATCATATGAGAGCCCTGTCTTCCATCCATATTGTTAAAATGGCAGCCACTCTAGTTGATTTTGAACATTCCATTCTTCTTCCCCAGCAGACTGATATTTGCATCAAAGTATTAAACAGAGTTTTCAGTCTGACTCTGAATCAAGAATTTAAGGCCAAAGTGTTCCTAACAACTCAAGTTTGTGGCAGATCAGTAGCAGCTGGAGAAAAGGAAATCTTTTCAGTTGGGCTCAGGTAGTCTGGCAAATGAACAAGTATAAGTGGGCTAATCTCTTTTCCAACTGGAATGTTGTGTTTATCTATGTATAATAGAAATACAAATGGTGCCTGGCCTTGCACAAGTCTTCATGTGAGGCAAATGTCCAAGATCAAAATTGCAAATTATTCCTTCCTTCAAATGTTTTAAGATGGCTACTCTGAAATATGGACGTGAATGGTTAACTACTTAAGCAGTAACCCTCACCCTTAATGGGTGAAGCTTACCGGTTTTGGTTAACCAGTGGAGGCTGAATTAGCTTCCCACCTGCTGTGGGCAGGTGGCTGCTCCAGTGCTGTGGAGACTTCATAGGCAGGGGTGCTCTATCTGGCCAGAGCAGCCCCGTCTGGGATGGGCCTGGCTTAGGCTGCTCCAATGGTCTGGAACAACCCTTTCCATGGTGGGCCTGGTCCGGGCTGCTTGGGTTGGAGCAGACCCTGCCTGCAGTAGGCCTGGCCCAGATTGCTACGGCAGGCCTGGCCCTGGCTGCTACAGCAAGCCGGAGCATCCCCTGCCACTGGCGAAGCCTGTCTGTGGGCCCACTCCACATGCCTTCCTTTTAATTGGTTAGCCCATTAAACACTACATTTAACTAGTTAACAAATTAAATGGGATTTTACATAGAATCACAGAATACTAGAATGGGAAGGGACCTTGAGAGATCATCAAGTCCAGTCCCCTGGCCTCATGGCAGGATCAAGCACTATTTAGATCATCCCTCATAGATGTCTATCTAACCTACTCTAAAATATTTCCAGTGATGAAGATTCCACAACCTCCCTAGACAATGTATTCCACTGTCTAACCACTGTGACCTCTAGGAAGTTTTTCTAATGTCTAACCTAAACTTCTCTTGCTGCAGTTTAAGCCCATTGCCTCTTGTCCTGTCATCGGAGGTGAAGGAGAACAATTTTTCTCCCTCCTCCTTATAACACCCTTTTAGATACTTGAAAACCGCTATCCTGTCCCCTGTCAGTATTCTCTTTTCTAACTAAATAGAACCAATCTTTCCGTCTTCCCGCATAGCTCATGTTCGCTAGACCTTTAATCATTCTTGTTGCTCTTCTCTGGACCTTCTCCAATTTCTCCACATCTTTCTTGAAATGTAGTGGTCAGAACTAGACACAATACTTCAACTAAGGCCTAATCAGCGCAGAGTAAAGCGGAAGAATAACTTCTCATGTCTTGCTCACAACACACCTGTTAATGCATCCCAGAATCATGTTTGCTTTTTTTTGCAGCAGTGTCACACTGTTGATTCGTATTTAGCTTGTGGTCCATTATGACCCCTAGATTACTTTCAGCAGCACTCTTTCCTAGACAGTCACTTCCCATTCTGTATGTGTGAAACTGATTGTTCCTTCCTAAGTGGAGTACTTTGCATTTGTCCATATTAAACTTCATTCTATTCACCTCAGACCATTTCTCCAGTTTGTCCAGATTATTTTGAATTTTGACCCTTTCGTCCAAAGCACTTGTAATCCCTCCCAGCTTGGTATCATCTGCAAACTTAATAACCTTACTTTCTATGCCATCATCTAAATCGTTGATGAAGACATTGAACAGAACTGGTCCCAAAACATATCCCTGAAGAATCCCACTTGTTATGCCCTTCCAGCATGATTGTGAACTGTTAATAACTACTCTCTGAGGGTATTTCTACACTACCACCCTAGTTTGAACTAGGGTGGTAATGTAGGCAACCGGAGTTGCAAATGAAGCCCGGGATTTGAATTTCTCGGGCTTCATTTGCATCTTGCTGGGCGCTGCCATTTTTAAATGTCCGCTAGTGCGAATTCCAGGAGGGGAGGGGGCGTGAAGTGACCCAGCCTCCCCCCTCCCCCATCAAGTTTTGCTGCCCTGTTCAGTTCCTTTTTTCTTTTTTTTGTTTTTTGCTTAACAAGTTTTGCTGCTATGGGCAGGAGGAGGTGGGGGAGGACGTGAGGGTTTTTCAAAAATCAAAAAGGGGGGCATGATGCCAAAAAGTTTGGGAACCACTGGTCTAGATATACCATATCCTCCGCTTCTCCCTTATCCACAAGGCTTGATATCCTATTAAAGAAAGCTATCAGATTGCTTGATGTGGTTGGTTCTTTACAAATCAATTCTGGCTGTTAACTATCACCTTATTTTCTTCCAGATGGGAACATGGTGTCAGCAGGGACTGCTTGAGTCTCCCTTGGCCCTGTGCTCCCAGTGGCACTTCTGGTTTTGAAATGTACAAGAGCCCTGTGGGACTCTTACAGTTCAAAGACTTAAGCGCTGGCAAGTGGGGACTGCTTGAGTCCTCTCTGGGCCCATGTTCCCTGCAGTGCTTCTGCTTTTGAAAGGTACAAGAGGCCCGCAGAGGTCTTGTACATTTCAAAGGCTGAAGCTCCACAGTAGGAACTCACGTGAGCAGGGACTGCTTCAGGCCCTGCTTGCTTCATTTGCCCACTGTGCCACAGCTCCTCCTCGCCACACGGAGATGGTGCTGGAGGAAGCTAACTTTTAAGCCAGCTCCTGCTTCCCACCCTTTGCTGCCTCTCTTTGATAGAAGCAGTGGGAGAAGGGCGGGGACCGACTAGTCGAGTCACTACTCGACTATCTGATAAGCTTATGCTTATCAGATAGTTGACTAGTTCTTACATCCCTATTGCAAACTAGTTATCTTATTCTGTATTATTCTAATATGGCCTATTTTTCATGTGTTTTTGTTAATGATTGGTATAGTGTGTGATGGGTTGGATCACAGAAGTCCCCTTGGGATTGTCAGCTGGTGTGCTGACCATGGCACTGAGCTCACCTTCCTGCCTTCTGGGGCTCTCCATCACCCTGTCCTGCTGAGCCAGGAGCTCTGGTCTTCTCCAGCGAAGGCACGGAGTTGGGGTAACCACACACTAGCAGAGCAACACACTGAATGCTGAACCAGCTCACTTCTGGGAGGGCTCAGCTATAGGGTGCTGGCAGCATCTAGGAATGCAACTGCCCCCCCAAAGGGACCATATCCTCAAATATATCCATCTTACTGTATATCCTTTTATACAGATTCAAGGGAACATAGGCTTTTGAATGATAGGCTAGATGACCTGTTTTGCATAAAGCATCTTTGAGTTATACATATTCATAAGCTAATTTTTGTAATGTGGGGTGGGGGGACCCTGTGACACAGTGATTTAAGTATTTCCTTGCACTAATGCAACAATAATTGGGCCATAGTCTGAGAGAGCCTTACTAGTTGCTTAGCAATTTCTAAGGCATATTTTCCAAGTGTGGGTGTTCTGTCATGGGCCAGACTCACTACGGCTTGCATGCTTGAAACTCCTGAAGTCAATGGAACTAAAGAAAAGATTTTGGCCCATCACATATATTTGTATTGTTAAACATTACACACATATATATGAGAAACATAGATCAAAATATTTTGAAAAAAGTTACTTACATTTTTAAAATTGGTATAAATTAATTATTTAATTATGGATTTTTCACCCCCAAAGAAATTGGAAGAACAGGACCGAAAAGCTCTAAATATTAAAGAACAGTTACAGCGGGAGCACCGCTACCTCAAACGCAGATTGGAACAGCTATCTGTGCAGGGCATGGAACGTATCCGCACTGACAGTATGGGATCAACAATATCCACTGATTCTGAACAAGGTAATCTAACAAGAGAGGTCTCCTGGTTTATTAAAACTTTGGACCAGCTTCTGCCACTCTTACTCAAATATAGTAGTGCCTTATTCTGCATACAGTCCCATTGGAATCTGTTCAATTCTGTGTAAATTCTTATGTCATCAGTGGAACTAATTAAAAAGTAAGGTTATTACTTCACATAGGTAATATACAATTTAGCTGAGAGTATTTGTAAATGGGTCATCAATGCAAATATTAAAAATGAAATGTACTCCAATATGATAGATCATTAAGAACTTGTCTTCTCTATTGTATATTAAAATTTGTATTCATAATTAGATTATTGAAAGTATGTTTATTTTAGTATATCTAATATATAAAGGAGAATGTTTGTAAGTTTGTGCGCTAATATCTTGGACACTATAAGAGCTACCGCAACCAAACTTTGCATGGGATAACCTTTTATCCAGAAGGTTTTAAGGTACTGTGGGAGGGAAGAGATGAGAGGCCAATGCCTCTCCCCGGGGCTGCACAGAGCTTGGCAGTGCGGGAGAAGCGGCTTCCTGGGGGAAGCGACGGGGACAGTCACTCACTAAGGCCGGTGGAGGGATAACCTTTCATCCAGGAAAAGGTTTTAAGGGATGTGGGAGAGAAGAGATGAGAGACCGACGCCTCTCCCTGGGGCTGCACAGAGCTTGGCAGTGCAGGAAGAAGCGGCTTCCCGGGGGAAGTGGTGGGACAGTCATTCACTTAAAGCCGGAGGAGGGACAAGGAAGCGGAGTGTGGGCTCGGGTGCCGGCAGCAGGTGTGCGACTCCCTTCCCCCTCAGGCTCCTCACCTCAGTTATATCAACTGTCAACTTATATTTCAACAATGTATACTGACTCTGTTTTTCAGTAACTCACTTTAATTATTGAACAGATTATATTTTTTTCCTAAAAAATGTATCAGTACACAGCAAATTGCATTTTTTAGCCCATTTTATAAAAATATTATGCCATTTAAAAAAAGGCATCTAGGAAGAAAGACTGCAGGTGCAAAAAGAATGGCTTTATCAAGAGCACCTGAACGTGTAGAAGAGAGGCAGATTCATCTATATTTTAATCCCTATAGATCTCAGTGCAACTTTTCTATCCTTCAAAAAACGATAATGGACTAGTTTTTCTAAATTTTGTTCCTCCACTTTCCCAAGCAACGCTGGGTAACTCCAGCGAGCATTGGTAATATATTAGAAAATGTTTTATAATATAGATGTATAATAGTTAATATAATCCTTGACTACATCACATTTTCCAACTGCTGTAGATCATCGTACTTGAGACTAAGGGCAAGACCTCAGGTGCTGTAAATCTTCATGATTTTATTGAAGTCAATGGACCTAGCTTGATTTTCACTAGTTGATGATCTGGCACATGATCTAGTAGCTCATTCATCACTTTCTATGAGAGGATGTGAGCAGCACTGTAACAAACCAGGATTTTAAAGGCAGTAAACCATACAGAAATGTATGAGAGTATTGGGAACTATCTTACAAATTCCTGTATGCCATGATTTTAATAATACATTTTAGGATCTGTTCTTTCCTGATTGTGATGAGTTCCCACCAACATTAATGGAAATTTTACACCTGCATCAAGAGTAATATCCCCTACTATGAATTTATCTTGTCTATTGCTTCCTGTATTGCTTTTTTAAATTTTGAGTGGAAGTTACTAATAAAGTCCTTTTTGAAAATAGATCTGACTTGCGAGCTGTGACTTAAGGGTGGCATGTCCAATTTAGCTTATAATTTCCTGGTTTTGATAACAGTTTTTGTTTTAAGTATCTGCAGTGCAATTTTCTTTTCCATATGCATGTACCATACTGGTGCCTTGGACTTGATCCTGCACCTTTCTAAGTCAGTGTTAGTTTTGTGAACCCTGGGAGTAGTATTGAGCTTTTGGGGCTAAATGCAGATATCTTTGGTCAGTATGAGTAACACTTTAGCCCAAAAGTGGTTTCTTTGAAATACATGGGACTGTTTGTGAAACAAGGTGCTACTTCTTGTGAGCAAAAATATCAGAATCTGGCTCTTTATTGAGACATTTCTTCAGATGGCTTGTAAGCCTCTAGAACTGCTTGTCTCCTGGTTGTTCCATGTTCTTCCTCTCGTGGACAATAAGTAAAGCTAGTGACATTTTTCAAACAAACAAACAAAAACTTGTAGTGAAAAACAGCCTTTTCTAAATCAGAAATTATATTTAAAATGTTTTCAATTTTTCCAAGTAAGCTGGAAGATAAAACATTTAATCCATTTTTTATTAATCAGTTTACCTTCCCAGTTTACCTGTCTTTCAGGCAAAATTTAAAAAGGATAAAGGCAGAAGGAAAATTAAAAAAAGATTATTTAATAAAATAATTAAACATCAAATAAACAAAACATTGTTCCACTTCAAGCCCTATGCAATGAAAATGACTTAAAAATGTCTGAAAATTTTGGCCAAAATCTGGGGTTTTTAAATTCTAGGTACAATAATACATTAGGCAGTTTGTACTGCCACTCAGCATTTGTAGAGCATGCATTTTTGCCAATTAAAAAAAAATTGAGTATTACTTGGTTAGACTTCTTTTTGTGAAGGATTGGGAAAATGGGCATATCTTCTCTTAAATTATATTAATAAACTGTGCTTTCTGTGGAAAGCACTTTTCAGACCTAGATATACCTGCAGATTTTGTCAAGGATGATACTCATCACTATATTTTGGGTTGTGTGATTCAAAGTAGTAGTCATAAAATATGGATCTTTCAACTCTATGGTACCACCCTTGTTGGGTTGTTAATTACTCAAACTTGTTACCAAATGATGGCTTTTCAGTGGCTTCTGTGAAATGAATTGTTGGTATTAGGGATATAAGCGACTAGTCAACTATCCAATAAGCATAAGCTTTTATCAGAAAGTCGAGCAGTAACTTGACTAGTCGCTGCTTCCCCACCATGCTGCCTTTGGTGTCAGAGGCAGCAAAAGGGGAGCAGGAGCCAGTGCTGGGGGGAGCTGGCTTAGAAGTCTGTTCCCTCTAGCACCATCTCCGTGGGGGGCAGGGGAGGCAGAGAGTGGGAACCAGGTGCAAGCTGGGAATCAGCTGATTCCTGGCTTGCGCCTGGTCCCAGACACCACGACTCTGCTTTTTAAATATATTAAGAGTAGCCAGGTTCTTAATACATGTAAAAGGCTAAAGCGCAGCGGGGGAACCGGGTGCAAGCCAGGAATCAGCTGTCCCAGTTTTCACCTGGCCCCCCCCCCCGCTGCACTTCAGCCTTTTAAACATATTAACCACCTGGTTGCTCTTAATACATTTAAAAGGTAGAGCTGCAGTGGGGGTTAGTTCCCAGGGCCTGGCGCTAACCCCACTGCAGCTCTGCAGTTTCCCCCCTTATTGACTAATCGACCATTGACTAGTTGATTAAATGCAATTTAACATCCCTAGTTGGTATCAGTTGAAATCACAGTGGACAGATTGCTATACCACAGTTGTCACTAACTGTACATTTTGGTAGTGTTATCAAAGATTGCTGTATTAAATGGTCTTGTGAACGAAACTATTATTTTTTAGCTCTACAACACGCAAGAGTTCAGGACAGTTATGAGAAAGCCCTTAGCGCTGATGTCATGCTGTATTTGTTATGTGGATAAGTATGTAGAGAATTTAATTTCTAGGGCTCTCAGTCTGGTACTTTTCACTAGCACTAAATTTAAAAACGTATTTTGAGAAAATTAACCGTGATTTGAGTTTGATATTAGGCTTTTAATCATATATTCAATATCAGTCCGTAGTAACTGACTGTATTCCCTGCATTTCTGAAAATCTGCCCTTTGTGTTTCATTTAGAAGTAGACATTGAAGGAATGGAATTTACACCAGGTGAAATGGACAGTATTGGAAGTGCCAGTGATGCTGAAGACCACTACAGTTTGCAAAGCAGTTCAAGTGATGGTGGCTATACACATTCCCACAGACTTAATGCCAGGCTCTCATAATGCCTGAGTTACCAATTCAACTCAGGACCATCTAACTGAAGCACTTATAGAAGAAAATTCCAGAGGTGTCAACTGCCACTCTTCCGGGAAACCCCAACCACAGCACTCTGAAATGGAGGTTTCGTATCCACGGTTCCCTGCACTGTAACCACAATATTTGATATTGTAAATCATGGTTTTGTTGCAGAGAACTGTGGTTAGGTACAGTTGTGACTTAAAGCTAGCTTGATGTAGCCATACTGCAAATTTAAAAAAATCATATCATTCCATGCAAGAAGTATTACATTCAAACTGTTGGAAGCATATGATGGCATAAGGAAGTTTAATAAAATCATTTTGATTTTGCAGAAACCATTTTCAGATATTGAAGATTAAATAGAATCTATGATGTGTTAGTGAGTGAAAGCTATAAAAATCCAACTACTTTTTTCTTGTTTTTAATGAAAAATTATTAATGCTTTATAGCAGGCTGTAGAGTATAAATTCTTTTACTAGTTATGTTTGAGAGAGGCAGACAGAAAAAAAATCTCCAAATCTCAGATGATCTTTAGAAAAAAGATCATATTAACAAGTCACTACTGTACTTCAAAATGGGGAGGAAAAAAGCCAGCTCTAATAATGACTTCATATGGGATTCTCAACTTTCTTTTGCTTTTTGTGTTCAACAGCCACCCATCAGCAAATCATTCTCTCAATAATAACAGAGCTAGCACACAGCAACATTTCAGTGTTAACCTGTTATCATGGAAGAGATGACATTTGAAGCATTTCAGTATTTGTATAGAGAATACAGATCTCAAAATGATCCAGATTTTGATAATTAAACCTCTCCTTACAAGGAATGTTTCCTAAAGTTTCTTTTTTTCCTATTTATAGCTGCCAATACATTTTAATGGAAGGCATGGCTTATAATTACAGTATTCAGCTAGAGGATAATTAATCATTTTTCTTCTTTTGCACGCTATGATTGCATTTTCTATTCTTAAAGTGCAAAAAAATAAAGTGTATGCTGTAAAACAGCAAAATTTATTTAGTACTCATCAAGCTGTTCAGAACATATTTACCCAAATTGTAGCAATACTACGAAGATGTATTTTAATACAACTTTGGCTTAGTGAAGTCATTAGAGCTTGGCTTGCTGGGTAAGAAAAAAATGGACCAGTCTTTGCATTATCTGTATAAAGAAGGTCTTTTAAAAAAAGAAAAAAAAAAAAGAAAAGAAAAAAGCTATAAACACTTTTAGAGAGGTGATTTTAGCAAGTGTAGTCTATATTTCCTGTAAGAGATTTTGTATTATATTTTCCTAAATGTTCTCATTTACTTGTATAGGGAGGGGAATGGTACAGACCCAAACCAGAGTCTCAGGGACTCTTCACCCTTGTCATATTGTGCCTTGGTGACCATTTATGTGTGTCTCTCCTTTTTCATTGTTTAAAGGCAACTAAGCTTTGTTTCTTTCAAGACCTTCTGTTTGAATGGTCAGTTGTCCATCTTATTACAGATGAAGCAGAGAGTTATGAATCCTCTCATGTTCTATCCATGTGGCTTTTAGTACAATTATAAGATTTTGGTGAGGGTTAACCATTAATTACATTTTGCTTCATAGAGGCCCTTCCTTTAATTCCTTGGCACACAGATTTACATTTTGTTAGCTTTTTGAGCCAGGGTCTCTGTGAGACCAATATTAAATGGCTATGGAAATAAATGTATTGTATAATGCTATAGGATGTCTAACTGTGGTACCATTTTAATATTCTAATATAAAGATCTCATGACATACTGACCATAATGATCAAAACAAAGATTCAGTTTTTCTTTCAACATTAAACATATGTGGCCTCCCTTTGGTTCTTACAACACAGAGTAGAAATAAAAATACATTTTGTGGCAGCTTACAATCCTTGTTTGCACTCTCGCTTACTGCTTGGAACTTGCCAACAAGGAAAATGTATACTTTTAAGTTACATAACCTAATTTATGGCCATCCCTACTTTGGATTTGGGGAGGAACTTAAGGTTATAAACTCTGGCAGCTGAATAATAAAAAACAACAATTAACCTTTTTCTGTGATGCAGGTTTTGGTATTATGTTGTACACCTTTGCATATTACTAAAATCCTCGTTGTTGGGGAAGACACACAGCAATATACTCATTGTGTGTAGCTGACAAGCAGCAGATATTACTAGCTCCTTTGGTGCATATGTAACTAATTTCCAAATCTGGAAAAATCAAGTGTTTACTTTAACACACGACTGTTAACGGGAAAAAAGGCTAGTATATTGTTGCTGTTCATTTATTATATAATGAACACATTCATGAATTGTAAAGTGTTTCCTTTCATGACAAGCAGCTCTTGCACAGAACCTCCTAATAAAAAGAGATTTGAAACTCACAGAAGGAGAGTAGAGATTTTAAATCCAACATTGTTGTACTTCATGTTGATCTGAACTTCTCCTTTTAAAGATGAATGTGCTAAATTAATGAGTTCTTCCACGCTGGGTATCCATGCCTTTGTAGATCCTATATTTTCAATAAAAATTACTCCAATAATCTGAATGGAAATAAAAAGGGTTTTATTTTTTTCTTTTGCATATTGCTACAGTAACCGTTATCAAGACTAAAAATATGGCATAATTTTCATAAAGTGTTTGTCTTAATTAAAGTCTGATGCAATATAACACTTTCAGATATGGGACCCATTCCTGCAAATCTTTCCTAACAAAAGTAGTCCCATTGAAATCAGTGGCATAACCAATGTCCTATTTGCATGAGTAAGGGTGTACAGGATCAGATCGAAAGCCCAAACAATATCATTCCCATACCAAAGTGCTAAGAACTCTTATCTATTGCCCTTTGATTTTTGTGGTGACAGATGGAGCCCTATGATGCTGTTCCAAAACATTATTCTCCACCCTATTCATCAGTGATATTAATTATGACATTACTTTATGGCATGCCAACTAGGGATGAATACAGTTTCCTGTTTTTCTTAAATAATTTTAAAGTGGATGTTCGCTATTGTTTTTTGTGTGAGTAATTATTGGAGCTGTGATTAAAAAAAGGCGGAGTGGGAATTGGGGAAGAGATATTTAATCATTTTCTTGGAGTAACTGCACTTAATCCAGTCATCCTGCCCTGTTGTGTTACAATGTTTTTAAAGTTGAGAATGTCACATTTCTGAATTTCTTTCTTTTGCACTTTCTAATGTGGAAAGAAGTATGGTGCTGGAGCTTCTCTCTCATGAAAGAAGGTCTAGAGAAAATTGCTATGAAATTCTCCTTGCAGAATTTTCTCAAATTGTTCCATAAAGGTATGAGAAGGTTTGACTGTTCTTCTACCCATGGAACAAGGAGGAATGTCTGCCTTCAGAACCTGCAGGTCCCAGGTATCTGGAAGAGACCTGGTCCTAGCCAGGATCTGTGCCTCTGCACTTGTTCTGGTGCCTACTGTTTGCCAGCTCCTCAGTTCCACTTGAGTCCTGTTGTGTTTTCTCTGCATGGGTGAGGCAATGAAAAAGTCAAAATGCTTGAGGCAGCAATCATTTTTCCAATATTTCCCACAAGATTTAGGGGGAGAATGCATATCCCCTGACTACCCCATCCTACCCCTCCACAGCTGTGTTTCCACAATTGGATGGAGGACCAACCAACCTGCCCTTTCCTTTTTAGGAGTCAAAATATCAGGAGCTGAAGATCTAAGGGCATAATCTTATGCAAGAAATGAATCCTGTATTTCCTTATGTAATTTGCCTACTGACTTCAATACAAGTTTTGCCAGAATGAAGAGTGCAGAAATACCTCCCACTTCCCCCCCAAAAAAAATCAGTGACAAGGATAATGTTCATTTCTGGTATTTACAAAAATATTAAATGTTAATTTCTTATTGTAAAACTTTCTTTAAATTTGGAAGTATGTGCTAGGACATAGTACAATTCCTATTTTAAATGAGAGAAAAGACTCTCACTGTCTTGAATGGGTATTGGATCAGATACATCAACTGCAACTTGAATTTTGGCAAAGAGGTAGTTTGTAATTATCTAGAGAGTACATATGACAAATGGAGAATTTTTGTTTGATATTTATCTAGCTTTGATTTTCTTCTTACCATAAGTTCTATCAAACTAATGTTATTTTAGTATTTTCAGTCAAAATGATAAATTAATCACAACATTTAAAAAATGGTAAGAGATTGTGTGCATGTGAGTTTGATCTATAAGTGTTCTCTTGTGTAATACACTAAAGCTTGCTCAATTGTGGAATATAGTCCCTGGTTCTTTTGCAGTTTTATAAAACAGTGTATACAAGTAGGACAAGTGATCTCTTGGCCCTTTAATCAATGTTAATTCAAATATTAATCTATTTAATTATCACGGTGTTTTCTTCCTCAGATGTCACTTGCATATGCAAAATAAAATGCTTCTCAAATATGAACCCACCCAGCACAATCATTGAACAAAAGATACCAATTTTATATATTTGTTTTGTGAAGACTTTGTTTTATTAATGTTTAAAAACTAAATTTCAGAATCTTTCATTACATTTATTTACTGTGGGAAGCTAGTGCCTTGTGTTTAAAAAAATTGTGTCAAAACATTCAATCCATCAATCCAACCCTTTCCAAAATGGAATGCAATGACTAAATTTAGGTTTGTTTTTTAAAAGGAGAGCTGCATTTATTTACTAATAAAACAAAACATATAAAATTAATCAAATATGAGAGACATTTCACCAGCAATGAATATGTGTTAGTGTGGTTAGTGAATGAAAGGAATTCCTAATTGATAGTTCCAAAAGAAATAAATAAGTTATGTGTGCTAATTACTTAAAATGTAGGCAGAGTATAAGTGGGAACTACTAGAAATAATTTGGGCTGTCATTATCCTAAATTCTAGAAATAAATATCAACAAAGATTCCTGGTGACCCAAGTACACCTATAGAATAACTTGGTAATGAATCACAGTGAAGGCAATCTAACTTCAGCCATCAACTTTGCATAGGTAATGCGGATATAAAGTGTGGTGACATTCAATGTATGTGGTTTAAAGGGTCTGTGCAATAAAAAGTCTTACTGAGTGATATTTCACTATGTGTGAAGTACATGGTAGGCACTGAAAAAAATCCTTCTGCTGTGGAGGTTATGTTTCTGGTGAAATTCTAAAGGTGTACTGGGCACATTCTGTGCCAGAGCCATTGGAATATATATCTGAAAAGGAACGCTTCATAGTTTCTAAGATGTATTATACTGTAAACATTCATTTGTACACACATACATTGTGCATGCTACACTCAGTAGCACACACTGAAGTAATGTGTTGTATCATTTTTTTCATTGTAATATAAATACAAATTTTTATACCTGAGATTTGTGATGGTTTTCAGTTTTAATTTTTCTTCTTTCATAATTTGTTTTATGTGTGTACTTTTCCTTTTCCTTGCAATTCATTTCACCCAGGGTTAATTAATAAACATTTTATAAAAAGCTCATTGGGTGTTCTGCTCAGTAAAAATTCCTTTCAAGTCTTCATAGTGTTGTTAGTTTGAAGCTACCATTCAAATGTAAGTTCTGATAAAAATACTGGCCCAAATCAATATCCTGCCAAATTCCATTTTAGTCAATACTATGAATTAATCAGAACCATTATTGTAAAAGAGCTAATAGAATCATAGAACCCTAGAACTGGAAGGGACTTCAAGAGGTCATCGAGTTCAGCACCCTACTCTCACAGCAGGACCAAGCACCATCTAGACCAGTGTTTCTCAACCAGTGGTATGAGTACCGTTAGGGGTACTTGAGAGAAGTCTAGGGGTTTCGTCAACACAACTGAAATTTGGAGAAAACTGAATTTTTGTTTTAAGTTTTACAGTGCTTTATTATTTTTGTACTTTTTACACCCAACAATTTCATCGCCAGTACGCCTACGATTAAGTTTTTTAAACAAATATGTTGCAATGTTGGAAAAAATTTGGTGGGTCTGAAAACTGTAGGTACTGGGGGTACTTATAACTTTTTTAAGGGGGTACTTTATTTAAAAAATGTTGAGAAACACTGATCTAGACCATCCCTGATAGATGTCTATCTAACCTGCTCTTAAATATCTCCAGAGATGGAGATTCCACAACCTCCCTAGGCAATTTATTCCAGTGTTTAACCACCCTGACAGGAAGTTTTTCCTAATGTCCAACCTAAACCTCCTTTCCAGCAGTTTAAGCCCATTGCTTCTTGTCCTATCCTCAGAGACTAAGGAGAACAATTTTTCTCCCTTCTCGCTGTGGCACCCTTTTAGATACTTGAACACAGCTATCATGTCCCCTCTCAGTCTTCTTTCCAAACGAAACAAACCCAATTCTTTCAGTCTTTCCTCATAGCTCATGTTCTCTAGACCTTTAATCATTCTTGTTGCTCTTCTCTGGCTATTTTTTCTTAACATGGATGCTGAGAAATACCCTATAATATGCATACCAGTACTGTATTCTGTGAGAAACCAACCAAACAAAAAAGAATACATTACTCTAAGTATGAAGAAAATATAACCTCGCTTTATAATCATTCCATCTATATCTAAAGTATAACCAAAATGAACATAGAAAAAGAGCATAGAAAGCAATGTATTTTAATAAACTAAGCATGGAGATCATCAATAGTGGCAGATATCCTGATTAAAAATTTAAAATTTGGCCTTCTAGAGGGAAAACAAATAGAAATATATCAATATATCATGCACAAGCACAACAGTTATATATATAATTCCATATGGACTTTGGCAATATGATCTCACTTGTATTTGTTCTATAATGATTCCTACCTGAAATTCTTGTGCAAGTTTATGAAAGATGTATTTCAATACATAAGAATTTAGATTTTAACTTGTAATGAATCACAAGAAATTTGTCAAATTACTATTAGCCTTGATTCAGATCAGTTGTGTATCAAACTGAAAATCTATGTTCTGCTGTAGAATCGTTAAATATTCTTGTACAAAAACATAAGTAAAACCTTCCAATCTATTATTTTATTAGAGCTTTGACAATGCAGGTGGCCCTGAATGGGTACAAATGGCAATTTAGTAAATTACTAGATTATAATAAATTGATCTGTATAATAGAAAAATGTAATCTTAATTTGTTATTTTGAACTCTGCATATTTTGGGGGCAATACTAAGTTTAGGTAAATAGTAATATATGTGAGTTGGGGTAATGAGTAATCAACAATAATGTGACAATACTTTCTTAAATAGCATGTAGTTTGTGGACTGTACAGATCTAATCTTTTAATGTATTTATAATTTATTTTCTTTATAGTCAGAGTAAGATTGATTGCCCAATTAATGATGGACTGTTGCACTGGTAAAATACTCTAGGGAACGCTTTGAAGTACTATAAATTGGGCAAACATGCAAATGAAATTGTATACCACTGTGCAACTAAAATTTGCAAGAGCCATAGATGGTAGATTACTCTTATAATGATGTAGCCAACAACTTCTTTTAGAATAACCAGTTTACAGTGGTTTTAAAGGAACATTCAACTATTTCACTCCTAGTTCTATACTGCCTATAGCTTTTGTAATAGTCTCACTTGCAAAATTCTTTTCAGCTTTAAAGAATAGCAGTAATGAGACCCTTCTCTCCCCAGGCGATTATGGGTTGATGTGTGAGCTAGGGAGGAGGGGCTGGTTCTAGAGTGGGTAAGCAGGCAGTCTGAGTCAGTGTGGTGGGGGCTTCTTCCCTCTTGCCCATTTAAGTGCTGAGCTCCAGAGCAGCAATGCAAGAGTCTAAAAAGCCATCAGCACAGCTTTTTGCAATGCCCCTTCTTTCATCACCCTGATTGTGAGAGTGGAGAAGAGCTACTCCACAATTTGATGCAAGAAGAGCCAAGGAAGCAGAAGGGAAGGGGCAAGACAGCAAATTGCATTTCCCATTTTCTGCCTTAACTCCTAGTTTGTGTTATAGAAAACAAGTCAACTTGTAACAAATGGAGACTGCTTAAGGATAGCTAAAATGATTTTTGATCAGCCCAGCTATGGTTTTTCTTTGACCAGAGTCCAAAAGATTAATCCTCCAAACAAGCAAACTTCATGCATCATGTATGATAATTATACTAGTTAAACCAGTATCACAGGCAGTAAAAGGTACAGAGGATAAGTAAATAGGGACCTGAAAAAAATAGTAAAATATAAATGATGCCATAGTCCCATTCCCTTTTTCTATTTACTCATTTTAGAGCCAAATTTTGCTTGCTTACGTACCAATATCAATCAAGAAATTATCTCAATGTACACTAGCATCTAACTTTCTCCATTTTCTCAGTACCATTCTGAATGGCATTGGTAAATTTGTTATAAAAAAGTTTTTTGTTTAATGCAACTGCATTGAAGTTTGATTGGGAATTAGCAAACCTAATAAAATAAGGGCACATTTATTTTGTATATGAAAATTTGCATTCACTGCTCATGGCAAATAATATGCATTGTGATTTTTTTTAACATCAGCAAGGTCTCAGCATTGGATATCGATTGTTCCTATAGATTTTGCTTGTGGTTTGGTTGGCAAACCGTTTTACATAGAAAATGTATTAACATAGACTTGTTAAAGACTTCTTAAAAGCTTTATAATAAAAATTAATCCACTTAACGGTGTGTTCTGCACTGTTACATTAAGAGAGAATGGCTGATACAGCAAGCATCTGCTTCAAGGATTCCTTAACTACTGTTGTTTGCCTGCACTTATAAGCAAACACTTAAAAGCACATCCTGTTTGAAAAGGACTGTTGAGAAAAAGTCCAAAAAAAGTTGCTATATAAGTTACAAATCATTCAAAACTTATTTCAATGTTTTAATTTCAGTTGATATTAATCATTGTCTTGCACAGTAAATATTCCAAAGAAACAAAAAGCCAATGCCTTTCCATTTGTGTACATGTTCATGAGATAATGATCTAGCACTGAACAAAATAGGGTATTAGAATACAGCAAAGTATTATTTCTAAACCTACTTTCTCTTTGAACAGTAGCTACCACAAACTTTTCCTATCTTCTTGCCTGCCTAGTTTCCTGCTGCAAGTTAAATGAAAATACACATGCCTCCATATCTGCAACTCATGTTTATATCTTCACTCTTTTATCAAAGGCGATAATGAATGACAATTTTTCTTTACAAACTGTAGTGAGGGTCAATTATGAGACTTGGAATTAAAATAAGAACACACAATGGTTTTGCAATTGTAACCTATTAGGGAGCTTAATGAAGCAAAATCTCTTTCCAGGTAAAAGTTAGTGACAGAATGGTAAGGAAGATATCATTTGATTCATAAATATCTACAGCTCCATAATTTTAATAGTGTTATCCTCTTCAAGGTGCTGAGAGAAATTTGCCTTCACTCCACCAGTTCCAGTTCCAAGATCCTCCAGTTGGTGGGAAATTCAGATAATACGATATCATTGAAGATGAGTATCAACTTTGCATTTTGTGTGAATGGTCATGACACATCTAGAACTATTATGTTGATATATATTTAAGAAAACATTTAGGAGTCAATTACATTACGTTATCTTTTTGAGATACAGATGCACTCCTTACATAAAGGATAAAAAGACATTCATCTCTGATAACCCTATGGAAGTTAGCCCTCACGTACAGGAATGAAAACCTTTAGCTGTGCGTATGTAACCCACACAAGGGCTATGTTTACACTCACGGCTTCTTACGGGAGTAAGCGTGGAATATCGCTGAGCCTCATTTGCATACCTAATGAGCCACCATTTTTTCAGAAGAGGCTCTTGCTCAAGGAGCGCCTACACTGCCCCTTCTTGCGCAAGAAAAACCCTCTTGTGCAATGCCTTTCTTCCTCTCAATTAATATGTAACAGCATTGCGCAAGAGGTTTTTTCTTGCACAAGAAGGGGCAATGTAGACGCTTCTTCTTGCACAAGAGCCTCTTCTGAAAAAAATGATGGCTCATTAGGTATGCAAATGAGGCTCAGCAATATTCCATGCTTAGCCTCATCTGTATATTACTCATGCAAGAAGCCATGAGTGTAGACATAGGCAAGGAGTGTGATTCACTGCCCCAGGCAGTGGCATCTAGACCAGGGCAACAGAGAAGAACAAGAGACCTCTACAGCAAAAGCTGAGAGCCAGCTGACTTCTAGCTCAGCTGACAGAGGCTCCTATACTGAGTCCCAGATTCAAATCTGCCTGGTGGCGGTTACTGCAGACTATCGCTGTGGACCCAGTCGGAGGCGGTAAAAGTGCAGTTGCCCATCTACTCTCACCTCGGGTGCCCTGGGCATTGGGGTGCTTTGTTTCAAGGGGAGTTCAGTCCAAGCGCTTATCGCACAGGCAGGGGCGGCCTCACCTCGCTGTGTTACGCTCTAATACGGAACCTAAGCATGACCCCAACAAACTCCTCGGGAAAGACGGTTCCTGCGCAATATCCGGCGGACGGAGAAGCGTGGCATGCTGGGTATTGGAGTCTGTGCAGGTTACTCCGCCCTCCGGCGAGCGCTGCATTCTGGGAACTGTAGTCTCCCCTTCACTCGCTCACTACGTGGGCGGGAAGTTTGTGGCTGGCTCCTGTCCCAGCCTAGGACTCCTCCCAGCGCTTCCTCCTTCAGAGGGGCATCGCGAAGCCGAGGCGAGGCGAGGCGAGGCTCGTGCCCTCAGTCTCTGCGGGGGAGGGGCAGTTTTCAGCGCGAGGCGGGAGTTTGAATGGTTGGTCGCTACAGCTACCAGCCGCGCGGTGAGTAACGGCCTGAGGTGCGGCCGGGCTCGGGCCTCGGCGGCGGCCTCACAACCTCCAGGCCGGCCAGTTCCCTTGAGGGGCGACGGTTGGTGGGCCACGTGTCCCTCCCGGGCCGCCGCCTTTCAACTTAGCGGGAGCGCGCGGCCGGGACGGGGGCGGGTCTTACTCAGCCTCGCTCCGCCAGAGCCTGACGCGCTTGCGAACCCCACCCCCGCAGCGCTCGTCACGGGCGAGGCCTGCTCGTCTGCGGCGCTGCCTGTGGGGGCGCCCGCTGCGGGGTCGGGCCGCTTGAGCGGCTGAAAGGGGCCGGCAGAGGGTTGGGCCCCTGCTTTGTAAGCGGCGTTTTTCCCCTGGCTTGGGCTGAAGCTAAGAACGATGGGGCGCCCCGGGACAACGCAGGGAGGGCGGGCGGGCGCCCCGGGACAATGCAGGGCGGGCGAAGCGGGGCGATGCCCTCGCGACCGGTAACTCTCCCTTCTCACCAGCACCTTCTCTAACACCTCCGGGACTACCATGTGCAGGAAGGAGCGCATGGGTACCGGGACCATATTTCCTAGCCCAAAATTAGTGGCACGTTGGCCCCGCCCCTGATCACGCCCCCGTTTGCCTCCGCCACTGCCATAAGAAGTCCCGCCCTTGGAGGTGGTAGTTCCCCGGGGTCAAGCTGGACACATGACCAGAAGTAAAGGGTGTCATGTGACCTCTCTAAGAACTCCCACACTCCTCCTACCAACTGGGATGGATTTGGCCCCCACAGGACTTCCCCCTCCCCGCCCCCCATGCAACTATTCTGTAATTGCATTAACCCAATTTGCACTGCATTAACTCGGGGGAGAGGCTGGGAACAGTGTTCCCTCTAAGAGTTTCCTCCCATCTGCTCCCCTGTTGCCTGCTACCACCCACCCCTCCTCTGCTGTCCTGATTCCTGCCTTTCTCACTCCCCTCAACCCTCCTGGGACTTGCCCCCCTCCCCTGCACCAACTCTTCTCTTCCCCCTGTGCCCACTTCTACTTTAACCCCACTCTGATCATCTGTGGCTACCAATCCCCTCTCCTAACACTTCCCTCTACCCACTTGGCCTGCCTTTGTCTTCTGGTGCCTGTCCCTCCTTGCCAGTGTCTGCCCTTCTGCTTCACCCCCTGGTACCTGCGCCTTCCCTTACCCCTGCACCTTCCTGGTGCCTCCCCCTTCCCTGACTGCCACTGTCCTTCTTGCCTTCTTTCTCCCTGGGGCCCACTCCCTCACTACCCTTTGCCCCAGTTCTCCTCATTCCTCTCTGTGCCCTTACACATGACATGCTCCATCCCTTGCCATCCTCATGCCCACCCCTCCTTTCAGCCCCCTTCTCCCGACACCTACTCCTCCCCTCTCCTTTTCCTCCCTCTCGCCCCCATTGTCCCTCCCTTTTCCTTTCCTAGCATCACCCTGTCCCGTCTCCCATCTTCATTTAAATTCGGGATAGACCTGGAAAAAATGGGACATATGGTCAGTATATGCATGGGGCATGGAGAGCTCCCAGGAAAATCAGTACATGCCTCTGGGGACCCCAATAAGTAGTCAAGCACAAGTAGCAAGGATCCTGAATTAACATTGTCTTGGTACTTTTAAGGTACTTTTAATAGATAGGGCATGTAAAGCCTGAAAGGGGTTTTTGTTTTATGTGAGCAAAAGAGTACAAATCAGTAGTTTGGCTTCTTACCTGGTAAGCATCACTCTCCTGGGTGGCATATGTGTGCATTCGATGTCAGGAGCTCCTGGGCCTCAGAGATTGGGTATGGGCTTTGGAAGTCAGGGTGGCTGAATTGGAGAAGCTAAGGGAGGCAGAGAGGTATGTAGATGAGGCTTTCCAGGACAATGTAGAACTGTCCCACCTCCAGTTAGACAGCTCCTGTGCTGATAAGGAGGATGAAAGTCTCAGGGAAGAAGAACTGTAAATTGGAGAAGAGGGAAACAATCCCATAGTTGGGACCCTCCTTCCAGATGATGATCTGGTATCCTCTCACATGGAGGATACTTCTCCGGAGGAGGGAACTCCATTTATTAGGAAAAGGCAGATATTTGTAATGGGGGATACAATCATTAGAAATGTAAATAGCTGGGTTTGTGATGAGTGGGAGAACTGTACGGTGACTTGCCTGCCTGATGCGACTGTTGTGGATCTCCTGAGACATCTAGAGAGACTTATGTGTAGTGCTGGGGAGGAGCTGGTGGTTGTGGTACATGAAGGTACCAATGACATAGGGAAAGGTAGGAGAGAGGTTCTGCAAGCCAAATTTAGGCTGCTAGGAAAGATATTGAAATCTAGAATCTCTATGGTAGCATTCTCTGAAATGCTTCCAGTTCTATCTGCAGGGCCAGGTAGGCAGGCCGAGCTTCAGAGTTTCCATGTGTGGATGAGACGATGGAGTAGAGAGCAGGGGTTTAGATTTATTAGGAACCGGGGACACTTTTGGGAAAGGGGGAGCCTATACAGGAATGATGGACTCCACCTAAACCAAAATGGAACCAGACTGCTGGCATTTAACATTAAAAAGGTCATAGAGCAGTTGTTAAAGTAAGGGCTGGGGAAAAGCTGACAGGTGCTAAGGTGCATATGAATTGGACAGAGGCATCTCTTAGGGCAGTGTTTCCCAACTGGTGTGCCGCGGAACCCTGGGGTTCCGCGAAGAGCCCGCACTCCTCCGCCCCCTCTGAAAGAGAGAGAGACGGCTAGCCAGCTTCTTAAAGAAGCAGAACACTTGTGTCCCCTTCCTCCCTGGCAACGCAGAGGCATAGCGAGGCATTGGCAGAGGGAACAGTTGCTCCTGGCTGGCACACTAGGGGGGTGCCGGACAGGAGTGACCCCACGTGACCCACAGCGGAGAGGGAAGCACTTCCCCTCCCCAAAGGAGCCGGCGTGCGCTACCTAAAGAGCTGGGGCTTTGGCACCCGGCAACTTAGTTCTGCTGCCTTTCTGCGTGGTGCGGGGGTGGAGGGAGGTCAGGAGACCCGGGTCTGTGCAGCTCCGACTGTGCAGGCAGTGCGCTCTGCTCTGGGACTTACCGCACCCTGCCCCCACCCCCTCTCTCAGGACTGCATTGCGGAAGTAAGTTGCTGGAGTGCAAGAGCCCCTGCTGCTCAGACAGCGCGCACGCCAGCTGTTTGGGGAGGGGAAGTGCAGTCGCACACTTCCCCTAACCCAGAGGTGCTGCAGGATTGTCAGGCAATGGTCCCAGCTGCCCCTGTCCCCTCCCCAGACCCCCCACAAATACCTTGTCTGCTGCCACCACCAGCACTGTCCCTAGCATCCAGCATCACCCTGTCCCTGACCCCAGCACCCTGCCACCCACCCCAGCATCCAGCACCACCCTGTCCCCGGCCCCAGCACCCTGCCACCCATCCTAGCACCCAGCACCACCCTGTTGCTTGTCCCAGCACCCTGCCACCCACCCCAGCATCCAGCACCACTCTGTCTCCGGCCCGAGCACTCTGCCATCCACCACCTCCCTGTCCCTGGCCCCACACCCTGCCACCCATCCTAGCACCCAGCACCACCCTGTTCCTTGTCCCAGCACCCTGCCACCCACCGCAGCACCCAGCACCACCCTGTCCCTGGCCCCAGCATCCTGTCAACCAGCACCACTCTGTCCCTGACCCCAGCACCCTGCCATCCACCCTAGCACCCAGCAGCACTCTGTGCCTTGTCCCAGCAACCTGCCACCCACCCCAATGCCCAGCAGGACCATGTCCCTGACCCCAGAATCCTGCCCCAGCACACCGCCACCTGTGCTAGCATCCTGCCACCTAGCAACACTCTCTCCCTGGCCCCAGCACCCAGTGGCCCCAGCACCCAGTAGCACCAGTACGGTTGGGACCACATTAGTGAGGCTTGGCGGGGGGGAAGGAGGTTTTGCATCTCACTTGGGTGGCCCCAACTGACTTTTCTGTGGGTCAGTGACCTTTGACTCAAAACAGGTTCCTTGACCCTCTCATAAATAAAGACAATGCTAAAACCTTTTGAGTTTGACATATTTTATTTAAAAATGAAGCCTGACCAACATGCCCCCAATTGGGGCCAAATTTCCACCTCACTGCAGCATCATAACACTCCTGCACCACCTGACCTCAAATCTGAGCCTGTACTATCATACAGTGGAACCCCCTGTCCTGAGCCTCTTACATCCCCAAACTCCTGCATGCCCACATCCTCAGTCTTCCGCCACAACACTCCTGCACCATCCACACATGGCAAATCTGTGTCCTGAGCCCGTCATATTCACAGCCTCCTTGCCCTGAGCCCCTCACATATCCAACCCAAACTCCTGCACCCTCACATCCACAAGCCTGTGACTTGAGCCCAACACTTCCCAGCCTGGAGCCCCCTCTCCAAGCCAGCATCCCCTTCTCCTGCATCCAAATTCCCTCCCAGAGCTTGCACTTCTCACCCCTTCACATACCCAAATCCCTCATTTCCACCCCAGAGCCCGCACCTCCTGTCTCAACCCAGTGAGAGTGTATAAGGGCTGGGGATAGCAAGTGATGGAGAGGAGGGGAACAGAGAGGATGGGGCTTCAAAGGGGTGGGGTCTTGGGGAAGGAATGTGATTTTCATACATTGGTGGGTCCCCCCCCCCTTTTTTTTGACAAACCTAGGGGGTTCCTTGAAATTCTGAAAAGGGTTCCATGGCCAAATAAAATTGGGAAACACTGTCTTAGGGGAAGGTCTATTAATAGAGATGCTCTATATTCTAATCAGAAGGAAAGGATGAAAGATTATAAAGTATGGATCAGATCACATGAGACACAATCAAATGAAAAAGAGTTTAAGACATCAGGAAATATAGATAGATAGATAGTCATACATTTAAAAGTGCTTATACACAAATGCTTGAAGTCCAAATAATAAGATGAGTGAACTAGAGTGGCTCATATTATAGGAGAATATTGATATAAACGGCATCACAGGAACTTGGTGGAATGAGAACAATCCATGGGACACAGTCAGATTAGGGTATAAAATATATCGGAAGGATAGTACAAGTTGTGCAGGTGGGGGAGTGGCACTATATGTGAAAGAAAATGTAGACTCAAATGAAGTAAAAATATTAAATGAGCCAAAATGTTCCATAGAATCTTTATGGATAGGAATTCCATGCTCTAATAATAACAATATATCAGTACAGTGCTTTTTTTGTGATAGTACTGCTCGGTACTCAGTACTGGCACCTCCACACAGAGCTTACCAGGAAATAATGGAGTGTACTGACACCTCTGTACTCAAGTGTCTGACAGTTGGCTGGGCCACGTGTCTTAAAGGGGCCAAGTCTCTTAAAAGGGCAATGTCTGTCCCATCCTGGCTTTTTTTTTTTTTTTTTTAACAAAAAAAAGTACTGGCATCAGGGCTATATTATTGACCACCTGATCAGGACAGTGATAGTGACTATAAAATGCTAAGGGAGATTAGAGAGGTTATCAAAATAAAAAATTCAATAATAGTGAGGGATTTCAGCTATCCCCGTATTGAGTGGGTACATGCCACCTCAGGACGGGATGCAGAGATAAAATTTCTAGATACCTTAAATGACTGCTTGAAGCGGCTGGTTCTGAAACCCACAAAGGGAGAGGCAATTCTTGATTTAGTCCTAAATGGAGTGCAGGATCTGGTCCAAGAGGTAAATTTAACTGGATCCCTTGGAAATAAACAACGAGAAGTCCTGTGGCACCTTACAGACTAACAGAATTATTGGAGCAAAGCTTTCGTGGGTACATACATCTGACGAAGTGGGTCTTTCTTTACCCATGAAAGCTTGTGCTCCAATTATTATGATAGTCTGTAAGGTGCCATAGGACTTAGATTCAGACTAACACGACTATCCCTCTGATCCTTGGAAATAGTGACCATAATGTAATAAAATTTAACATCCCTGTGGTGGGAAAAACACCTTAGCAGCCCAATACTGGCATTTAATTTTAGAAAGGAGAACTACACAAAAATGAGGTTAGTTAAACAGAAATTAAAAGGCACAGTCACAAAAGTAAAATCCCTGCATGGAAACTTTTCAGACACCATACTTAAATGTATACTACAAATGAAAAAACACAATAAGAGAACCAAAAAAGTGCCACCATTGCTTAAAAACCAAGTAAAAGCAGCAGTGGGAGATAAAAAGACATCTTTTAAAAAGTCAAATCCCAGTGAGGAAAATAGAAAGGAACATAAACTCTGTTAAACTAAGTGTAAAACTGTAAGAAAAACCAAAAGGGGATTTGAAAAACTCAAAAGTAAGAGCAAAATGTTTTTAAGTGCATCAGAAACAGGAAGCCTGCTAAACAACCAGTGAGGCCCTTGGGCGATTGAGGTGTTAAAGGAGCACTCAAAGACGATAAGGTACTTGCAGAGAAACTAAATTAATTCTTTGCTTCGGTCTTCATAGCTGAGGATGTTGGGGAGATTCCCAAACCCGAGCCATTCTTTTTAGGTGACAAATCTGAGGAATTGTCCCAGATTGAGGTGTCATTAGAAGAGATTTTGGAACAAATTGATGAATTAAATAGTAACAAATCACCAGGACCAGTTGGCATTCACCCAAGAGCTCAGAAAGAACTCAGATGTGAAATTGCAAAACTGTTAATTGTGGTTTGCAACCTATCCTTTAAATCAGCTTCTGAATCTAATGACTGGAAGATAACTAATGTGACGCCAATATTTAAAAAGGGCTCTAGAGGCGATCCTGGCAATTACAGACTGGTATGTCTAATGTCAGTACCAGGCAAATTAGTTGAAACTATAGTAAAAAATACAATTGTCAGACACACAGATGAACATAATTTGTTGGGGAAAAAGTCAACATGATTTCTGTAAAGTGAAATCATGCCTTACTAATTTACTAGAGTTCTTTGAGGGAGTGGTCAAATATGCGGACAAGGGGGAATCCAGTGGCAATAGTACACTTAGATTTCCAGAAAGCCTTTGACAAGATCCTTCATCACAGGCTCTCAAGTAAAGTAAGTTATGTTATAAGAGGGAAGGTCCTTTCGTGGATTGATAATAGGTTAAAAGACAGGAAACCAAGGGTAGGAATAAATGGTAAATTTTCCATTTTTCTTATGAATAAGTTTAATTATAAACTGGGCTTCTTATTAAATGTCTGAAATATAGATTATTATAAAAATTATGTTTAAAGAAGATCAGAAGAAACTAGCGCCCTCTAACCTCCCTCTCAAAACTCCCTGTTAGCTGCTCCTGGTCGCAAGCTTCCTGGTCGCTGACTCACAGCTTTATAAAGCCGTGGTAGCCCCTCCCCCTGACTAAGGCTCAGCCATTTAACAGAGGCTTCTAGATTTCAAACCTTTAGAAGCTCAAAGCTTCAAGCCACAGCACACACTCCTTCAAACAAACAAACAAACAAACCAAACAGACAAACACAAGCTCAGCACATAGCAAGTAATCCCCCCGACACACAAACACACACTACAAACAGCAACTTACATCAAGGGTCCCGTATTTACTCCTCCTTTATCTGGAGAACTCCCTCTCAAAAGTCCCTTTTAGCTGATCCTGTTCGCACCTCCTCCCAAGGTGCCCCCAACACTCGGAGCTCTTATTATTTGTAATAATTCAAAGTAGCTTTACTGAAGTACTTCTTCCCTGTTTCCAAACAGGAAATAATTGATGGAAATAGGAGTGTTGAGAGAATAATAAAACGGTTTTAAAGGACAAATTTCCAGAGTCTGAAGAAAAAATTTTTCAAAGTAATATACTGAAGTGAAAGGTAACTAAAGATATTTTTTTGTCTTATCACATTATAAAATATTGGTACATCTTACACTTTTCCCAGTAGATTTTACCACTGTATCTGGTATCTGTTCTTGAACACCAAGTTCTAGAAACTGTGATTCTAGGATATCTAATTGAATATCTGGATTGTAGGGAAAGCTTTTAATTTGAATTTAAATCAAGCAGTTTTACATAAAAGTGCTTTAGTTTCTTAGGTTGTAATCCTGCAAATACTTATTCACTTGCTTAAGTTAATTGTCTTGTCACAAACCAATTCTACAAGCCAAATACCCAGATAGGCATTGGAATTACAATTCATCCACAAATTCAATTCTCTCACTGATAACCTCCTCAATCAAGATAATGGATGGCTGGGACATTATCAATCTAACATTCAATGAAGGTGCCAACATTGTGTAGATTCTTGCATTAGTACCCTTCCTGTCTAATTGCTATCCTATGATCCTTATCTGCTTCTTTTACTATCCAGTTTTTAGGTGCTTATAGGTTACTAGTTTTGCCTACTTGTTTTCCCTTTGGTATTTTCATACCCTTTGCTAATTGTTTCCCAGCCCCTTCCTTTTTTTCCTTCCCCTCTCCCCCCCTTCTCCCCTATTTATTTTGGGTCTGCACATCCTAAACTCAAAACTCCGGTCTTCTGAAGAAGTGAGCTGTGTCCACGAAAGCTCATGATACCTTCTTCATGTTTTGTTAGTCTATAAAGAGCTACCAGACCATTTGTTGCTTTTTAAGTTTAACTAACATGAGTAGTGTTCTAAAATCAGTGGTATACTCACAGTAGTGAAGTTAAACAATTATCCACTTGCCTAAGGGATTTGAATTTCACTTGATATCAAAGCTACAAAACAACTGAAAATATTTTTGTTAAATGACTATATTTAGAAACTAATTTTTATAGTTCAATAATGGATAAATCAGTTTAACAAATGTGGGGGATATACATTATGCAAACCTTATTATCATGGTATTTCTTTTTGTCATCTGACATTTGCTTTTTTCTGTGCAGTGCCTTATTAAAATCACTGAGAACGTATTTTAAACAACTTTTTTTTATTTACCATTTTTCTTGTATTTGGATATATTTTTAAGGCTACTGATAGATCTTTATATTGATAGCAGCTGTTGCTTTTAATCATGAACTGTGGAAATCAGTTTGTGGAAACTCTGAAGAAAGTTCGTTATCCAAAAGTTGATGAGCTTAATGGAGAAGACTTTGACTGGTTGTTTGAAACTGTGGAAGATAAATCATTTTTGGAGTGGTTTTGTGGAAATGTGAATGAGCACCATGTATTAACTGAAAAAGAACTGCAAGCTTTTGATGCTCTTCTTAAATCTGGCAAGCCCATTTTAGAAGAGGCAGCTTTGGATGAAGTTCTTACAACCTGCAAGACCTTGGATTCAAAATCCAGTAGCATGGAAGAAGGAGAAGTCCAGAAGCTAGAGGAGGAGTTTCAGGCTCTTCAGAAAATTAAAAACCTAAAAATTCATCGTCGTAATAAGCTGCAAATGATAGCCTCAATAAACAGCCATATGTCACTGAAATTAAATGATAAAGCAGAAGAAGCAGTTAAAATTCTGAAAGAGGGACAAGGAATTTTCACTGCTATAAATACTAAGATAAATAATGAACTTCACTCTCTTACTGATGGAATTAAGAAGCTGACCTTTTTTTTCACCTCTGACTCAGAGCAAGGCTTAGGTCCTCACCCAGTATTTTTATCCCAGCTTGCCTTGGATAAATATTTGTGTCAGGAAGAGCAAAGCACTGCAGCACTTACTTCATACACAAAAAAACAGTTTTTTCAAGGTATAGCTGAATTGATTGAAAGCTCAAATGAAGAAAATTTTCAACTTGTAGATATAAGCAAACCATTAGTTTGTGATGAGAATAATGAAGTCTGTAAAGAGAGAGTAGAGATGGCTAGGCTACAAATGGCATATATTTGTGCTCAGCATGAACTGATTCAACTCAAAGCTAAAGATCGAAGCATAAACTCAGCATTACAATGGGCAGAGACTAATCTTCAATCCTTGAAGAACAAGGTAAGCTCTTAATATGTAATTTTCTTTCTAGTGAAAGTTTAAAAGACAGACCTATTGCTCTGGATTTAACAAAAGAATAATTGATAATTATTAAATTTTTAACTTAAATTGTATCCTTTTAGTGATGATAAAATTTAATACTTACAATGAAATAGCACCAGAATCTGGTGCATTTAGTGAAATATAACTTCTTAGGTATCAAATGTTGTTAGCATTATTTCTCCTAGTTTTCTAAAAAAGTAATTCTAGAAATATTTTTAAATAGCCCGTTTGTCCTTTGATTATGTCCTGTATAGATCTAATGAAATCAGCTATCTAAATCAATGTAGAACCTACAGCATGTATATAATATTAATACAACAAGGAAAGGATGAAGTTGAGTTTAAAATGTTTTGTTGTATATAAGGTAAAAATTAAAATAGTAAATATTTTCCTGCCTTGTTTCTTGATTTAGCATAACTTTTTAATACCCATATACCTTTTGCATGAAGAACTTTACAGAATACTGATTTGAATCTGGTAGAAATGTGAATGGGTAACTGGTTTACCTATTACCCAGTAAGCATCACCCTTAATGTGTGATCATGGGCGTCCAATAGCATAAGTGGGGGAAGGCTTTGCCTTCCCAAACTTCCTGGTATGGCTGGAGTTCTGGAGATGGAGTGTTGCTGCCCCCAGCACCCGCCCTCCCCGGTACTCCAGTCTGTGGACACGTGCCACACGCCTTTCCCATGCTTCAGAGAGGCTCGGGCTGGGCAACCTCCACCCTCCTCAGTGCTCTGGAGAGGCTGAGGCACACGTCCTCTTCCCACTCCCTGTGGTGGTGGGGGTGCACACATGCTCTGTGCACTGCCCTGCTTCTTCCCCTCTCCTTCTCCCTCCCTCCCCCAACCCTAGCTGCACCCCCACCCATGCATGTGATTTCCACTGCAAGTGGAAGTGCAAGAACACTGCAAGTGGTGGCTCCTCCAGCAGCCTCGCACGGGTGTGTGTGGACATGAAGCAGTGTGGGTGGGAGGAGAAGGCTGCTGGTTCCGTGCCCCTGCCTCCCCCTCCATCCCTGATGCCGCCACTTCTTAAACATGACTAAAAAACTTCGTAGTCCTAGAATATATCGTTACAAATACTTTGTTTTGCTTTTTGTAGAATTTTGGAAAAGAAGAACACCTTGAGGCTAGAATTTCCAGTTTAAACAGTGAAATTTCAAAAATAAAAAATCAGCTAACTCAAATAAATAATGAAATATTACCTTCTTTGGTGAAGGAGAATGCACAGCTATTGAACATGCCTGTGGTGAAAGGAGATTTTGATTTGCAGATTGCTAGACAAGATTACTATACATCAAGACAAGATACAGTATGTAATCAGTTGCTAAAACAGAAAGCATCATTTGAACTTCTTCAGCTAGCTTATGAAATTGAGTTGAGGAAACATCGGGATATCCATCGTCAACTAGAAAACATAATACAAGATCTGAAACAGAGCAGTAATTCCCTTCAACAGAGACTGGAGATGATGTCTGAACCATTTATATCTCAACATGCAGTGCCAAAGAACACTGTTGATTCAAGGGATAATGCCTCTCATAGGTAAATATTGTACAGTGGTTGTGAGACTTTGATTTATTTGAAGTATTATGTAGGAACTGATAAGTTGCCTACCATATGCCATTATAATTTTTTTGCAGTCTCTTAATGAGAAGCTCTAATTAGCTGCAGCAGGCCTTTGAACTCTACTGGGGACAAAGCCCTGGGGCTAGAGACTTGCTTTTACTTGTCCTATGAAACTCTGTTTAGGTCTGGCTGAAATAGTTAACTGTTCAAATTGCCATTTCCCTGCTTTCCATGATGTTGTTCAGGAAAACATCAGTACTATGCTAGAATAACTGAGTGTGACTGTTATAATATCAGGCTCAGCTGTAGGTGGGGCAACAGAACACACTGAACTTGAGCATACCTAGTATTGGCTAGAGCAGTGTAAAGAGGGAGAGTACTAGGCTGGGATGAATTGCCCTCTGGATCAAGTATGATACCCTATCAGTGCAATCACATCCTTTTAGGGTGCCATCTAGGTCAGGATCTTCCCACCTCAAGGAGGTACAGAGCTGGGTTTGGCTCTCCCCAACTAATCCCAGGCTCAACATAGTGGTCACTGCTCCTGTCAAGATTGTTCAATAATACTCTGGCACTTTGTGTACAGAAGATGAGGGCATGTAAAAGACTTTAAAATTCCTTGCTGCTAAAGGCTTCTGTTTAAAACGTCCCCAAGGTCACAATTTCCCTGGCCTTGGATTGGTATTGCTGCCAGCACCCAAATGCAAAAATCCCCTTGAAAGGCCAAGAAGGTGCGTTTTAGGAATTCCTTTCTGTGGGTTACCCTCAAGCTTTTTAACCATCCCTCTGGGGAGAGGTTGAAAAATTCTAATTTCCCTTAGTAGAATGGCATGCAGCCTTAGGCATGTGCACAGAGAACGTCCTGCCTTCTAGGACACAGAAATCAGTTCATGGTCTTAAAAGGGTGATTTTTATTAACAAAACAAAGAACATGCACTTGTTCAAACATAACTTGGTTGCTATGTGTCACAGCTGAAGAAAAAAAAAGATTAAAACACAGTATTGCTTCCCTAGGGTTCAGTTTGGAAACTTATAGTCTGAGGGGGTAGTTAGATGTGCTCAGCACAGAGAATTCCAACAAGTCCAAAATAAAGAGGATAACCTGATCACATCTGACTAAACATTCCCTTTTTCTCATATCTGTAGTTCCAAGTTTTAGTTTTTTTCCTAGCCATGGCTGTTGCTGCATTCTCCATGCCTGTTTTCCTGGCTTACTGCACGTTTCCCAGTTCTGCTCCCATCACACAAGAACAGGAAGGTCAATGCTTCCAGTTCAAAAGCTCACCCTCTAGTTCCATTGGCTCTCCTGGCCTCATGCCCACTCATTTCCTGCTTCTCTAGCATTCCTGGGACCTCTCTAGGAACCCACTATCTATGGTTTAACCCTTACAGGCAAGGGCAATTAAGGCTAGGTCCTAAGAGTTAATTCCTGAGAGAGATATTAGCTAACTGAATGACTGCAGTGTCCAGAAAAAGGTGTTACCCCTCCCATCCTCACAGTCCCACTCTGGAGTAAGAAGATTCTCCTGTCTTTAGCTAATGTAGCTATCTAGTCCTGTAGCTCAAGTGGTAAGAATGTGGTGGAGTGTTGTAAGCTCAGGACTCATACTCTGCCGATAAGACTTATTGAGGGCTTTTGTTCCAATTGTCTGTTTATAGACTTATTTTTACTTTTTTTCTTTAAAAAAACCTGTTTACATACCAAAACAATTACATTAACTGAAATATGTTGGTTATAGTGAATCTTTCTGAAGAGAAGCAAAGTTGGATTTATAGTTCCCTGTGCAACTTTAATTCTGCTTTCTTGGTAATACTACGCGTGTATTCACAATTTGAGTTTCATGATATTTGGGTTTTACTTAAAGCCATGACTTTTTAAATAAGAGTATTACATAAACATTTCAGATTTTATTTAAAAAAACCACCACCAAAAACAACAACAAAAGTCATGGTTGTGCAGAAAAGTTTGAAAACCAGAATAAAGTGCACTCTAAATGTTCAAAAAGGTACATGAAAAGAACATTTTTTGGCTTAAAAATAATGAGTCTTATAAGTAAGTCTATCTTATGATTTTGGGGGACCTGATTCATGAGTATTGACTGTTTGGAGATGGAGTGAGTACAATACAGTAGAAAATTGATTCTCAACCTGTGACTGATGGGCTGCTCATGGCCCAGTCAGCACATATGTCCTAATTGCCATACAGATAGTATTGGATGTGGTCCACAGTAGGGATGTAAATGAGTAGTCTAGTATATGATTAATCAGTAATCCTAAACTTATTAGTTAATCATCTTGACTACTCGCATTTCCCCCACCATCCCCTTGCTGCCTCTGTATCAGCCCAACAGCCACCAGTCCAAACGTAGTCTGATTTACAGAGATACTAAGTAGGGATGTAAACCATGTATAAAAATATACAACAGATTGAATTTTAATAGGTTAACCGCAGGGCTGCCAGCTGCTCCAGCCCAGCCGGGCGTCCGGCATACTGCGGATGGCCAGTTAACTAGTTAAACATATAGTTTAACTGGTTAACATTTTAAACGGGATTTTACATCCCTAACATAGAATAGTAAAAGTGTACCAATTCAGATACATCATGTCTAGTAAAGCAGTGATTCCCAACCTTTTTTATGCTGCAGACTGGCAAACTACTTCACAAACTTTTGGTGGACCAGTACATTTTATTTGCATGTTCATTGCGCACCCAGGAGTAGAGAGAGGGAGGGAGCACAGAGCTCTGGCCAGGCTGCTATCTTACCTCGGAGAGGGTTGGAAGGACGGAGCATGCTGTTTTTTCTTGTGCATTTCAAAGATTAAAATGCCACGTGGACCCCGGGGAAAGCAGGGAATTTCAATCTTTGAAATGCATAAGAACTCTTGCTGGGGCTCTTGTAAATTTCAAAGGTGGAATACTGCGCTAGTCCTTATTGGCAATTGAATAATCTGTGGAAATCGCATCAACTGTTCAATTCGTTAATTTAAATTTAACATCCCTAAGCTGAGTATCTAGCTTTCTACCATTTACAAGAAGGAACATATTACAAATTCACAAGTACTATATATTTATAAGGGGTACTTAAAAATTACTGCTATTAGAGAATTTTCTTAAAATTCACTCCTGTCTAAGGATGTCAAGTAGCATTACTAAGCTAATTGAGTAGTTGATGGCATTTCCATTGACTGCTCGATTAGTCAATAATAATTAGTTACCTCCCTGTGTTTTCCCCCGCCCCCATGGAGGTGGAGATGGTGCTGGGGAGAAATGGCTTTTTAGCCAGCTCCCCCCAATACCAGCTTCTGCTCCCCCGCCCACCTTGCTGCCTCTGATACAGTAGTAACCTAGGCTTATCGAGTAGTCGAGGGGTGCCATGGGCTTACCAGGTAGTTTACTACTTGACTAGTGGCTTACATCTCTAGTCCTGTCAGAATCAGTTTTACCATTTTTATACCAATAATTCTTAAGATTACTACAGGATGGAACTCCAGGATATGGCATCCTTGAGACCTGGCCAGTCCCAAACAAGGGAATTTGCTGGACCCGGGAGGTCCCCTGTCACCGGCCTCCCAGGCACCCGCTGACTTTGCTTCTGGCCCCAGCTGGCTCCCATTTCTGTCAGCCAGCTGTGCTGCTGGCCCTGGCTCGACCCCTCAGCCCTGGACTCCAAGCTGCGCCACCTGAGCCCCCTGCTGCAGGGTTCCCCCCCCTCACACACCGCGGGACTCTCTGCATCACCTGAGCCCCCTGTTGCACTCCTGGCTACACCCCCAGGGGATCATACAGAGCTGCTCCCTGTAGTGATGTGCTACTGATAGAACCCTAAGTTCTCCCGAAATAGCACATTGCTACAGTGAGCAGCTCTGTACAGACCACTGGAACTCCTCGCACCGCCTGAGCCCCCTGTGCCATGGGACTCCCTGCACTGCCTGAGCCCTTCCCATGGGACTCCTGGCTATGCTTCTAGAGCTCCCTGCACTGGTGGATCCCCTGCCATAGGGCTCCTTAAGCCACCAGAGTCCCCTGCCACAGGGCTCCCAGCCGCATCATGGGATTCCCTGTGCTGCCTGAGCCCTGTGGTGCTGTGCTTCCTGCATTGCCTGAACTCCCTGCCCACCACTGCCCTCCCTGCCCCTGGGCTCTCTGGTCCAGGAACATCCCTGGTCTTGCTGGACCAGAGAGTCCCAGTTTAGGGAGGTATAACCTGTATAACTGAATAGAGAGAAACTTTTCTGATTTTTTTCCCCCAGTTTATTTAATGTATTTGAAGTACAGATTGGACCTCCCTGGTCTGGCACTCTGGGGACCTGACCCATCCCGGACAAGGGAGATTGCTGCAAGAGGGGAAGTCGGGGGTGGGGGAAGTGGGCAGCATCCCAGCTGGCTCCTCTCCCCAGCCTTCTGGCTCCACGAGTTGCAACAACCCTACTGGAACTCCTGGTGGCTCCACCAGCTGGCTCTGCTCCAAGCCACTGGCAACCTCTGCTCCTGGGGCTCTCTAGTCCCATAACATCTGTGGTGCTTCTGGACCATGGATGTTGCTGGATCAGAGGGTCCTGGACTACAGAGGTTCAACTGTACTTGCAGTTACTTTCATAGTTTCCCTTCCATACAGTCAATCATTTTTCTTATTTGTGAAGACTTTTTTCTCAGGGAGATTTATTTTTCATATTTAGGAAAATGCTTGCTAAAGTACAAAAACTGTAATCCTCAAACTGCTTTTTACACTAATTGTTTTTAATTAACTAGATTTCAGGTTAACAGTGCTTTTAATTGCAGCTTGAAATGCTTTATACTGCTGTCAATCAAGGTTTAAACCAAAAAATTAGGGTGGGCTAGAAGTGACCAGCGGCAGCTCAGAAGTAAGAAAGATGTATCACTCTGACCTTGTTGGGCAGTACTTGCCTTTTCATCAGACTGACTTCCTAGAGATTTGTGCAAGTGATTAGTTAAGTCAGAGCTATTGATGGCATATGTATGTACTGAATTTTTTTTAAAGATGCATTTGCATCTCTAACTTTTGTCACTATAGGCTATACCAGCTTTTGGAAGGAGAGAATCAGAAACAACAATTGTTTAGAACACATGAAGGCATGGAACAACTATCTCAGAAACTAAAGCAAGACATTACTTCAGTGCAACATCAGCTATCAGTATCATGTCAAGAACAATCCCTTTTTTTGTCTAAGATGGATAGTGATTTAGATACCCTTTGTGATTCGCTGTATTGTGGAGGAAATCAGATTTTACTTAGTAACCAGGTAAGTTCTTACTGTAGAACATCATCTATTGCTGCTTTAGTAAACGTATTTTACAAAGGATTAGTTATACAGACAAAAAGATCTGACTATATAGTCAAATCAATTATTTTATCTATTTCACTAATTATTTCTTCCTTTAGTATTAAAGAAGCAAAGCACATTTTTTCCCAATATGTAACTGTCATAGTAGGTCAGTCTCATTAGCCGTGGCAATTTAACAACTGGTGCATATCTCTTTGTGTAGGTTATGTGTTTTTCCTCAGACTATATTATGCCATAAATTGCATCTATGAATTTTAATTGAAAAACTTAAGATGTATCTTTCCTGCTACCGTGGTATGGTTTGATGGAAATATATGGGCTTGAAATACAGTACTAAACTATCACTAAAACCTATAGCAATATTTTTTCCTGGCAGCAACTCTTTCTAAGAATGTCTTTGATTTGTGTTTGTGTTGTGCGTAGTGTAGTGTGGTCCTGGCCAATGGTGGGGATCCATGGTAGTACAAATAATAACACAAGTAGCTTAGACATTTGTATTGAGTGCTTATAATCAGATGAATAGCTTGCTTATGCTAAAAAGAGTAAGATAATTCAAGCTATTTTAAATCAATGAAAGATGGAAAAATACAGGTTCCAATAATCTGGTTTTACTTTAAATATAAGTATGAGGACTGTTTTGTAGAATTGTAACTACTTTTAATATGAGTAATTTTTTTTTTACTATTTTGATCTAATACCACACTGATGGATATGTGTGAAACCCTTGTTCACATTATGTACTACAGGTTGAACCTCTCTAGTATGGAACGCTCGGGACTTGACCGGTTCCGAATGAGAGTGATTTTCTGGATCACAGGAAGTCAATATTGTCTAGCAGCATTACCAACACTTTCACTGCTTACTGTGCTTCTTAGAGAACATTTAGGGGTAAATTAGAGCTAAATAACAGCACAGAACACTGAGAGTTAGGATTGGTGGCAGTAAACAAACTTTATGGGACTGCAGGACACTTGTCCAGAACCATGAAAAGTGGACATCCACTAAACTAAACTCATTCTGGACGACTGATGTTTCTGGACAAAAGAATTCTGGATTAGAGAGGTTCAGCCTGAAGCTGTGTCTGCTTGTAATCTCAGTTGACTAAGTCTATTTGTACACTACTCAGTGTGAATAAGGGTGTTACAGTGATGGTGGGCTGCCATGGGCTAACCCTGGTGAACCGCATCCATCCCGTAGGATGGTATTTGCCCACCGCTGCTGTATTTACCTGCATCTCCACAGGTACAGATGCTTGCAGATCCTGTTGGCTATAGATTGCCTTCTCAGCCAATGGTAGCTGCAGGCACCCATATCTGTGGAGGTGCTGGTAGATAAAACAGCGGCAGCCTACCAGGGGCTAACTATCGCGAACCACCTCTGTTTTATAGCTCACCCCTGTGTTAATCTGGCCCAGATGAGTTCTACAAATTAAATGAGATTAATTACCTTGTGCTTTTATCTTCTTTTCATTAGGCATTTCCTAAGTTTTGTGTAAACATGCCTCCAAAAGTGAAAATATTTTTTGTTTTAGTTGAATTAACGTATCAGCAATGCAAATATAATAATTTCTTTTTTTAAATTCTGTTTGTTAGGAACTAACAGAGCAACTTTACCAACTGGAAACTAATTTAAATAGACTAAACCAACTTATTATGGATCTTCTTGCTGATGTAAAGGCCAAGAGAAAGATTTTAGAGACAAATACGCTTTGTCAGATGGAAAGAAAATTGTATGTGTATTTTTTCAAAGATGAAGACTACTTGAAGGATATTGTGGAGAAACTAGAGCATCAGTCTCGGGCTCAAACCATTGATCTAGAGAATTAAACATTAAATGTATCTTTGTTCTGCTGCTAAGATACAGAAATATTTAGTGTAGACTGTTTTATGATTCAATGGAAAAACAAACTTTAGATAATAATATATTATTTTATCAAATATAGCACTTATCAGCCTCATCAAGAACAGACTGTAAGCTTCTTTAGAGCTTTTGACATCCAGAGACTGAGTTCATAGTTCAGCTTATGAGTGTTTGCTTTGCAAGAGAGAGAATGCATCAAGTATCTATCTCAGTTACTCAATGGTTACGATACTGCTAGACTACATATTGCCCTCTCTTACTTAGTGTGCAGAGTAAAATGAGGATTCCTGCCTCCATGGTATGCTTTTTCTTTGCCTTCATATGTTATGAAATCCTCTTCATATGTGCTCTACAAAGTTAGTGCAGAGGGGGAACCAAGGAACAGCTGCCGAATATAGGATGCTTCCTTCTGAAGTAGATGGTTTTCATAATGGGAAACTTTTAGAGTAACTTTCATCCTCTCAAAAGATTGCAAGGATAGAAGATGCAGTTGTGCAAAAGTGACAGCATGAATGGGTATAGACTAAGTGTCTGTGCATTAAGGATGTTAGAGCGGTTATTTGGCTAATCATGTAGATACAGATTGTATCGACTACATGATTAGTCAGTAAGGGGGCTGCTCTACTGAGATGCAATGGGGGTAGCTCCTGGAGCCAGCTCGAGCCGGGACTGAGTCTCGGCTTGGGCTGGCTCTGGACCGCGGCGGCTGTGCACTTTAAATGTAGTAAGAGCTGCTGGGCTTTTACTATATTTAAAATGCAGAGCCATAGCACAGGTAGCTCCCTCATGCTGGATCTGGGACTGCTTGGGGAAGCCTCTGATTGCGGCCAACCCAGGCCATTGCGAACAGGGATTGCTTGGCAGCAGCAGCCCTTGTCTGCAGGGGGCCCAGTTACCTGCTGGGACCCCCACGGACAGGGGCTGCTGCTGGAGCAGCCTCCCCTATCCTCCTACCCCCAATGCCTCTGATGCCCCACCACACCTCTCATACAGAGGCAGCAAGGCAGGGGAGAATCGAGTAGTCGAGTATTCCACTCAACTACCCAATAAGCTTATGAGTATTGAAAAGTCGACTACTCATTTACATCTCTACTTTGCATTTTGTCTACAAACTGTTCAAAGTCTCTGAGATTGCCTTTCTTTCCCGTTTGTGTTACTCTTCCAAAAATGTCCTAGACTCCTGAAGCAAGAGCAAGAATTTTGAACATGTCTTTTGTATCAGAATGTTCCAAGGATGTTTGTGTTCAGCAGATTTTCTGCTGTGATCTACTTCTTTTTTGGCTCATGCTAGCATTTATAGTAACACGTATCAGTTTCAGAATCTTTTAATAATTCTTCCAGACTTACCTAATATGTAGTAGAAAAAGATATTTGACTCAACAATATATATATATATGTATATATATTTTGTTGAGTCAAAAATCTTTTTATATGCCTGATTTGTCGAGCCCTTTATATCTATATATCAAACAATATAAGAAACTTCTTATAGAGCAAAGAGAATTAAATGTGATTCATACAGTTGTGCCTTTTTTTCTACTGTGTTCACTGGATCTAGATCCTGATGGGAGCAACAATTCTGTTTGCTTTCAGGGCATATACAGATTTCTTCTATAAATGTTGGTTGGATAAATATGAGCAAATTAAGCCTGACAATTTTTTAACAGCAAGTAACATTTTTAGTGTATAAATAACATTTTAAATTTGTTTTTAATGGCAGAATATTATTTGGTATTACTTTTAATGTTTAAATGTCTAAGAAATTAAATATTAAAATATTTGATATTTGAATGTTTGCACTCTGTCTTTTTGAACCCTATAAAACATTTAATCATGTTGGCCATCTATACTAATAAATCATATCAAGGGTAAAACATTACATATTAAAGGAATGTATCCTTTTACACCCTTTATAAAAAAAAGAAAAACCACAATGCGTGCATTCATTTAATATTAAGGATGAATTTTAAATCCACAAACATAAGAACATTTCTACATTACAACGGGATTGGTTGTGACAAGAGTAACTTTATATATTCTGATCCAGGGTATCTTGCATCTTTTTGCCTTCCAAATTCTAATCTAATCTAGATCTGCCACCTCAGGCAAGACTGATCCCTCCCACAAGAGGAAAAAGTCTGCATTTAAAAAAACCTCTTCCTCTAGTGGGAAGCTACAGACCTAAGGTACAATTTCTTGACCTTTTTTTCCCTACCCAAGGTAGGAAAAGAGGCTCGGTCGTGACTGTATTCTTGACCTCAGACACATTTTTCTAATCATGAGCTTAGATGAGCTAACAAGGGAGAAGATATTACATGGTTATAGACAGGGCTCGACAAATAATGTAATCTACTTGCCTGTGACGAGTAGATTACAACCCGGAAGGGCCGGTGCAAAGCGATCTGCACATGCGCAGAGTGCAGAACTGCGCGAAACCGCGCAGCTGGCGAGCAGGGCTCACCGCCACTTGGCGAGCCCTGGTTATAGAATTTGATTTGGAAATGTACTTGTGATGTGAAGGGAGCTAAGAGTGGCCAATGAACAGTTAAGACCTCTTAGGACTGTAGTGTCCAATATGATAGCCACATGTGGATATTTGGCCAGTTGTGTGTGGCTAGTTGGCTTGAACAATGTGGTTAGTTGGCCTGTTGAGTGTGGCTAATTCTGAATTGGTTGGACACCACAGTCTTGGGGGAATATGCCATTTAACCACTACTGAACTGCCAGTTGTATCCACTAACACTGGGGTTTGAACCCCAGTTCAGAGTTTGACACCCTAGAAATACTGTAAAGCGTGCTGTATAAATATTTTTAGTATCAATCTTGTATATGTTTAAAAATGTTATATATACAGGAGACCCTTGCAATTCATGGAATTGCTGTTCACAATTTCACATATTTGTGGGTCTCTTCCATCCCCTGTCCCCTCATTGTACTCTATCCTTTCTTCTAGGAGCAGGGAGACATGTCTGGGGTGGGGCTTCTTGTGGGGTGGCAGCCGCGGTCAGAGCCTCTGCCCCACACTCACTGCAGCGGGCAGGGGCTGGGAGCAGCAGCCCCGCCCCAGGATTCACAGATTTCGCCATTTGCAGTGGTGTCAGGAATGCATCCACTGCAAATGGTGGGGATTTTATTATGTTATCTGAGTCTCCAGGTATAACTTACACCAAAACAATCTTCTCTACTGAATTATGAAGGATTTTGTTTCTGATGCTTCCCCATGGGCTATGTGATTTACATTCTGTAATTGTGTTGCATCCAGATATTAGAGAATGTGATGAAATACAGGTGAATTGAAAGATAAGATTCCAAACTCAGTAGTAATATATGTGAAGATTTTAACATCACTAAGAACTGAAAATAATTTTCTTGTTAAGAGCAGAGTTTAATATACTTTACATTTGTTCTTTTTTCTGGTGGCAGTTGATCACATCACCAACACTTAGGCTGTGTCTAGACTGGCAAGTTTTTCCGCAAATCAGCTGCTTTTGCGGAAAAACTTACCAGCTGTCTACACTGGCCGCTTGAATTGCCGCAAGAACACTGACTTCCTACTGTAAGAAATCAGTGCTTCTTGCGGAAATACTATGCTGCTCCCATTCGGGCAAAAGTCCTTTTGCGCAAAGCTTTTGCACAAGAGGGCCAGTGTAGACAGCAATGGCTAAAATGGCGATCGGGGCTTTTTTGCGCAAAAGCCCATCTAGATTGGCATGGACGCTTTTCCGCAAAAAGTGCTTTTGCGGAAAAGCATCTGTGCCAATCTAGACGCTCTTTTCCACAAATGCTTTTAACGGAAAACTTTTTTCTGTGAAAAGCATTTGTGGAAAATCATGCCAGTCTAGACTTAGCCTTGGTGTTTATATTTAGTGATCTTTATTTTAGGAAAAATGATGAACTTTGTGGCCTGGTTTATATTAGACCATGTGGGTTGGCTTAAGGTATGCTATCGAGCTATGCAAAATGTGTAGCTAAATTCAGCTTATCTTAAGAGTCACCGTGGTGTCTACACTTTGGGAGGCCCACAGGAGTGCACACACTCCCATTGGTTTCCCTTACTCCACATAAAATGAGCAATACCTGACACAGGTGATGGCTGCCCTCAGCATTTGATTTGGGAGCACTAGACCTGCTAAACTGAAGGCTGGAGGATCGATCTTCTCTGTAGTGTAGACATGCCATTTGTTAGATAATCAGCTCTTTGTCTTTTAATGATGTTTCAACCTTCTGAGTGTTTTTTGCTTTTAGGCTTAACACTTAAATACTGTTTTTATAGGGGGTTTATGCTTTACTGTAAGGACAGAAAGTAATGAATATATGCATGCATTAATTTTAGATCTTCACTAGAAAATAATGGGGCTGTGTCTACACTGCATCCCTTTTCCGGAAAAGGGATGCAGATTAGACCAGTCGGAATTGCAAATGCCGCGGGGGATTTAAATATCCCCCGCAGCATTTGCATTTACATGGCTGCTGCTTTTTTCCGGCTCGGGGTTTTGCCAGAGAAAAGCGCCAGTCTAGACGCGATTTTCCGGAAAATAAACCCTTTTCCGGAGGATCCCTTATTCCGGCAAAACCCCGAGCCGGAAAAAAGCGGCAGCCATGTAAATGCAAATGCTGCGGGGGATATTTAAATCCCCCGCGGCATTTGCAATTCCAACTGGTCTAATCTGCATCCCTTTTCTGGAAAAGGGGTGCAGTGTAGACACAGCCTGGGAGATTTTTCAAAGACATGTGACGTTGATTTAGTGCTCGTCACCGATTCTTAAAGGCATTGTGCATCACTGAATACATCTTTTACAGGCTTTCACTTCCTCTTATTGAAAATCTGTTGGTAACGTGTTTCAATCTGTTTCAGTGCTAGCTTCTCTTAAACTATTGGCAGATGCCAATATTCGTAAGAAACCATTTGACAAACCAATGTTCATACATGGTGATAGGGGAAAAATCAATTTGAATATTGATATTAAAGCCTCTAGGTCAGGTGTTTTCCACTTATTAACCATTTTGGACCATATATTAGGGATGTAAATAAAGTGTAAAATCAGTAATTGAGTAACATTAAAATTCTATTGTTTACATGGTTATATGTTTAACTGGGGAGCTAGGAATGTGGTGGTGTGGCACACCCCATAATTTTCCCTGGGTTCCACACTGCTGGTGCCACACCCAAGGCTCCCCGCTGCCAGCCTGGTTGCCAGCCGCAAGCCTATGTTTTGTTGCCTGTGCCTGGGATCCCAGTAGCCAAGAACCCAGGTGCACTTGGGATATACAACTCAAGTGCACTTGGGATATACACAGGTACACTTGGGCAGACTGCATATACAGCTCTCTGTGTTATATGGGCTGCATCCAGGCAATATACATATGTCACATGGGTGGCTACTGTGTGCTGATTGGGCTGCAAGCAGGCCACGGCTTGAGCCACTGCTTTAGGTATATAGGGTGATATACTGTATACATTATACATTTAGGGCTGCCAGGTGTCCAGTATTCACCTGGACAGTCGGTATTTTCAACTGTCTGTTAAAAAAAATTCAGAGAATACTGGACACCTAAGATGTCCGGTATTTTCTGAATTTTTCCCCGGCCAGGAGGCCACCCTACAAACACTCAGAGCCTCCCCTCCGCCCCAAGTCGCCCTCTTACACCCAAAACCCCCAGCCCCCTGACCCCAGCCCCCGTGCTTACCTGGTTCACAAGGGTGCCGGCACAGAATGGCTGCCGGCCAAAAGACCTAGGGGAAGCAATGCTTTCCCCTGGGTCTTAGTGCTCAACCGCTCCCCTGTTCCTATCCCTGCACTTAAAGGGGACAAGCTATTTTAATGCTGTTTTATTTTAAAATTTTTTTGGCTTAATAAGTCCTTGGAGTCTTTTTTTTTTTTTTCTCAACAACTTTGGTCTCCCCCCATACCCCCCCCCCCCCCCCAGTTTTTTTTCTCCCTTCGACAGAATTTTTTCCCGGTGGTTTTTTTTGGGGGAGGGGGGGTTGGTATTTTTGTTTCAACCATCTGGCAACCCTATATACATTCTATATTTAGTCTTACATAGTAGATGTTAATTGTTTCATTATCTTAATGTCTCTAATATAATATACATGTGATATCTTGTGTTCAGGATTGATGAGAAAAATGAAGAGTTGCAAGGAGTACATAGGACATGAGCTTTGTAAGGTGCCACTATCAAATATTGCTGAAAGGATTATGTCAGCTATGCGGTCTGTTCCTTTAGAGGAAGCCCAGAATAGCAGAAAAAGTGAACAGAGTGAGTAACTTGTTCAGTTTTTAAACTTAGCTGCATATTATGAATTTTTGAAAATTGATCCCGAAAATGAAAGAAAGACTTAAGGGAAAATTACCTTTCTAAATACTTTTGCTTCATGAGGATTGAAGTACAGTTTCAGTGGAGATACTTGTATGTGATGCAGCATCAGGATTGATAGAGTGCTTACTAATGTCATTCTAGTTGGCTTCAGATGTCCCAAAATGCCCATCATGAAGGTTCTGGTCATCAGTTTGAACTCTGCTCCCCTGTAGGTACACAAACATGAGCCCTTTTTTCATTTAAAGGCCTTGTTTTCTTGCTATGTACTGTTCATACAGCATTTTCCCAGGTCGCTTTCCACAACAGATGGCACTTCCACCTGGAGTAAACCGGAGCTGTTGAACCTTCTAGGTTGGTGGGGAGAGGAGGCAATGCAGTCTCAACCTTGCTCAAGCTGTATGACCTTGAATATCTATGGACAGGGTACTTGTGGCAAGCTGGACAAGGAACATGAAGCAGATTTACCTGGTATTGCCCAGATCCTTCAGGGCAGGAGGCTGGCTGTGTGGAGGGTGCAGGAGTCAGGGCAGGGGCTGGGGGTATGTGAGAGTGAAAGTTGGGAATGAGGAGGGACTTAGGTTTCAGGTCCCATCCAGCATGGGCATTTTCTCTCCCCTTTCCTCAATTCCCCCTTCTGACTCTCAGGTATTTTCTCCTGCCGAGGGCCTTCCCCGCCCTACCCCGCTGGCATTATGGCCAAGAGCTGGGAGGGGAAAGGGTTTGGGGCAGGAGGGCTACTTACCCAGTGTGCTGGCAGGCAAGATGGCGAAGCCCCAGCCCTGCTAGCAAGTTCCTTGGTTGTAAGGCTAGCTGTCCCCTGCAGACTCACTGCCCCCAGTGGCCACTTTCATAGCACATCCCTCTGAACAGCAACCCCTCTCTTTTCTTGTTATGGAAAATAATCCTTTTCTTAAGGCTTCCATTTGTCCTGGCACAACCAAACCCTGAGAAAAGAAACCTGCATACCAAGTTTGGTGGCCCTAGCTCTTACCATTTAGGACGGGTTCTTGAACAAATGGACTTAGACACACAGACTATATAGATAGAATTATAGACAATATTGGTTCTGAGCATTCCTGAGGTGGAAATACTAATATCCCTGTATTACCGACATGAGGTTCAGAGAGATGGAGAGCAACTGCCAAAATTCACTTAGGACAAAATCTGTGGCAAAGCAGAGAATCATAAGTCTCCTGAGTTTCTAGGTCAATGTCCTATTGACTGAACTATCCTTTCTTTTTCCCTGTCAACCCCAGTGTTTGGGGATTGGGATTGGTGATTTGTTCCAGATGGATCCATCACTTACTGCCTCTCTTTCAACAAAAATGCCAGAGCAACAGCAATATTGTAGATTTAGGGCCCTGTAACACCTATGTAGAGACTTTGCTTTTGCCTTGTAGCCTAGAGCAGTGTTTCCCAAACTATGGGCCAAGGCCCGGTACCAGTCTGTGGGGAAAAAATACCAGGCCTCAGCATGGCTGCCGGGGTGTTCCTGGGTCCTAGAGTGCCCGTGTGGCGCTGGGTTCCCCAAGCCCTGGGCTGGGCTGGGCTGAGGATGCAGGCAGATGTTCTGGGCTCCTGGCAGAGGCATAGGGAGGGGAGGAAGCGGGGAGGTGGGGGGAGTAGCCTCCAGGCACCACGCTAGGGGGGCGCCTGGCTGGGATGGGAGGGGAGGTGCAGGGTGCTGGGCTTACCTGGGCTGCAGGAGGAGGGGGGTGCTGGGAACCCAGGGCTAGACTCAAGGAGAGGGAGGGAGGGAGAGAGGGACAGAAAATCAGAGCTGGGCTTAGCAGTTCTGTGGGGCTTGTGGGGAGGTGCAGGGAAATGGAGCTCATCTGTGTTGTGGGGGAGGCATGCAGGGAACCAGTGCAGGGCTCAATTGGGCTGAGGTGGATGGGAGAAGGCAGAGGGAACAGAAGGGCAGCAGCTCAGCTGGGCTGTGAGGGACTGCAGAGAACTGGTGCTGCACTCCCTTGGATTGTGGGGGATGGTTTTGGGAGAGGTGCAGGGAACCTGTGGAGGTGGGCAGTTCAGTTGGGTTGCAGGGGAGGGAGGTGCAAAGAAGCCTAGTGGGAAGAGGGGGAGCCAGGAGCCCTGAAATGACCTCCCCTTGAACAAAAAATCTCTCATCTGGGACCAGTCAGGTCCAGAGGGTGCCAGACCAGGGAGGTCTAATTCCTACCCAAGTCTCCTCCTTGCACCCTCCCTCCTAGCCAGATACCCTATCCCCAGTCTGCTCCTGCTCCCACCTCCTGGAGTGCCAGTGCAGCGCAAGGTCCCCCAAGCCCTGGCCCAGGCTGGGCAGAGGATGCAGCTGGATATTCTGGGCTCCCGGAGTGCCTGTGTGGCACTGGGTCCCCTGGGCCCGAGCTGGGCGGAGGATGCAGTTGGGTGAAACATTGAAAATGTATTCATTTTTCATTCTTTTTTTTATATGCGTTTATATTTTTGGGCTGCAAAAAACAGTACTGAAAAAAAAACGGGTTCCAGCTATAGTAAAAAATTTGGGAAACCCTGGTCTAGCCAGCTTTGTCTCCATCTTACAGTCCATTTATCCAATCCATATTCCCTTAACTTGCTGGCAAGAATATTGTGGGTGACCATATCAAAAGCTTTGCTAAAGCTGGCACTGGGGGCTTTGGGAGGACCAGAAACAACTTATTTGCATATTCATCATTTGTTTAATAAATATGCAAATGAATGTTACCGGTCCTCCAAAAGCTTGTGAATAGATTTACTGGTCCCCATGTAAAAAAGTTTGGGAACCCCTGGCCTAGAGCATGAGATTATCTCAGCTCTACCCTATATTCCAAATTTAGCTGCTCGGGTTTGGTGAAGAGGAAGGGAGGAGAAAAACAATGCAATTGTTTAATATGAAGAAACTTGTTGATGTAGAAAGTACATTATTTGGGACTACAGGAGGCCTCCGAGATGTGACTGCTCAAGTTCCAAACCCTGCACTTATAACCATTTTTATAAGTGTGGAAGGGGCCGGAACCCCCCGGTTTACGTCCTCGGCCTGCATTTACAATGGCCATGGCGCCTACTCTAAATGTGGGTTCAAGTTACAACACCCCCGACTTGCGTTGCTTCCTCCGGAACCAATCGCATTGCAAGTCGGGGGCCTCTTGTACTGCATACTGCACTAAGTAATGTGCCCTCAGACTTAACCATACTAATCTGAAAACTTCATGTTAGGAGCTTGGACAAAGAAAGCAGTTAGGGTCTGCTTATTCTGTCCTAAGTTGGCCTTTTTAAGTCATGCTTTGCATATTATTGCTTGTTATAACCTGTATACATATCTCTCAATTTCTTAAACTGTCAGAACTATAAAATCATAATTAAGAAAAAGCTACAGCAGTAGTTTTAATTGTAGTTGTACATGTATGTAATATAATTTACACAAACTGGATGAGCATCTAGGTTTCCAATTTGAGAAATGTTAAAAGAAATAGTCCCTGGACAAAGATTGCAGTTTGGACTGTATCAGAGCTTGTGGGACAGCAGCTGGCTCTTTCAGAGCAGGTTTGGGAGCTGGTATGCGCAGGGAGCTGGCTTAAAAGCAGTCTTCCAGTGAACACCGGCTTCTGGGGAGCCTTTGAAACATGATTACATGCTGCGGGATGAAGCTTATACTGCAGAATCTGCAGTGCAGCCTGCTTCTGCGGAGTGGGGACAGCCAGCTCTGCAGAGTCCACAGCATGTAACCATGAAACTGCTTTCTTTTTCGAGTTATGTCTCCATGGGTGCTCCACTGTAGATGTCGGCTCATGCGGGTGCCGCAGATCAGAGTTTTCTTGAGCAGTGACCTGCCGGATCATGCAAGCGCAGCATGCGCTTTGCGCCGTTCGTACCTTTTTGATGTTTTGTGCAGTCTGGCTCCCATCAGTTCCTTCTTTGCCGCTCATGGTTGCAGACAGAGTGAACCTTCTCTCCTCAGGGAAATCCTGACAGGAATAGTATATATTTGTTAGAGTTAGTCATAATTCTTATAGTTACAGTTAGTTAATATAGTTAAAAAAGTTCTTCAAGTAGTTTATAGTTAACTATGCTGGGTTCCCCTGGTTTTAAGAAATGCGCCATGTCGGCATCGGATGGCCATGCCGAGTGCATTAAGTACCTCGGCAAGGCTCATGTGCCTCAAAAATGTGTCCATTGTGCCAAAATGAGAGTCAGGGCGCGTAAGAAAAAGGGAGACGAGACTAAAAATGTTCCTCTTTGACAAGGCGCTTCAACTGCCAGAACATTCTCCCGTTGTTTCCACTCCACGGTCTCCAAGGGCAGAGAAAAGAAAAGTCGTTTGCCCGCCGTCGACTAGCCCAAAAAAGAGCATCACCAGGTCGCTCTTTACCGTCAACACGTGTGAGTGTTGGCGATAAGCCAGGCACATCTGGCATGGCAGCGCCCAAGCACAAGTCGCTCTCAGAGCTAAAATCCTGACAAAAACCCACAATGGCACTGTCAACAGTCATAATGGTCTGTCAGTCGGCACCACCAGCAACAGTACTAGCTACTTGGGTGCTGACAACATCAACGTTGGAACTGCATGTGCTGACGACATTGGCACCGGTGACATCAGCACCAACTACTTGTGTAGATGACATCGGCACCGCAGACCTCGGCACCACACGCTTCAGCACCGGCCATTCATATGACAACCTCGCCGGCACCAAGGGCTTTGTCAGAATCAGCACACGCATCTCCGGCACTGAAGAAAGCACCCTATAAAATCCACAATAATACCAATGAGCCTGGAACCATTGACATTTATTTTCACCGGCACCATCCTCAGCACCATCCATATTCTACTCATCTACCAACAGATGACAGGGGTTGTTCCCCTCATGAGCAAACTAGACATCATGCATCGAATACCATTTATCACCGTCCCCTTACACAAGATACCTACATCATTCTCGTCTTCCTTCTTCACGGGGATCACCACACTCACCGTGGTCTCTACATCTACCCATACACCACCAGATACATTACAGGACCAGCCATCCATCCCACTATGTTTCTCTGGTGCAGTCTTATCATAGACGACATAGCCCAACATATTACAGTATTACTCTCGACACAACCCACCTCAACATACTTTATCACCACTCTGGCTATGACTATTCTTGCTGTCACAGTCATCAGGCTTCCCGTGCTCCCTCAGTTTCTCTGCAACCCTCACATAGTCACGGAGTCACAAGATCACCACTCAATGCTCACTTTACGACTCACTATTCTGAACCGGAAGAGGGTCCATTATCAGAGGTCGAGGTGAAGGAGCACCCACCAGATGTATCACAACTTACCAATCGTCATCATCCCCTGACAAAGTGGTCATACCTGGTGATCAATCCCTTCCTGATGATTTTAGGCAATTTCAGGAGCTTTTTAAGAGGGTGGCTGTATCCCAGGATATCACCCTAAAGGAAGTACTGTACCAGAAAAACAATACAAGTTGCTCAAGAATCCTCAAGCAACATAACGGGGAAGAATTGTAATACAGATTGACAAGGCCATCATGGAAGCAGCTGATGAAATTTGGCAGACTCCAGCGTCAGCAACGCCAACTAACAAAAACGCATACAAAAGTTTTTTTGTCCCTCCAAATGGAGCTGACTTCTTATTCTCCTGCCCTCAACCAAATCAATTGGTTGTCGACGCTGCCCAGCATAGGTCCAAATTACCTCAATACAAGAACACGGTGGACAAAGATAATAAACTCATGGATCTTTTTGGCAGGAAACTATATTCTTCCTCGACCTTACTCCTGCGCATAGCCAACTATGCAATGCTGGTCTCTAATCATAACTTTGATAATTATACCAAACTCATTTCCTTATTAGAGCACTTACCTGACTCTAAGAGACGCATACTAAAGTCCATAGTTCAGGAGGGCTATGCTTCCTCTAGGACAGCCCTCCAAATAGCTCTTGACCTAGCAGATGCAGCAGCCAGGGCTACTGCGATCTTAGTAGTTATGAGGAGAACCTCCTGGCTACAATTGGCGGGGGTCCCTCTTGAGCTGCGGTCGAAGATCTTCTTTTTGACAAACAATAATTATTTGCTCCCCACCTCCCTGTCCCTCTTCAGGGACCCCTCTCACAAAGACCTACTAACAGCAGAAGGTACAGCGACTGCTAAGCATAGGAGCAGTGGAAATAGTACCCAAGGACTTCAGAGGCAAGGGGTTTTATTTCCATTATTTTCTCACTCCAAAAAAGATGGGAGATGGAAGCCTATTTTAGACCTCTGCAGATTGAATTGATTTATGAAAGCAACAATTCAAGGTGGTTACCCTAGCGTCAATAATCCCAGTGTTAGAGAAGGGAAACTGGTTTGCAGCCCTCGACCTGCAGGATGCCTATTTCCACATAACTATTTGCCCCACGCACAGATAGTTCCTCCTTTTCATGATGGGCACAGATCATTAACAGTACCGAGTACTACCATTCAGCCTTTCCTCGGCTCCCAGAGTATTTTCAAAGACATTAGCTGTTGTCATGGCTTACCGTCACAAACAATCCGTGATAATTTTTCCGTACCTCAACAATTACTTAGTGAAAAGCACATCGGAACGAGACACGCTTCGCATGGTCATGACAACCAAATGAACATTCGATTTTTTGGCCTTCTACTCAACATACTCAACATACAAAAATCAATGCTGCAACCTATACAAACTCTAGAATTCATAGGTATGCAGCTAAATTCTGTATCCGCAAGGGCATACCTCCCCATACAGTTTCTACAGTTACCATCAGCCCTATAGTTTCCATACTCACCTGTCTACAACTTATGGGTCATGTGGATGCTATAACCTATGTGGTTGACTATGCTCACGTGCACCTTCACTATTGTCAGCATTAGCTTGCGATGGTCTTTGCTCATTGCAAGAAGCTACTGCACATGCGGGGGTCTCCTTCACCTCGTGAATCTCTCGCATGGTGGACAAATCCTGGCAATCTAATAGCAGGTGTATCTTTTCAGGGGAACCAACCCTCTGTGCACATAACTATCGTGTCGCTCCTTGGATGGGGTGCCCACATGAGTGCCATGTTAATATAGAGACGATAGACCACACGAGACTTCTCTGCACATTAATTTATTAGAGCTTAGAGCTGTAATCAACACATGCATTTCATAACACACATTCAGGGAAAGATCATCAGAGTATTAACCAACAATACGTCAACAGCGTATTAAATCAACCGACAGGGAGGTGCCCGATCTCCCGCTCTATGCACAGAAGCAGTCCGATTATGGAATTGGTGCATACAAAACAACATCACCCTTGTAGCTTCATACCTGCCATGGGTAAACAATACAACAGCAGATACCCTCAGCAGACACTTTGCCCCGGACCACGAATGGGAACTACATACTCGGTCCTCCAATCCATCTTCCAAAGCTGGGGCCTTCTGAAAATAGGCCTCTTTGCTTCCTAAAAGACAAGAAGTGTCAACATTATTGCTCAAGAGTTGGCATTGGGTCAGGGTTTTTAGGGGACGCCTTTCTTCTCAATTGGAAGGGCCCTCTTTTATATGCATTCCCTCCTATTGCACTAATTCCCAAGGTGCTTGAGAAGATCACCAGAGAAAAGGTAACAGTTATTCTTATAGTACCATTTTGGGCGCGTTAGATATGGTTCCCTTATCTCTATCTAATGTCTCCTCTGCCTCCTTACCACCTTCTGATTCAGCACAATCTCCTGACTCAGAGCGGAAGAACCTTACTCCACCCTCAGGCACAACTCCTGCGCCTTGCAGCATGGTTCATTGCTGGTTCTGCCAGGAGAAACAGCAATGCTCTGATTAGGTGAAAGAAGTTCTTTTGCATAGCACAAAACAGGCAGTCAAGGTACATTATCTCCAGAAATGGTGTAGATTCCTTGTCTGGTGCCCTAACAAAAATCTAGATCCAGACATGGCACCATCACACAAAATTTTGGGCTATATACTGTCCCTTAAGACTTCTGGTTTAGCTCTGTTTTTCTTAAAGGTATATGTCTCAGCCATCACTGCATTTCACCAGCGAGTGGAGGGATGGTCAGTCTTTGCCCATCCCATCACAAAGAGATTCATAAAATGCCTTTGTAATTTATACCCACCACACAGGCCACCACCACCATCGTGGAACTTAGAAATGGTGCTAGAAACTCTTACTCCCCTTGTTTGAACCCCTTGCTACATGCTCGCTGTCGATCATGACACTAAAGGTAGCCTTTCTACTAGCAATTACTTCTGCCCATAGAGTTAGCGAGCTAGCAGCCTTGATGGCGACTCCACCTTATACCATCTTTAACAGAGACAATGTGATACTACGTCCCCATCCTTCATTTATTCCAAAGGTCTGTTTGGATTTTCACATGAACAAACCTATCATACTCCCTTCGTTCTACCCTAAGCCATATTCCACAGCAAAGAATGCAATATTTCACTTACTGGACATACGGAGAGCCCTTGTACTCTATATAGACAGGACTAAGTCTTTCTGCAAATTGGGTAATTTGCTCATCTCTATAGTGGACCACAATAAGGATGCCTGCTTTCGTCACAACGCCTTTCTAAGCTTATAGTGTCATGAATCACACAATGTTATCTTTTGAGGAATAAACCACTGCTTCAAACAATAATAGCACACTCCACAAGAGCAACGGCCACTTTTACGGCTTTCCTCCACAGGGTTCCCTTTAGGGATATCTGCAGGGTGGCTATGTGGTCTACCAATGATACATTTATGAAGCATTATGCACTTCTGAAGACGCAAAATAATGACACTACTGTGGCCCCCATGGTCTTATCTGCCATTCTAAAGCCATAATCTGAGGCCCACCTACCACTTAGACTGAGTACTGCTATGTATTCACCTACAGTGGAGCACCCACGGGGACATCACTCGAAGAAGAGGAGGAAGTTACTCACCTTGGTGCGGTAACGACGGTTCTGTGAGATGTGTGTCTCTATGGGTGCTCCACTACCCGCCTTCCTCCCCACTTCCAATTTCTCTTTATATTTTACAGATACCGGTGCGGACTGAGGGACTGATGGGAACCGGACTGCATAAGACATCAAAAGGATGCGAATGGAGCAAAGTGCATGCTGTGCATGCGCGGTCCAGCAGGTCACTGCGCAAGAGAACTCCAATCTGAGGCACTGGGATGACCCAACACCTACAATGGAGCATCCATGGAGGGACACATCTTGAAGAACCTTCGTTACTGCACCAAGGTGAACAACTTCCTCATTTTCAACAGTTAAAGAGATACCTGCTTTATAACATCTCTAGTATAGGTCCATTTTTCTGTGATATTATGTTGCTTGGCTGCCCAGTTTCTGTCATCACTCTCTTCTCTCCATATTTAAAATGAGAAATTAATGGAATTACTTTTTAGCAAATTTAGACAGTTTACAGAATTTTTTTGTAAGTGAAGAAGAGACATTGGACATATAAACAGTAACTTGTAAACTTGAAGAAAAACAAAAATCGAGTGCCTACTTCTAATTAGTATTGTCCTACTTCCTAAAACTTGATAATTTTAAAAGCAAACTTACAGAAAATAAAACATTTTGTGAAACCACATTCAACTTAGTAAACAAACTCTTGATTATTCCTATTCCTCAATTTGTAAAAATAAGCCTATAAGTTGTGTTCTGTTCTGGGAATTTCCTATGTTCAAGCCTGTTAATTTGTATCATATTTAAAAAAGAAGTCAATTCTCATGAGCAGGTCAACTTGAGATGCAGAGGAATCACAATTTTCTGTTTAACTGTTTTTCCTGTAAGACACACACAGTTCAGTTTCTGAGATAAGCCTTTGAGAACTCCTTCTATGGAGAGACTTTTAGATCATATTTTATTACAATATATGTGGAATTGAATGTGATTTTTGCTAATCTCTTGGAAGTGTCTATTGGAAATATTGTGTGTCTTTCTAAAATATATCTTCTATTTCAGCCAGAAATTATGGGCTTGATATAAGTAAAATTCTGTAGCCTCTGGTATGAGAATAGATTATCACAATTCTAACTTCCAAAATCTGTGAAAGCAAAGATAGGTGTATACTGCCATCTAGTGACATATTTTCAAACTGCAGGAAAAGATATATAAAACAGATATAGGTGAGATCCACGGAACAATGAGGAAGGTGCAAATGGTGCAAAACTAGAGATTCCCTTGGAATAAAATCTAGAACTTTAATGGACTATTTCTTAATTGCATTAGATGAGATGCTTAGCAGAATTAAAGTTACAATTTTTCTCATTCAATATTGTCAAGTGATCTTCATTCTATAATTCAACAATGAAATATAATTTATATAATATTTGTTAGCTTTAGGTTTTCAGTGTCTGGCCCTAATGAGGGAAAGGTCCCACTTACTGCAGTAGGAGTTCTGCCTGAATAAATACTTCAGAATTTGGCCATCTAGTTGCTTCTAAATAAATGATAGAACTTATCTATTGATTGCCTGTTATTGTAACAGCAGTTTGATATCCAAGATATAAATAAACCTAATTTACATTATAAATACAAATATTCTGTATATTTTATTGTGGAACTGTAGTGATACAATAGTTAATATTGTGGAAATGTTATATTTTGACAAAACTGTTAAATGGGTTTTTTTTCCAGAAATGTATGTATGTGTGGAGAGGGAAAACTATTGAAATTAATATTTACATTGTGTTGAATTTTTGTGTTGGTTTGGTGCAGATCATTTTGATACATCTGGAATATATTGATGGATAAAAGATAATTTAAATTTATTTTTAATAAGATGAGGACTGTTTTGGGTGTCTTTTGACCCAAATATATAAATTCCAAGGGGTCTTATTTTTGTCTCTCAAAATATTATCCTACTTAGTAGATGTAATAACTAGAAGTAGGTACTCTTATGCCTTCCCTCAAGTTTACACATTACTATTTTTTAATTTTGTCTACACAAAGCAGACATATTAAACTGTCTAAACTATTATTGGAATGTGATGAATGCTTTCCGGATTTCACTTAATATATTTGTTGTCATATGGGAAAGCTGCTGTTTCTCCCCTCTCCCAACCTTGGGGATTACCGGGGGCAGCCTAACATGGGGCAGCAGCAAGAGTCGGGCCACTGTACTCACCATGGAAGCAGCCCACTCTATTCCGCTTTGCTGTCATCTTCCAGCCAGATTGGTATGCTTTACTGTGGCAGTGGGAAGTGGAGCACCCCAGCTCACTTTGCTCCTTCAAATGATGTAGGGCTCAAGAGAGTAGAGGAGAGCATGCAGTCTGCAGCTATGGTGAAGTGGAGCATAACAGGTTATCATATGGGTGGGAGAGCGAAATAGGCTGCTGGGTCACTCCGTCTTCCACTGCTGTATGTGAATTGTAATTTTTCAGATGCTTATAACTCGCCCAAATTTGAGTAGATTTTTTGCAAGAATGGGAAAACACATATATTTGACACCAGGGTTTGACCTCTGCCAAATATCAAGCCCTTGGGACAATGCACAGAGACATTAGTGCATCTCAGCTAAAGCTGTACAGGATTTTTTAAGGGGGAAAAATATCCCCGTATAATTATCTTAGGAAACATTTGAGTAATTTTAGCACAATTTTTTTTTTAAGTCAGCCTGAAGCGTACAACTGGCAGAGAAAATTACAGTGCAAATGCTTAAAGTTTGGTGAAGTTCAAAGCAAATGAATATAGGGTCTTATTAAAGAAAGTTTTAGGACATCTTAATGATAGGCATTGCTGCCATTTCTGGCTATAGTATACAAATACTGCCTCTTTTTTTAAGGTAATACTGAGAAGAAGAATGAGTATAAATGCAGAGAAAAGAAGAGAATGTTGAAAAATGAAATGGCAAGTATACTGTAAAACTAAAGAAAAAGTTCAAATTATGTTTTTATTACTACAATCTGTGTGTGTGTGATGTTAGTATGTATGTGTATTGTCAGTCACCCATTCAGATAATAGACATCTTTCCTCTGCTTTCTGTCTTACATTTTTCATCCAGTTAGCAGTGGGACACTCTAGTTCTATCTCCTTTTTCAGCTCATTCTAATGACTCCCGAGTTGTCTCTAGTTGCTTCTCCACAAAGAAACTATTGCTTTTGAGGTACCATTTCTTTCAACCCTTAGTGTAATATGAAATCTATTTTTACATTGCTTTTCTGTGGCTATTGGGAATAGCTGTAGTCAGCCATTGGAGGTGAGTGTTACAGGTTATTTTGTGCATATGTAGTCAACCTCATCTCACCTGCAAAATACACACATGCAGAAAAGCATATTCTAACTAGCAGAAGAACTATAGTGAGTAGAGAATGAAAGGAAATGTGTCCTCAACTGCTGATTCCTGTATCCAGCAGGAGCCTTTCTTACCCTAGTAGCCATAATTTGGGTCAGTCTGGATTACCAGCCCCAAGTATTCAGCTATCATGAGTCAAACCTCCTTTACTTCCAAAATTATATTTTTAAAATGTAGTAAATTAATCATTTTGTCTGTTCTGCTTTTTAGCCCTTACAGGAGAACTATCACCCACAATTTTATGTATAATACTTTCGGGTTTATAATTCAGTTTTACATGCACACAAACTGAATACAGAAAAGTAGGACTCTCTGCTTGCTGTTTGGCAATAGAATTCACTGCATCAGCTAATTGAACGTTTGGGTGTCATGCTAAGGATATTCTCTCTATCTAAGCCTTCAGTGTCCTGTTGGGCACAGGAACAATTTTTATAGTGGGGAGTGCTGAGAGCTATGCAGCCAACTTTAACCTTTTACATAATGAAAATCACTTCAAGCCAGTGGGTACAGCACTGTCCTCCCACACATCCTTAGTTCCAACACTTATGACTGGGAATGCTGGTACAGCCTAGGTTGGGGCAAACTCTTTTTTGTGGCTCCCACTCCCACCCCCATGAATTTCAGACCAATTATGTTTGTCTTTTTTTTCCTAACCAGATACCCATCAGTCAGAATCATTAGCTACATTGATGGCAGCCAAGCCACATACAAGAAAGCAAATTTTTCTGTTGTTTGTATTTGGTTATCAACTTTTGTCTCGAAGAGTGTAGTCTCAGACTAGAGAATTCTAATAGTTTGGTTTTATAACTTTGAAGTTAGGGAGCCTGAGGAATAATTTGAAGAAGGAGAAATTAAAGTCACATGTTTCGCATCCTGCTTGATAAATGAGGTGAAAGATTGAATGGATATGGAAAATTAGCCAATGAAGACTGTCTTTCCAGGTCATAGATAAAGCACTTTGGTATGGATGATGGAAAAGCTTGGATATTCATACAGTTTTGCAATTAACTTCACACTTTTCATGAGCCCTGTAATTCACTTAAATATGACCCCAACAGCAACAATTGAAAAGTAATAGTAATTTTATATTACAAATAATATAAAGGAGCAAAGTGATGTTTAAAGGGTTGCATATTTAGTCTTTATAGTGTTCTCTCTTTGTTATATAGTCTTGTTAAACTGAATCTTTCTATCTTAATAGAACTCATCACATGCATAATTTATTTTAAAATGAAAGTAAAACAATATAAACATTTGGGTTTTTTTCTACATAAATAATTTTGAAAAGCTTTTCAGGAAATGGTTAAATTCATATTTATTTAATTTTCTGATCTATAATAAGTTGGTGAATAGTTAATCCATTAAAAAGGTTTTGATTCTTCCAGGAGACACATGATTCTGTAACTGTATCATTAAATATGTCTACTGCCACTGCAGAAAATAGTAGTCAATTGGGCAGTACAGAAGTGATGGACAAAATGTTCTGTAATCAAGACACCAAGATAGTGAAATCAGTATTGCCTTCTTCTAGTGTGAGCAATTTAGTAAATTACCAGGATGTAGTCCTACCAAAATGGGATCATATAGAAAGCAACTCTTCAGTAAAAAGAAAGAAAATAAAGGATAGTGAAAAAAATAAAATCACCTGTCTTAAAAGGAAGCAGGACATATCTACTTATTGCTCATACAAGATGGAACAATGGTTACCAGTGAAAGAAGATGTTAATTCACATAAAACAAAGTATGATTGGGCTTCTGAACCGGCAGAATCACCTGAAAAAACTATTTGTGATATCAGAAATTTGGAACATGAGGAAAAAAGTCAGTTAATCATGATTATAAAAGAGGCAGTAGCTCTGGTAGTTACTATGGTATTTCAAGATGGTTCTTCACAGCTGAGCTCGGATGAGGTTAGTGGATATTAATCATATTTTCTTAATTTGAGAGAAAAGGTTTACACTAAAGCTGTGAGAAATGTGAGAAACGTGTCCGATCTGAGGGTTTTGTTAAGCTCTGACAAGGATCAATAAATGGTTAGAGAGAACTTGGCTAATTTTTCAGCAGTTGCAAAATATTGTTGCAAAACAAGGTGAAACATAAAAGTTTAAAGCAAAACTCATGGAATATAGAACCATATGGGTAAATATGTTGGTGGCTATACAGATCAGCTCTCTCAAGGAGAGGTTTTAATGGTGCTGATTGTACAGAGAAGCCTAAAGTCAACCTGGGATAATGCTTGAGGATTGCAGAAATCCACATAAGTGATGATTCTTTTGTCTTAATTAAGAATGTTATGATTGCCTTGACAATCATTGGTCTGTCTCAGGTGGTTATCTCTTAGGGTACGTCTAGACTACCGCGTTTTGTCGACGGAAGTTTTGTTGACAGATACTGTCGACAAAACTTCCGTCGACAAAGAGCGTCCAGACACATTGAGTTCTGTCGACAAAGCAAGCTGCTTTGTCGACAGAACTCCGTAGTCTGGCCGCAACATTACAGGCAATAACACCTTCTGTCGACAGAGTTCTGTCGACAGAAGGTGTTATGCCTCGTAAAATGAGGTATACCAGCGTCGACAAAACTGCTGAGTTCTGTTGACGTTATGTCGACAGAACTCAGTGGTAGTGTAGACGCTGGTATAGTTTTGTCGACAAAAGTCCACTTTTGTCGACAAAACTAGGTAGTCTAGACACACCCTTAGGGTTGAACACACACTAGCTCTAATGTTTGGGTTAAGAGTAGCACTGTCAATTAACGCACATTAATGCCTGTGATTAATTCAGGGCAGAATTAATGCGTTATTTTTTTAACGCGTGTTAATTGCAGATGTTTCTGCAGTGCTGCCCCTTTGAAATGCCACTGTGGCATTTCAAAGGGCTACACTGGAGCCCAGGGTCAATTGAGGACTCCAGTTGATCCCAGGCTCCCACGGTGCTGCCACGCTGGTGTTTCAAAGGGGCAGCGCTGCTCGGTGCGCGGGGACTTCAGCTGATCCTGGGCTCCCAACATGCTGCCCCTTTGAAATGCTGTGGCGTTTCAAAGGGGCAGTGCCGCACAGCTGATCCGAGGCTCCACTTGTGCTGCCCCTTTGAAACGCTGCTGCTGTGGCATTTCAAAGGGGCAGCACAACGTAGAGCCTAGGGGAAGCTGGAGTCTTATAACAGGGTGATTAACAGCCCTAGTTGAGAGTGCCTTATAGAAGGTTGGATATTACCCCATGTCAGCTACTGATGATGTCCTTTGGTGTGAGGTTGGGGTACACATATCCTAACTGGAGAGGGACCTGATCTGATGGTCCTCCTTGAATGTTGGTTTGAACCTAGATTGTTCTCAGGTACCTTTAAGGGACATTGTTAATTCCCAAATGACTACTCACAATGATTAAGAGTTTTTTGTCTTCTGCTCCTGATACACTAGCTCATAATGGCCACCCCCTTTGCGGGCTTTTCTCTCACAGATCTGCAGTTTACAAATGAAAGGAAAGATGAAAGAGAGCCTGTAGAGGAGGTCTTGTTCTGAGTGAGCAGTTTGTGACAAACAGATTTCTTAAAGATCTTCATCTTTCATTTCCACACAGTGGAGTTTGGAAAATCTCACTGTGATAGACTGTAACATTTAGAGCTTAGTGAATTGTCGCCCTTCTCCATTTAGTTACGAAGTTGAGGTTTTCTTAGTTTTCCTGAGTCTTAGTTTCTGTCAATATCATTCAGTATGTTATAGAGTTGCTAGGAGGACTATGAGTTAAAGCTTGGCTGTTGGACAGTTTTCCTTTCTGATAGTATACGAAGATTAGTAGTATTGGGTTCATTGTTGACAGAGATTGTCAGCATTTTGTTTTTGAAGGCGACAAGGTATGGGTGGTTCCTCAAAAAGACTTTGTTATTCCAGCTTTCAAGAAACTAATTCTTTAAGTAGCTGTCAGTGAATATCCTGTCTCATACTTTGGGAAGGCCACTGAGAAAGTTGTGGAGGGGAAACTTTTGCAGTTTGAATGGCTACACTTCTTGTTATATGGCTATGTATGGAGAAGAAACTAAATTGGTTGCTTATCTTCTCCTAGTAGTCAAAAAAAATGAAGTGCTTATGCTGGTTCTTTCAAGTATGTTATCTATATTTGATCATGTGTTATACTGATCATGAGGTTTTCCCTTGATAGCAGATGCTAGATGGTATAGATGGAGTATTTCATTGTGGGCATTTTTGTTTCGCTGGTTCCTTTCCCATATTCTGTGGGCTAGTTCAGGGTCTCTACAGAACTTATATTTACAGATAGAATCATAGAATACTAGGACTGGAAGGGACCTCGAGAAGTCATCGATTCCAGTCCCCTGCCCTCATGGCAGGACCAAATACTGTCTAGACCATCCCGGATAGACATTTTTCTAACCTACTCTTAAATATCTCCAGAGATGGAGATTCCAGAACCTCCCTGGGCAATTTATTCCAGTGTTTGATTACCCTGACAGTTAGGAAGTTTTTCCTAATGTCCAATCTAAACCTCCCTTGTTGCAGTTTAAGCCCATTGCTTCTTGTTCTATCCTCAGAGGCCAACAATTTTTCTCTCTCCTCCTTATGACACCCTTTTAGATACCTGAAAACTGCTATCATGTCCATCCTCAATCTTCTCTTTTCTAAACTAAACAAACCCAATTCTTTCAGTATGGTCTCTAGACGTTTAATCATTCTTGTTGCTCTTCTCTGGACCCTCTCCAATTTCTCCACATCCTTCTTGAAATGCGGTGCCCAGAACTGGACACAATACTCCAACTGAGGCCTAATCAGCACAGAGTAGAGCAGAAGAATGACTTCTCATGTCTTGCTCACAACACACCTGTTAATATGAACTAATCATTGGAAGTTGGTGGTTGCTTAGAGAGATCAGTGATCATGATTGATTCAAGATGAGGGCAAACAGAGAACAATCCCAACCAGTAATATATATTCTTGGTGCTTCAAAAGGGCTAATTTTCCCAAACTGAGGAATGTTTTGAGTAAAATTATTTGTGAGGAAAACCTTAGACAGGAAAATACAATGTGGATTGATTTAAATCACCAATTTTAAGCATGATTTAAATCACGAAGCAGGATATCTTGAATAAGCAGTTTTAATAATCTAATAGAGTCTGGTCCATGACTTGAGCTTGTAGGTGCTAAGTCAAACAATTATAGGCCTATCAAACAATTATAAAAATTGTGATTAATCATGAGATTAAAATAAGTGATTAATGATTAATGATTAATCACATGATTAATTATAGCTTAAGTTCTAAAGTTTTCCATTGTTTTGTTTTTATGTAAAAATATTCTACTTTCAAAATATTGCACTTTCAAAATAAAGAGATTGCACAACAGTAATTTATATTAGCGGAATTGAAAAATACTGTTTCTTTTATCTTTCTTATGATGCAGATACTTGTAATAAATAAAATAAAATCAGTATATTTCTAATATATTTAAATTGTTCTATAATTATTTTACATTAAGTGTAAAGCAGTGACTAATCACAACAAATTGTTAATCTACTTTTTTTTGTTGCATTAATCGTTTGAATAAAATGCCATTAATTGATAGTCCTAAATATGTTTGTGTGTTAAATAAATGTAATGAATATAACTCTGGATCTAGGAAATTATGGAGATTTCTATATACAATTGCATAAAAGCTTGTGAGGAGAAAAATACTACTAATCTTAATCAATTGTACCTATAGGGCCTATTCTCATCAGTAAGAGGAATTGTTGTATTAATAAAGAGACAGACAGACCAATTTTGTTCTTCCAGTGACTCTTCAGTTGCTAATCTCATTGTCTGGGATGCCTGTACTAGAAATGACAAGTTTATTTATTTAAAGTTAGAGCACTCTTCTGTTTCGGAGCACGAGGAACAGGGTCATAAGGAGTATATCAGGTGAGGGAACACAAGTAACCATTTTGCTCTATTTTTTAATCTGTAGAGATGTAGGTAGGCATGCTTGAAAATTGGCATGATGTTGAGACAGAAAAACGTAAGCTTTACATTTTGTGTGTCCTGTGGGGCTGTTATGCCCTTTAATGACACACATTCCAAACCCTCTATGGTTTAAGTGGGTGACAATGAGCACTGTTCCGTGCAATTCAGTAAAATAAAAGAATCCCTTTCTTTTAAGAGTTCTTAAAAGTTAAGTTTTATTAATATGAAATCCCAGCATCAGGTTTTCATTCAGATTATGAAGTGTGCAAGTCATCAGTGTACTACCTCTATAAAAATCAGGGTATCATTTTTATGTGGAATCATTAGTATTTAGACAAAACCTATACCTATTAGTCCGATGCTACTTAAAACTTTGTTTAACCATAATCTTTTTTTGTTTGAGAACTCCTTTTAGAAACATACTAGTTTAGATTCATAGCAAAGCCTACATAAAACTCCCTCATTTTTATAACTGTGAATAATAAATTCTTAGATGCAGGACTGTAAACAGAGTAAGAAGGGTGAAAAGCAGTGTGATGAGTTTATACTAAGATATCTTATAGCAATATTTAAATATTTTGTACAGTGTTAAAATATTGACAATTTATTTGCAGCTTTCAGTAACTGTTTAAATCATGATTTCACTAATCTGCTTGCATAAACTGCTGATTTAATCGGCCCTTAATTAATTAATTAATTACAGTCATCTTCTGATTCAGAGAACTGGATTCTTCTTAAATGCAAGTTTCTTCTTTAAAAGAGCTTGAACACAGTTAGGACACCAAACATACCTTAATTCTTCTCTGTAGTGACATCATGAGGAGGAAAATACCTTTTAATCTAATCTGTGTCCACAAACACTAAAATGCCTTAATCATGATTATATGATTGCTGTATGCTGCCACTAAAGTTACATTGCATTGGGTGCAATAATTATATTTCCAAATTTTCATATGCTTATATTTCTTTTCAGTTCAGGAATTTCCTTGATTTATACTGCTGGTTGGAGTAATAATTACATCCTATAATGTAACCAATAATTGCATCCTATAACCTTTAAATTGCTGATATATACCATCAACCTGGATTCATTTTAACATAGATTTTTGTTTGGGAATGTAAATAAATTGTGCACTATTTTTGGAACACTTAAAAATTTCTTCTGAGTCTTACAAATTCAAGAGTAACTGAAATATTATTGAAGTATATCAACTAAATTGTCATTTGAAAACCTTAATCATGTTCAACAGTAATCTACATAATGTAATTTGCATTCAGTAGCATGGTAAAATGAAATGCTCAGTGAATTTTTTATGTTGCACAGGGAAATACTATTTCAAATATTACACCGTACTGTTATTTGCTTCAATGCAAAGGATTTCTTGAGAACCCTGCTTCGTGTTTATGGCAATGATTTTAACTGGAAACAAGGTAAGAGAGTGCACATCTCTTGGCTAGGGCATCTGTCCCTATTCCTCTTACTATCACAGAGGTCTGGCATTTGAGCCCCTGGCTTAATGAGGTTCTTTCAGCTGAGGGTAACCTTTTCATTTGGGATATGTTAAGCACAGTTCTTCTTTGAGATCTTTCTCTATAGGTGCTCCATTTCAGGAGTAGTCCCTTCAATGGTGGTCACCAGGTTCATCTTCCAAAGGTGGGTTTCTCCCCAGCTAGAACTATTCATGAACAAACAGAACAGGAAATGCTGTCAGTTTTGCTTGGTCTAGTGGGCTATGTCAGTGGGCATAGTCCAGGCTCTTTCTCTGAGGCTTTCCTGTTCCCATGGACAGATTTCCTATCCTACACTTTTTGCTGCAATACCTCTAGTTCACAGTGTCCTTCTAAAAGTCAAATGGGACAAGATGAGAGTTATTTTGATAGCCCATCTTGGCTATGTGAACACTGGATCTATTGGTAGTAACTCTAATCTTGCTCCCACTCTGTCTGGACCTAATTTTACAAAACCACAGCTGGTTGCTTCACCTGAAACTTGCTTCCTTGCATGCATCCTACATGCCTGAACACTGAAGAACAGGTCTATTCAGAATAGGTTCAGCACGTCTTGATAGGAATTAGGAAGCTGTCCACTCGGGCTACCTACCTGGCCAAATAGAAGCGTTGTTTGATGTGGGTGTCTCAACAAGTGCTCTTTCTCCAACTGGATGTTTCCTTTAGTCTGTCTTGGACTACTTGCTCCATTTAAAGCAGCAAGACCATGCCCTCACATCTATCAAGGTACAGCAGCAATCTCAGCCTCTCTTCCCCCCTCCTCCCCCATGAATGTTTTCTCAACCTGCATGTTTTCTCAACCTTGTGAAGTCGACTCCTCCTTCCTCCACATGGGACTTAACCTTGGTTCTGTTAAGACTCACAGGCCTTCCCTTTGAACCTCGAGCATCATTCCCCCTGCTGTTTCTCTCTTGAAATGTGACTGTCATAGTGGCCATCTCCTCAGTCAGAAGGATCTCTGAAATCAAGGCCCTTATGCCATAGCTACCAGGCCATTTTCTTGCCAGATTTCTTCCCAAAGACTCACAAGAATTCTGAGGAATGGCATCTTCGTTCCCTGGATATTAGGCATGCCCTCACTTTCTATATTATGAGGGAACCTTCTGCAAACCCATGCAATTTTTCATAGTAATAGCAGAAAGGGCTACCTGTGCCAGTCCTGAATAACCACCTGCCTTCATGCTAGCCCCTCAAGCAGGTGAATGTCCTGCCTCTGTCCGTCTTAACTGATTGCTCCACAAGAGCTCAGATTTCATCAGCAGCATTCCTAGAACAGGTCCCAATCCAGGACCTCTTCAGGGCTATAATCTGGTTTTCAGGACACACTCAGAATGCTATCACCCATCAGGCCAGAGATGATGTCAGATTCAGGACAGTGATGTTGAAATTAGCATGTCCATGAACTCTGAGCATACCTCCTGGGGTACTGCTTGTGAGTGACCTAACATGGAATAGATATGAGCAAGCACTTGAAGAAATGGTTACTAACCTTTTATAACAATTATTTTTTGAGATGTGTTGTTTGTGTCCATTTCACAACTCAACTTCTTACCCCTCTGCTGGTGTAAGACAACAAGAAAGAACTGAGTGGTTGCATGGCCAGCAGGATCTCGTGTACAAGCGCATAAGCATGTGACATAAGATGGCCCAACCAATATCAGTGAGGGAAAAAACTAAGGCAATGGTGCATGTTGGGCACATACACGTAATATGGAGTGGATGTGAGCAACACATCTTGAAGAACTGTTATAAAAGCTCAATACAATGTTTTTTAGTAACCAGAAATGAATTATTAAAATAGGTGTTTTTTTTTTATTATTGTAGTGGCCGATTGTGTTGTGTTAGACCCAAGGATTGCTGCATGGCTGATAAACCCCAGTGACACTGTCCCCTCTTTTGAATATTTGATACATAAGCATTTTGAAAAGCCTGTCTCAGAGAGAAAAGTGAATATGAATGCAGATTCCTTGAGAAATACATTGGTAAGTAGTTTGAGAGACTCATAGTCAAATAAACAAAAAGTGAAATAGTAAAAAATATTTAGATACTATGCCAGATACAACAGAAAATATATACAAAGAAAAATATGTGCAGAGTTTTCTTTTAAGAACAAAGACTTACATTGGTTAGTAATATATGGCAGAGAACTGGTATAAAATAATCAGAGCTTGTACACTCAGGCCCAGTGGAACCAGCTCCTAAATCCTGGGGCACAAACCCTAAATTCCATATCAACATTAATTACTCTTACTACCATGAAATCTTCTTTGTTCTCTCCTTTCCCTTCCCTGGATTCCAACTCTGGCTCTCCAATGCTCTCCTGCCTATTTTCATGGAACTGAACAGGTTACATGCACCATAATCTAATTAATTCTTCTTTTTGAGGTGAGTTGAATAGAAAGATGAATTTGGACGCAGAATGCTGGTAGTGTGACAAAATACAAGATGTTGAGCACTAGACTGCAGCAGAATGGTCAATTCCATGCCAGAAATGCTGAATTCCATGACATCTTGGGAAAATGTCAAATTACATAGTCACAGAATCAAAGGCAACTTTATGTACAAATCCCCACCACAAGCACAAACACAATCTATGAGTTATTCACTGTGAAGGGGTGTATCAACCCCACACTGGGGCTGGGGGTTAACTTGGCTCACCTGGCTGAGGAGGCCTCACCCCCACAGCCCTACTGGGCATGCTCCAGTTGGAGGCCAGTTATAAAGGTCTGTGGAGCTGCTCAGTTTGGACTTTCTGCTGCCGGAGAAGGAGGTGCTATTGCAACCCCTGAAGAGGAACCACCAATGACCAAGCTGCAGTGGTCAGTCAGGGGGAGACTCTAGGGGAGGTCCCCGGTACGGAGGGAAGTGCTGGAGAGAACTACTTGGAAGACACTGGTAGGAAGTAGCCCAGGGTAGGGAATAGAACCCTGAGAGCTTGGTGCATTGTGTTGGGATTCTGTGCCAACCTAGTGGTCCATTCTACCACTGACAGAGCCCTGGGCTGGAATCCAGTAGAGCATGTGGGCCCAGCTTTCCCTACCCCTCCTCACCTTCCCTCCGAGGGGGCACACACCTGTTGTAACTGACTCTGGCTGCAAGGCCACACTGCCCTGGGAGAGAAGGGCATTACTATTGACTCTGGCTATTAGGCATTGCTGCCCAGAGTGAGAGGGACATGGCTACAAACTCTGGCTATTAGACTGTACTACCCTGAGAGAACGGTATTGTCACAGACTCTGGCTGTTAGGCCACATGGCCTCGAGAGACAGGGACATTGTTGTGGACTCTGGCTGCAAGGCCACACAGCTCTAAGAAAGGGGAATTATTACAGACTCTGGCTATTAGTCCATGCTTCCCTGAGAGAGAGGGATATGGTGATAGGCATTGACTACTAAGCCATGCTACCCAGAGAGTAACATATGCGGACTGGAACGCTATTTGAGGGTTGCTAAGTGCCTGCTGCCCTCCCTCTTAGAGGGCAGGCAAGACGCCTCACGGTAGTCTCACACAGAATAATAGATTTTTTTGTTTATTTACTGAAGCTTTTCTTAAAAAATGGAATTCTTAATTGTTCTTAATTGGAATTCTTAATTCAATAGAAACATTCCACAGAAAAAATGATTCTGGCAGTAAAACTGTTTCATGGGCAATGTTACTAATCATTAGCCAGATGGATGAAGTTGTGCATTATGGAGACATATGTGGCATCAAGTTCACTTATTCCTCAAGACCTCTGAGATATCTAGCTATACCATGGGCAGAAAGGATGTATACCTCAACTGAGGAAATAGGCAGGGCAGTATGGTCTTCTGTTAAAACAGTTTTATCAAATATTGGAAGATAGATTTTCTCTTCTCTGCAGTGGCCTCCTTTGGAATGAAGGTATTTCATGTGGTAATACAAAAATAACTTGCCATATGCTTTCAAGCAGAGTTTTCTATTTGCCTGGTTTTGTCCATTCTTATAATTACTTCTTTACTTTCCAAGCATCATATAATTGAGGCTCCAGAATGGAGTGCCTTACCTGGTAATCTCCTTTCTACTAAAAGCCACTTCCACAATTCCACCATCCCTGGTATGATTCCAATAGCTAGAAGACAACATTTATTTTATGTCTACAGTTTGTGTGTCAGATAGTGAAAATGTACAGTAGACTGACTGGCATTATTGTTACTAATCATAATGTAAGTGCATGTACACAGCATTTGTGGAGTGCAGCTGGAGAAAGGGGCATACCCATCGTAGGTTATGCTACAACTCGGAACTGCCTCCATTTTTTCAGAGAGGAGGAGAGCAGGCCAAATGTCACAGAATTGTGGCAGACACTGCTAGCAGAACAGAAATGATCAGGTAACAAACTCTCCATTTTGTAGGTATGATGGTAGAACTTTTGTAAAGACACTACTTAGTTTACTTATAGGACTTCAGGCTGGAGACTTGCTGCATATCTAACTGCATCCAACAGAGTGGGGAGAAAACTCCCTGGAGTAAAACAGGAAGTTAGGCACAGGAAAGGAGCATGGCTCCATCCCAAAATACTCTGGATAATCCAGTTAATCCTACCATAATCACTTTACTACAAGAATTTTGACTCTAGCATCAAAAGCACAGTGTTACAATATTATCTCTTAAAAGTACACCTCTTCAATCTTCATGCTCAGATTGTGTTCCCATGTGCAGTATATAAAGTAAGGAATATAATAAGTTCTAAATGTTCCAGATCATTACTTCCCAAAGAGGTCTTGAAATGTGTTATCAGTGCCTCAAAATATTGAAAGAGAATAGAATAGAAATACAAGGAAAAGCTGTCATGCTGGGTAATCGCTTAGTATTGAAGTAATCATACTGGTTTTATATTGGTAATTGATTATTCTTGGTTGTTGTTTTTTTTAAATCAGCATCAGAACTTGGTCCTAAACTTGAAGATACTTTACACTGTAATGATGGACCTGGCTGGTGAATTACAGGCAAGATTTTTGTAGCAAAATGGCATAAAAATTGTACTGACATAATGATATAATGAATAAAAAAATGTGACTTACCTTTAATTAAAAGTAAAGTTAGAATCTATATATAACAAAGACAAGGACTCATGTGTTAAACATTATTAGACACTAAATCCGTGAGTGGTGCTACTTACAGTAACAGAGGTGCTCCTACGATTTAGGGTGATGTGTGCTGAGTGGGGTTAACACCAATATTGAAGTGGTGAGAGCTAATGAAGCTGCTTTCAAATCACAGTGGGTATCTACAATGCAGCCTCCCCCCTGGTTAAATAGGCTTGCACTAGTTCTGTTTGAACTAGCACATTTAGAATTGCAGTGAGAATGTTGCAAACTGGGTAGTGGCTGAGTCCAAACCCTCTTGACCTTATTATGTCTGAGCTCAGATAGCTAATGTAAGCTGCTGCTAGGCCATAACATCTTCACTGCTATTTTTAGCTCTCTGGCTAGTGTGAGTCTCTCAGTTTATGCTGGGAGGGGTACTCCCAACTGCTGTGTAGACATAACCATAGAATGTAAGGCCAGAAGTGATTACCAGATCATATAGTCTGACCTCCTATATATCATGGGCCATCAGCACCATACAACTACCAGCACATCCCAAGTCCAACAACTGAAATTAGACCAAATTATTAGGAGTCTAAACTTCAGACCATTTCTCCAGTTTGTCCAGTCATTCTGAATTTTAATGCTGTCTTCCAAAGCATCTGAAAGCCTTCCCAGTTTGGTATCATCCACAAACTTTATAAGTGTACTCTGTATGCCATTATCTATGCATATAATGGTCTGTGTAATATGAACTTACATTATCATGAGTATTTCTCTCTCTATATCACTTAGAATGAGGCACATGTTCTCATTATTAGCCTTATTGTACCTCTCCCAGCTGTTATTCACCACGAGTAGTATTTCACTCCACATGTGGTTCCATTTAGTCAATAGTACTACTTGTGGAGTTATGTACTACTCATGGTGAATAACAGTATCACACTCTGGCCCAATATAATAATTAAAATAATTTAATTATTATTTACATTGAAAAGTTATTGTGTTCTGCCTTACCAGGATCAAGGCTTGTGGAAACTCTTTTGTACTTTGGAGCTTCCCTTGATAAAAATTTTGGCAGGTAAGAAATATGAATGAAAATAAGGTTGTTCAACTTTTTCAGACAGCATTTTCTAGTAAGATTTATGCTGCTTAATAGTAAAATGGAATGTTACACCTTTTAAAGCAACAGTTTCCAACCTTTTCCAGATGGGGACCCATTTTGACAATTCAGGAAGACTTGGTGACCATGGGCAATTCAAAAAATGTGTGAATGGCTCCTTAAGAGCCACCTGGGGAGACACCTGGCGACCCTTTTGAAATGTAATAGAGATCCATATTTGGGTCCCGACGCATAGGTTGGGAAGCCCTATTTCAAAGTATTAAATAATCATAATAATATAATACATAATCATCTTCACAATACTTCTCTATTGCTATTTTCCTCATTTTACAGATGGAGAAAAAGTCCCTACACCCAAAACTGTCAAACTTGGGTACCTCAAGTTAGGCACACAGATAGTTAGGTAACTACAAAAGCATATCTCTTGAAAATCAAGCCATTTTTCTAGGTATTTAAATATGGACATAGGTGCCTCATTCTGAACTTTGAACCCAAGTTTAAAAGAATTGTAGCTCATGACTTACTCAGGGTCACATGGAATGTCAGTAGCAAAACTGAGAGTAGAACCCATGAGTTCCTGGTTCCCAAGATGGTGCTTAGTCCTTTCAGTAGTACATTTTGGATCGATGTGTATAAGATTTTTGTTTTCAAAATTGTATTTTGTTCTCAGTTACATACTTGTATTTATAGTGATGGAAACCCACAAAATTCATGTGAATAAAGAAGAACTAAAAAGAACATCAAAGATCCTAGGGGTAAACTATTGCATTTCCTTTTTTGAAATTATGCAACATATAGTATAAGAACCAATCTTCCATCGACAGTCAGAGGACAAGAGTGTAGTTAGAAAATTATTTTAACGTTCATTTCCATTTTGACTTTGTAATGTATTCTACAGTTAACAGTCTTGTAACCCATAGACTTTTGTTGTTTTGAAAGTTCAAATATAGTCCTGGGTCCTCTGATATATTTTAACTAATGATGAAGATAACTTTATGATTTTATATAAAAGGAAGACATAAATCCATTTGCGAAAATCCTTTATAAGAAAACTACCAAATTCACCCTGCCCTATAGTATTACATTTCTGAGCAAGTACAGGCTATGAAATACTTTTTAAAGTAAAGTTTTTAATGAGCATTTCTAAACATACAGTTAATAATAGCCATGTTTCTAAACAGCATTATTTGAGCCTCTAGCAATGTGGAGCTCTACTGGAAATAGATACTGCCTTCTTTTAATTCTGGCTTACCTATCAAAAGAAAATATACTTTTAAAATGTGTAATTTGTAAACAAAATGTTTAAATTAAACATTAAAGTATTTATGATTATTTTGATTGTGTTGAACTTTGGGACTATGTTATTTCGGAATAATGTCAGTTATTCCGATATAATGCTGCTATAAAGACATGGCCTTGGCTACTAAGAAACAGGCTGATGTATTTTCTTATTCTTACATACAGTAAATACCCTGCTTGAATATCCTGTTAGGCTCCATCTTATATAGTCTGCCATTTCTGGAGTTAGATATTGAAAGTCACTTTTTGAGTGTGTAGAACATGACTTCTTGAGTCATTTCATTTTAAAGGTTGTTGATATAATTATGTTAGTGGGAAGAACTGGTAAAATATTGAAAAGAATCTTGCAGAGAATCTGAACTTCAATTTTTTTCTGGTAAGGTTGTCCTTTGAACCTCCATGAAAATTTCCCCACAAAGTGGTTTTCCCTTTTCATATTAATTAAGAAATATCCCTTCCTTTATTTTTCCTAAACTGTCCTCCCCAAATGTGATCACTGCTCTTCATTTTCTCTACATTTCACCAGGGTCATCAAATATAATTTAGGCAGGCCTTTATGCAAGCTTAGAAATACCGATATACAGACGATATCCTTTGGAAAGCAAATTAAGAGGTTAACAGTGGATTAAAACTCTCTTTAAGGGATGCTGAGAGAGAAATGGGGTGAAGTAATATTTTATATGGGACAAACCTCTGTTGATGAAAGAGACATGCTTTCAAACTATACAGAGCTCTTCTTCAAGTCTGGGAAAGGTAATCAGAGTATCACAGCTAAATACTAGGTGGAACAGTTTAACATAAGGGGTTAACGCAGGCTTTTTCTACACTTGCAGCATTAAAGCCTTACCACCGCAGTGCTTTAACATGACAGTGTAGTTGTGACGCTAGCACTGAGAGAGTTCTCTCCCAGTGCTGTAGGAAAACCACTTTCATCAGAGGAGTAGCTCTCTGTGCTAGGAGTCTGTCTACACTGGCAAGTTACTGTACTAAAACTTGCTGCACTTGGGGGTGATTTTTCATATCACTGAGGAAGACCATTTCAGTACAGTAATTTGCCAGTGTAGAAAAGCCCACATATTGCAAGACACCATTCAAAATGAAGTGAGCAATTAACACCTCTGCCGTTATACAGCACAAGAAGGTTTATGGATACCAAATTGTTGTAATGAGACATACAGTGTCTCTATTGAATCCACGATTTTAATTCTCTAGCAAAGTTATTAATTTAAGCTCCCAAGCTCATGTTTAGATGGACGATGACTGAAAGGTCTGATATGGAGTGATCCTTCTGTGAAAAGTGTGTGTTCATGGATGATAGTGTGTTTTCTGTGTGAGTTCATTTGAAAGCATACTAGTTGTCTGGTTTCACCTCATAGTTGTTATTCGGACATTTAGTGCACCGTAGGATGTACACTATATGTTGTAATAGGCTTGTTTAGTACTCATGGATCTTAAAGTCTGTTGTGTGGCTGTTGACCATCGTACCAGTGGAGACATGCTTTTTCATCTGTTGTTATAGCAGGGTCTGGTACCACATTGAGTTGGTGTTTCCTAGTTTACAGGCCAGAAGAGCAGGGTTTGGAAAATATTTCTTTCATATGTGATCCCCATCAAATCTGAGTTGTGCCTGTTTGATAATACCCCATTGGGGTCCAGTGGGGTGGTAAGTGACAACTAAGGAAGTATGGGTGAGTTTGTTTTTTGTATTTAATGTAGGCTCTCTTGGGGTATTTGGGTGGCCCATTCCATGATGTAGTCAATATCCTTGCGGAACGTAATAATGTCTTCAGTCCCTCCTCTTGTATATGGAATAGCTATACCTCAGGGTTTTCATCATCCTTTCCTTCATACTAGAGAGGGTTGTGGGGTGGAAGTGAAGTTTATGCCCCTCGTGCAATCAGGGAAGTTGGTTGGGGAACCAACCTTCCCACTCCACTGAGTTCTGATCCAGGGCCCCATAAGCCAACAATATGCTCTTAAAGCTGTCTCTCTTGATCGCTACCGATCATTGTCTGCCCCCACCTCTCCAACTCTAATATAAGCTAAGAAAAGAAAAAGCCACTAAACCTTAAATTCCAGCCAGATTCAGCATCCTTTATTCAAGAGTCCTCAGAATAGGCCTGTCTTCCTCCCCAGCCTTCCTTTTTTGAGCTAAGTTGCTTCCTTTCCAGTTCATAGAATACTAGGACTGGAAGGGACTTTGAGAGGTCATCAAGTCCAGTCCCCTGCCCTCATGGCAGGACCCAGTACTATCTAGACCATCTCTGATAGACATTTATCTAACCTGCTCTTAAATATCTCCAGAGATGGAGATTCCACAACCTCCCTAGGCAATTTATTCCAGTGTTTAATCACCCTGACAGTTAGGAAGTTTTTCCTAATGTCCAACTTTAACCTCCCTTGCTGCATTTTAAGCCCATTGCTTCTTGTTCTATCCTCGGAGGCCAGGAGTTCTCTGGACCTTTAATCATTCTTGTTGCTCTTCTCTGGACCCTCTCCAATTTCTCCACATCTTTCTTGAAATGCGGTGCCCGGAACTGGACTCACTACTCCAACCAAGGCCTAATCAGCACAGAGTAGAGCAGAAGAATGACTTCTTGTGTCTTGCTCACAACACACCTGTTAACACATTCTAGAATGGTATTTGCCTTTTTTGCACCAGCGTCACACTGTTGACTCATATTTAGCTTGTGGTCCACTATAATCCCTACGTCCCTTTCTGCCGTACTCCTTCCTAGACAGTCGCTTCCCATTCTGTACGTGTGAAACTGATTGTTCCTTCCTTAGTGGAGCACTTTGCATTTGTCCTCATTAAACTTCATCCTGTTTACCTCAGACCATTTTTCCAATTTGTCTGGATCATTTTGAATTTATGACCCTGCCCTCCAAATCAGTTGCAACCCCTCCTAGCTTGGTATCATCTGCAAACTTAATAAGCGTACTCTCTATGCCGATATCTAAATCGTTGATGAAGATATTGAACAGAACCGGTCTCAAAACAGACCGCTGCAGAACTCCACTTGTTATACCTCTCCAGCAGGATTGTGAACCATTAATAACTATTCTCAGAGAATGGTTATCCAGCCAGTTATGCACCCACCTTATAGTAGCCCCATCTAAGTTGTATTTGCCTAGTTTATTGATAAGAATATTATGTAAGACCATATTGTAGAATCATAGAATACTAGGACTGGAAGGGGCCTCGAGAGGTCATCGAGTCCAGTCCCCTGCCCTCATGGCAGGACCAAAAACTGTCTAGACTATCCCTTACTAAAGTCTAGGTATACCACGTCCACCACTTCTCCCTTATCCACAAAACTCGTTATCCTATCAAAGAAAGCTATCAGATTGGTTTGACATGATTTATTCTTTACAAATCCATGATGGCTGTTCCCTATCACCTTTTTATCTTCCCAGTATTTGCAGATGATTTCCTTAATTACTTGTTCCGTTATCTTTCCTGGAACAGAAGTTAAACTGACTGGTCTGTAGTTTCCTGGGTTGTTCTTATTTCCCTTTTTATAGAAATAAGAGCAGTTTTATAGAAAGAAAGGCAGTTGGACCATGCTCTCAGATCTGGAAGGGTAGGGCTACCAGGGCCCATCCTTTAACCTCTTTGGACCCAATCCGGGGTTTGTACACCTCATCATGAGGAACAAAACAATGCTAGCCATCTTGGGAGGAGAAGCAGTGTTCTTTTCAGACTCTCGGACCATCTATCAGGCTATGGATACCATAAAGTATTTACACCATTACCCCTTTTCAATTGAGTAATCGACAAATCCCAGAATATCATGGTAACCTCCAGCCAGCAGACATACCTACACATACTATCTACCCCAACGATTCACTTAACCTGTAAGACTGTCCAAATATAGGAAGCAAGTGCCTTGCAAGAAACTCTACTAATAGTTTTTAAAAAATATCTTTCCTTTCAATCACCGACCACCACCTATGACAACTGATGATTTTAAACAATTCTAAGAGGTGTTTAAAAGAGCTTGTGATACCCTTGGAAGAGGTTGCAGAATCTCAATACAAGCTTTTGGATATTTTACAACCATCAGCCTAATTGACGATGGTCTTCCCCATAAATGAGGCACTCATGGATCCAGCCAGGATCATCTGGCAGACTCCTTCAACAATACCATACTCTTGTAAGAGAGTGGACAAGAAGTACTACATCTCCTCTAAAGTCCTGGATGGGGTGATCCACTCTCTGCCAGGATGGCATCTCCTCCTGATTGTTTTGGGGTCTAATATCTCACCAAGTCAATGTCCCTTCCTGTAGTTTCACACCATCAATCTGCCTTTTTCTCTGGTTCTGTGGCTACACTCACTCCATGACCTTCTGTCAACCGACGGTCAGGGCAGTGTGTATGTGCTATACACCCGAGACTTCAGCTGCTGGGACCGGGGTCCCTTGCAGCGGGCAACCTGGAGGAGGTTGACAGGCGCCCAATGAGTTTACAGAGAGAGCTTATAACACCTTAGATTTCAGCTGCTAAAATTCGTAATTCCTTCGCAGCGGGCAGCCTTAGGGAAAGACTGAAAGGTGCCCCAGTGGATCTGCCACCTGGGAGTGACACAAATCCAAACGCCCAAGCTCTTCCTATATTGTGTGTGTGTGTGTGTGTGCGTGTTATACACCCGAGACTTCAACTGCTGGGACTGGGGTCCCTTGCAGCGGGCAACCTGGAGGAGGTTGACGGGCGCCCAATGAGTTTACAGGGAGAGCTTATAACACCTTAGATTTCAGCTGCTAGAATTCGTAATTCCTTCACACCGAGCAGTCTTAGGGAAAGTCTGAAAGGTGCCCCAGTGGATCTGCCACCTGGGAGTGACACAAATCCAAACGCCCAAGCTCTCCCTATATCTGTCCCTTAAGACCAGCTGAAGTTCTTTTAAATTGTGCCTGGTTCTGTTACAGCAACTGAAGGAGTCAGGTTAAAGCTTAAACAGTTACAGGTTTATTGAGGAAACTTATAAATTATATGGTTGCAATGGCTATTGTTCTATTTCTTAACTGTTGGCAAGTATATATATCTTTAAAAAAATGGTTACAAAGAAAAATAAAGATAGGAAATAGAAAATAATGGTACCAAATGACAGCTTAATCTTTAAAGAGCTCTATTCTATGCATGCACTAAAACAAAAGGACACATACGGGTACAATTTTTACCCCCTTCTGTGTCGCTCGGTCCCAGCGTGTCAGGCCAGGATCGGTCCCTCAATTCCTCGGAAAGACCGAAAATACGAGGTGGGCATCCCCGTGGAACCTCGGGAGGTCAAAACACCTAACCCGACCAGCAGGTAGAGGGTAGATTGACACTCAAAAGTGAGTGTGCTGCTGTACCCACCTTTATACCCATTGGGTCACATATTTCTCTTTCTTATCTGTGATGGCAAATGGTGCTGGTCTGTCTTTTGTGAGACCAATTCTTACAAGGGAGTTGTGAACTTAATTTACACTTGTAAGAGAGAGTTGAGAGGATTAAATTGGAAGTACTGGGCATTCTTTTTTTCTCAGTGGGAAATTCCTCTCCCAGGGACTGTGTGTGTTCGAATCAACATGGGTGCCAGCCGGGCACTTCTTGCAGCCTCGAGCTCAGTTTATTGCCTTAATCATTACTCAGAGTCAGAGGACACTCGCATATCCTGATCTCGCATCAAAGCAGATCAAAGCTTAATGGCTATGCTGATTTTCTTATTGTTCCTTCTCTGCCCTGTATACAGACATCTCAGAGGGCAAGCAAGATTGGTTGAGATGGGGGGGGGGCTGTCTGGCTACACCTTCTGCAGCCTCTTTAGTAACTAAGTCAGTTCCTTTTGCTGGGTATCAAAGTATTTCCTGGCTAGCAGTCCTAGGCAGTCTTCCCATTCACTATCTCCATGCCACTCCCTCAGTGACTAGCAAGGAAACCTGGGTCCACTGTCTATGCTGAGTTCCATCTCAGGGAGCCTCCAGCCAGCAGTCAAGGCCTGTTCCTTTCTACATATTCCAGCCTTTTCCTGATCTCTGTCTTATCTGCCTGGCTTCCCCCCCTCTCAGGCTTGCCAGTTCAAATGCACATCCCTTCTCCGAGGGAATGAATGCAGACATTCCAAGCTGTCCCCCTCAATTTCCTCACTTTATAATGCCAGCTCAGCTCATTCCTCCTCAGCTGGGATTCCTCATTCAGTCAGGGGATTGCTTAGATACTTGATTCCTCCTATCTATGGCCTGTTGGGTTAATTAGCCTTCTTCTCTGTTTGCATTAACTCTGTCAGGGCAAGTGTGGAGTGAATACCCCATCACAGGGACTTAAACACATAATTGCCTTGAGGCTAGGCAATATAATTTCAAGTTGTTGTTTTAGGGCTAATAATGGGTGGTTGGAGAATTTTTACAGCTTTGGACGAACTTTTCCATGGCCGGAGTTGAAGATTGGACATTAGTCCTGAAGCCTCCAGAAGAACATAAGATTACCTCCAAAGTCCACGGATATTAATCATTTGTGATTAATCAAACTGATAATTTTGTTTCTGTTATCAGGTAAAATATTTCTTAGTTCGCCTCCATATTAGGGTTCATCCTATTCTATAAAGATTAGTTGAAGCCCTGCAACATATCACTTCCAACTTTATAACAATATTTATGATATATCTGGATATTTTTTATCCATAAAAATATTTTTTATCCAGTCCCTTTTTGAATGCTGCTAAGTTTTTGGCCTCAGTTATGTCCTGTGGCAGTGAGTTCCACCCTCATTGCACAATGTGTGAAAAAAGTATTTTAATCAGTTTTAAATTTGCTACACTTCTAATTTTATATAATGTCCCTTGTTCTTATGTTGCAAGGCCATAAGACAGAAGTGAAGTTCCTGATCTATCTTCTTTATATTCATCATTATTTTATATACTTTTATCTCATCCACTCCTATTTGTCTTTTTTTCCCTAAGGTAAACAATTCTACATTTTTTAGTTTCTTCATATGAGTTTTTCTGTGCCATTGATCATTCTTATTGCCCTTCTGTGAGTATGTTCTAATTTTGTAATATCCTTTTGAATTGATGTGGTAAGTGCTGCAATAGAGTATTGTGGATGTGGTCACATCTATGATTTATATAATGGAATTGTAATATTTTTTCTATTATTCTTCATTTCATTTCTTATGCATCATAACATCTTGTTTACTTTTTTTGACTGCCACTGCACATTCAGCAGAGTTCTTCACTGGGAAGCCCACATAATAATGTTCAGGTCTCTTTCTTGAGTTGATACAATTATTTAGAAATTTATAAAGACCATAAGTAGTTTAAATTTTTCCCTCTGAACTTAGTTTGCCATCATGTTACCATTCACTTAGGTCTCTGAGCCTGGTCTACACTGGAGATTTATTTTGAAATAACCTCCCTTATTTCAAAATAACAAGCAGAGTGTCCACATTACCAAGCCCATTATTTTGAAATAAGGGGCTCGTGATTTTTAAATAATAACGCTGGCTTTCCTTGGGGAATAAGCTTATTTCAAAATAGTTATTTTGAGAGTTATTATTTCAAAATAATTTCCTAGTGTTGACATGCCCTGAAGTTCTTCACAGTCCTTTCTGGCCTTGATTTACTTAATAACTTTTTGGTAATCACTTCTCATTACTCACCCCTTTTCCTGATTTTTAATAATTATGTTAAACCAAATATAGATAGCCCACAGTGGTGACACATACAGTCATCAAATTGCAAATAAGTAAAAATAGATCTGGATGCTTGTTAAATTAGACTGTAACTGTAAATTGAGGGAAGTAGTGTAAGTGGAATAATTATAATATACCAATTTTATAGTTGCGATTGAAAGAACTTGAGCAGGAAGCCCATCGAGCTGCTGGACAACAATTCCTATTGACCAGCAGTAGTCAGCTGAGAGAGGTACTGTTTAGATTGCGATCTTTCTTCAAAAAATTAACACTATAAAGTATTATCTGAGGAGAGGGATTATAAAGCAGTAACTCAGTCCATAGCAAGGTTTCACCCAGGTCATGGTAATAGCAATACATAGTGACTATTTGTTTAGGAATCTTTAAAATTAAAGAAAAGTCCTGTTTGCTTTCGTTAAGTACAACAATTTTACAAATATTTAACATTTTCCCCATTTTGTGCTAGTTCCCTTTTTGCTACAGTATGTTTTTTATTTTCTATGAAGTTTAAGGCCAGAAGCACAACAGTAATGCTACATTATGTTTCAATTTTCAAACATTTCCGTCACGTGGAAATATATAATTTTTGTTAATGTAGGTATTGTTTGAAAAACTAAAACTCCATATGCTGTGTGAGAGAGTTCCCAGAACTGAGATGCAGCATCTTCAATCTACTTCTGAAGTAGTGGTAAGAACGGAAAGATTTAAAAAACGTATACTTAGTTTAGCATTTGCTAGCATAATAAACTCATAAATATTTATTTGTTGTTTTTAAGTTTTAAACTTGATTCACATTTATAGTTCTGTTTACTTTAGTTCAGAAATTCTCAAATTGTTTTATATAATGGAGAGAGATGTCTTATGGATGAACTCACTCATTTTCATGATCACATAACATCCCTGTGGATTCTACAGAAATAATAACAGTAGATATGACATCAACCCTTCAAGATGGTGACTCTAGCTACGATAAACAAACTTTAAACAAAGGAGACCTCCAGGATGCCTATTTTCATGTATCCGTTCACCCAGCATATCGGAAATACCAAATATTTGCACTTGGCAAGGCACATTTCCAATACACCATGCTACCCTTCGGACTCTCCACATCCCCAAGGGTCTTCTCAAACATCATTGCAGATATGCACACAAGGAGTACCCATATTTCCCTATCTCGACGATTGCCTGATAAGAGCAACCACAAGGCGAAAGGCTCACAAAGTGGTCTCCTTAGCCATAGCTCTGTTCTAGACTCTGGGCTACAAATAAAATATTTTCCAAATGCAAGCTCATTTTTTGGCCTCCCAGACTCTTAGTACTTGCTTCAGGGAGTAGCCGAGTTAGTCTGTACAGAAAAAAACAACAAATGGTCTGGTAGCACCAGCAATGCCCCACTGCTATATATATTGGGCAAACTGGACACTCTCTGCAGGAAAGAATCAATGGAAACAAATCAGATATACATAAAGGAAACATACAGAAACCTATTGGGAAACACTTTAATCTGACTAATCACTGTTTAAAAGATTTTCAAGTAGCTGTTTTGTCACAAACCAGTTCTACTAGCCAGATACACAGAGAAACATTGGAATTAGAGTTCATCCGCAAATTCTATTCACATGCTAATAGACTCAATCGTGATGAAGGTTGGTTGGGGCACTACCAACTTAACAGCCGATGAAGGTGCAAACAGCTCTTTGTGTAGACTCCTATGTCAGGAAGGATACTATCAATTGACTTGGATTCTTATCTGCTTCATTTTAACTACCCAATCTTCAGGTACTTACTGATTCCCTCTAGCACCCTGTCTCTCACCCTCCTCCTTTTTTCCCTCCTCCCTCCCCTTCCCCTCTCCTGTTTATTTTTGGTCTGCACATCCTAAACTCGTAACTCCAGTCATCTGAAGAAGTGGGCTGTGCCCACAAAAGCTCATGATACCATCTACGTATCTGATTCCCCAGGATTCAAATGTTGCCTTTCCTGTAGCCTATCTATCCCCGTTTCAGACCTACATTCCCACTGTTTGCACTTGGGTCAGGCACACGCTACTGCACAGCATTGTAGGCAGTTAGTGGTTCACATGCAGAAGGCATGGGAGCTTCAACTGAAATTTCTATTGCCGAAGAAAACAGTGCTCTCAGACCCAGAGCACTCCTCTCCCCTGTGCCAGCCATCCCCCGTGATCATGTCTGAAAGGGCCATGTCTGTTAGCTCTACCTTGAGAGACTCTTTCTCCAGTCAATCTAGGAAGAGATCTCATTCCTCGGGGAAAAGTGACTCTCCCTCAAAAAAAAAAAAAAAAAAAAAAAGGGAGCAATCACTCAAAGTACCCTCTGCTCCAACCCCTGCTACGGCTCCAGACTGGGAGGTACCAGGACCATCCAGCACCAACGGTTCCTGAGAGTTCAAGGACCTTACAAAGCCGAGTACCAAGGTGCCAGGTGAAGCCAAGTCTAAATTGGCGCTCCTGGCACCATCAGCACACACATCGATAAGATCAAGCCATCTTTGGTGAAGGACCACTGGCATTGAAGAAACCTAAGCCTCATATGTCACCATAGGCATCCATGCCGCCCCTGGCACCGAAGAAGCATAGGCATGTGACACCGATGGTTCCTCATTAAGCACCGCAGGTAGCAGCAATAGTCTCAGTAGCTGTCAACACCGCAGATGCCAATACCGGTTCTATTCATCACTACGGAGGAGCTCAGGGTATCATCAGTATCCAAAACACCTCTGTTCAGCACACCTGCATCTGGTCCTATTGGGAACCATAGGCAGCATATTGAGCCCAACATCTGCAGCAGGTGCAACCCCATACATCAATGGCACCTTCCTCTAAAGCAGCATCCATGCCATCACTTGACAGGTCAGTCTATCAAGAAGAGGAGGAACCAGCATCTAGTGAAGAGGAGTCTTCTGTTTCCTCCCGTTCCCCAATGCACATATCCTACTCTTCTCCTGATAACACTTTGATGCCTCCGCACCCGGTGGCAGGAGATAACTTCCGTACTTTTCAGAAACTCTACAAGCAGGTTGCAGAAGTCCTTGAGGTCTCCTTGGTCAGCCTTCCTGAAACTCAGCACAAACTGACCAGCATACTCCATGCCTCACCTGCCTCTAAACTTGCCTTACCTATGGGCTCAGTGCCTATGGACTCTGCCAGGGTCATCTGGCAGACGCCAGCCATGATACCACTGGTCTGCATAAGGTCTGATCATAAATATTATGTGATCTCACAGGGTGTGGACTTTTCCTACCTATCTCCTAACTCTATAGCAGTAGATTCCATTAATCAGAGGGGCAAACAGCACCATGCGCATCACCCCATATGATAAGGAATGGAAGCATCTAGACCTCATGGGGAGAAAGTCCTACTCCTTGTCCTCTCTTCAGCTCCATAAATCAAACTACATGGCAGTGTTGGCAAAATACACCCACCCTATCTTTGAACAGCTTTCACTCTTTGCTTATCTGAAGATAAGAGAGCAATTCACAGCCAACATAAATGAGGGCATAATGATTTCCCGTATGGCCCTACAAGCCACCCTGGACGCTTTCAATACAGCATCACAATCGATTGTTATTGCCATTGTGATGAGCAGGTCCTCCTGGCTTCACTTGTCAGGTTTTCCATGTGAGGTACAGGCCACGGTAGAGGATCAAAGCTGTTTGCAGATTCCACAGATGCGTCCCGCCATTCACTTAAAGATTCCAGGGCAACAATGAAAACTCTTGGCATACATATACCTGCAGTCAAACAGAAACAGAACAGATATTTTAATCAAAGATATAAATCTTTGCCCTTCAATCAAGCTTAGAGTCATTTTGACAATAGGAGGAGGCAATGACAAACTAGACGAAGACAGGCCCCTGACCAAGCTACTATGTCTCAACTATCAACCTCGAGACAAACGTTTAGAAGATCAGGATGAGAGTCTGATTGTCTAGAGCAACGTCAAACCCATCTGCTATTGCATCGCTGCTTACTACCTTCCTACTGTCACTTGTCCTCTATCACGACCGATAAGTGGGTGTTAGGTGTTGTGAAGGGTGTATACTGCACTCCCTTTTCTACTATCTCTGCTTCCCACCCTCCCTCCCTTCCTGCTCATCCAGAAATATAATTTATGCAATCATGTGCCAACAGTGTCCGTCTGCTATGTATATTGGACAAACTTCTCAGATACTTCGCCAAAGAATCAATGCACACAAATCAGACATCAGACAGTTTCACAAAGAAAAAACAGTTTCTTGCCATTTCAACCAGCCTGGACATTGTCTAAACAATTTTCTTCCACAGTTTGATCTGAGGAAGTGGGTCTGGCCCACGAAAGCTCATCACCTAATAAACCATCTTGTTAGTCTTTAAAGTTCTGCATAGTCCTGTCTTTTGTTCCATCTCACAAGAGCGTGCTACTCCAAGAGATAGAACATCTTCTCCACCTAGGGTCCATAGAACCTGCACTCCAGCAATACAAGGGAAGGGATTTCTACTCCCATTATTTCCTCAAAACAAAGAAATCAGGAGAGTAGAGACCAATTCTTGACCTTAAAAGGCTCAATCGACACATATGACATCAACGCTTCAAGATGGTGACTCTAGCTGCGATAAACAAACTTTAAACAAAGGAGACCTCCAGGATGCCTATTTTCATTCACCCAGCATATCGGAAATACCAAATATTTGCACTTGGCAAGGCACATTTCCAATACACCATGCTACCCTTCAGACTCTCCACATCCCCAAGGGTCTTCTCAAACATCATTGCAGATATGCACACAAGGAGTACCCATATTTCCCTATCTCGACGATTGCCTGATAAGAGCAACCACAAGGCAAAAGGCTCACAAAGTGGTCTCCTTAGCCATAGCTCTGTTCTAGACTCTGGGCTACAAATAAAATATTTTCCAAATGCAAACTCCAGCCAGCTCAGACTATAGAATTTATTGGGGCTTATCTCGACTGTGTGAGGGCAATAGCCTCCCTTCCACAAAAGAGATTCCAGTCTATCAAGGACCTCATCAAATTGCTCCAACCAGCCCACAAGTCCCAGCCAGAGCTTGCCTCCAATTACTTGGCCACATGGCAGCAGCCACATCAGTGGTGGCACATGCCAGATTACACATGAGACCGATGCAGCAGTGGCTAAGAACGGTATACAGACCTCATTATAACAATATCAACAAACTGATTTCAATTCCAAACAAAATCAAACAATCACTAAACTTGTGGGAGGACCCCAAAAATGTTTGCGCTGGGGTACCCTTCCACAGAAGTCCCCCAATGAGATCCGCACAAACATTCCCTGCACATCAATGTATTAGAATTCAGTGTGGTACTCTACACATCAACACTTCCTACACCTTATACAGGGCAACACCATATAGATTTTTATGGACAATTAAGCCACAATGCAGTACATAAACAGGCACTGACCAGTGGGCCTACCCTGTCCTTGGTCTTCCTCTTGCTTCTAATGTATTTATAAAAAGTCTTCTTGTTTCCCTTTATTCCGGTAGCTAGTTTGAGCTCATTTTGTGCCTTTGCCTTTCTAATCTTGCCCCTGCATTTCTGTGTTGTTTGCCTATATTCATTCTTTGTAATTTGTCCTACTTTCCATTTTTTATAGGACTCCTTTTTTATTTTTAGATCATGCAAGATCTCGTGGTTAAGCCAAGGCGGTCTTTTGCCATATTTTCTATCTTTCCGACACAGTGGAATAGCTTGCTTTTGGGCCCTTAACAATGTCCCTTTGAAAAACTGCCAACTCTCTTCAGTTGTTTTTCCCTTCAGTCTTGATTCCTATGCCACCTTACCTATCAGCTTTCTGAACTTACCAAAATCCACCTTCCCAAAATCCATCTATGCAGAAAGGCAGTCTAGTCTGCCTATGGTCGTGATGCATAGATCAGAATGTCCACATATAAGCTTCTTACTTCTCGGGCAAGGACAGTCTTATGGCAGACACACGGAGCAGGAAGTTCAACTCCAACCACGAATGGGAGACAGACGATGACATATTACATGTGATTTTCAAATGCTGGGGATTCCCACAGTGGACTTACTTACAACCAATGCCAACAGGAAGTGTCCACAGTATTGTTCACATGCTTCACATATCCAGGAAAGCTCCATGGCGTCTCCTGCTATTTCCCCATCATCCTACACACCTAAGGTGGAGCACCCACAGAAACACTCTCGGAGGAGAAAATAAGGTTACTCATCCTGTGCAATAACAGAAGTTTTTTGAGATGGTTGTCCCTATGGGTGCTCCACCACTCTCCCTTCATCCCCTCTGCTTCAGACATATTGATTTCTCCTTCCGGAGATGAGAAGGAACTGAAGGGACGGTTGGTTGCACATGCGTAATAGCGGCACCACATGTGCCATCTGCCTTGTGTGCACAGCCTATCGGGGGCATTGCTACTGACTGTACTGACTAGACGCACAGCGGAGCCCCAAAGACCTAAGGAGGAGCACCCACAGGGATAACCATCTTGAAGAACCTCTATTATTGCACAGGGTGAGTAATCTTCTCTTGCCTCTCTCTCTCTCTCCTCTTTGACTGGAATTTTGAAGTAATTCTTTTCTCACTGATGGGTTTGCTGCCTTTCATTTCTTCCATGAAAGATTTACCATCAGCTACTTTGAATCTTCCTGTCTCAAAGTGAACTCTGAAGTCCACTTTACGGCCACTAGCTGACCACTCTGAACATACTCTAGTGAGTCTAGTCACAGTCTGACTCCTAACTGCTACATTGTAAACTAGCATTTCTGAGTGTCTTTCTGTGCATATGTTGTTACACCATTCTCTTTACATCAGCACCTGGCTGGAAATATATGCCCCAATTCAGAGATTTTCTGCTGAGATTACAAGATGAGGTTTATATCTTCAGAAAAGTCCCAGCCTGTCCCACTTCTCAACTTCTAGAAATTCTGTTCAACCTTTATTACTACTCTTTACTACTACTAAACTAGATTGTATTCTAGCCATCCGGAAATCAGTCAGTATTTTAAATGCTTTATTAAGCTTTTTAACATACCAACATTTAAATGAAGAACTAGCACACTATTAAGTCAAATTCTTTATTTATTCCCCAGTTAAATAAGCTGCAAGATCTTCATCCATTGCCTAAGATAATTTTAGAATACCGACGGGTGAGTTCATTTTTCATAAACAATGTATTTGCATTGAAAGCAAGAATTAACAAAACAAAACTATAGCTTGTCTGAGAACCTTTTGGTTGGCATATGATTTCCAGTATTTCTTTTAATAGTCTTCACTTTTTTGAGCAGTTGGTAAAGTCTTATGAATTCAAAAGTAGGTTTGGTTTGCTCTAGATTTTTTTCAGTTAATAGCTGAAGCCACACATTTTTGTTAAATATTTGTTGCACACAAACAGTTTTAGAAAACCTTACAATAAAATTGGTTTGGAGTTACACTGTACTGCCAATTAGAAAATCTGGACCAAGAAAAGAGCTCAAGATTGTAAGTGAATTTTATGATATGTTGCTATTTATTATTTTTGCAATAATCTGCTCATAGTCCACCACAACATTGGTTCAGATTGCCCATTTCAGTTAACAGTTAGGTTTTCAATAGGGTCTAGTCTACACTAAAGGGGAAAGTTGACTTAAGATACACAACTATAGCTGCAATATTTATGTAGCTGGAGCCGGCGTATCTTACATTTTGTTTTCAGGTCGTCTACACAGTAGGAGGTGGGTGAGAGCAAGCGCTCCTGTCAACTTCCCTTACTCCTTGTGACAAGAGGATTACCAGTGCCAACAGGAGCACCCTCTCAGTTGAATTAGTGGATCTTCACTAGACCCGCTAATTCAAATGCTAGAAGATCAACCTGCAGAGCGTCGATCTTCTCCGGAGTGTAAAGAAGCTCTAAATGTGTTTCTAAAGTAAAACTAAAAAAAATCAGTCTTTAGTTTCCTTCATCCTTTGTTTCTGCATTTCTGTGCTCCAAACTTTCATACTGAAACACCTGCATAGCCAGCAATTTAGATTAGAGATAAATATTGAACACCATTAAAGTCAGTACACTGAGCAATTATTCTTTTGATTTAGATAATTGTCTCTCTTTCTCTCCCTTTTCCTCCACACATGCACATACATGCCTAACTCTTTCTAATTTAGGTTCACAAGATAAAGTCAACCTATGTGGATGGACTGCTTTCATGCATGAAAAAGGTAATACTGTAAAAAAGCTCCCCCTATCAATTTGAGTATGCCTATATATGATGGTTTGAAACCATTCTTAAAATTTTTCTAAAATTATAAAATATTTTTTGAAAAATTTAATCTCTGTTTCTACTTTATATGGAAATCTTATTACCATAGTATATAGCCTTTAGAGTAAAATTTCATTTTTCACATATTGACTTCTGCAGCAACATATCTCATGATTTTATATTTGGATTTTTTTGTATTCAACTAAAGGGATTTATTTCATCTACATGGAATCAGACAGGAACTGTGACTGGCAGAATTTCAGCTAAGCATCCTGTGAGTCTTTTTGTGTTTTTTTTTAATATTTTCATTCAAAAACACTATGGTGAAAATATATTTAATTTTGAGCCATGTCCAATAGAGGGCTCCAAGTTAGCTAAATGAAAGTATACACTCCATTTACATGATTTTGCTACATGCTGTTTAATATGAATAAAAATTTCCACGAGCGTTTTCCTTTATCTATTAGAAGAGTCAAAGAACTAGCAATTGCAATATTGTATGTAGATGGGAGATAAGAACAAAATATAATTGTAGTTTAGACCAAGATTACATTAAGTAATGCTGACAACTACATTTAGACAGAAAATTATATTCACTGCTTATCATTTAGGTTACCTAAAATAGGAGAGAGGTGTTATAAATCCTCAGTTCTGAGCCATGTAGCTTCTGGTTGCTGATATTGTTAGAGCAATTAGTGAAGACTTTTGACCTGAAGTACAACCATTGTGCTCTTCCAGGACAGCAAATCACACCCACACTTTGTAACATAACCCTCCATGCCTTTAAACCGATGTATAAGATGATATTTTTCTTTAAATTTGTGTCTAATTAATTTCAAGTTTTATATCAGCATCTTTATATTCTTTTTTCTTTTCAATTTTATACTTTAATTCTTTATTCTTCATATCTGGAGCTGTAGATTGCCTGATCATATCTATTATGAACCCCTGTTTTTGGTTGCTCCTAATTTTCCAAAATTTTCATGTTTTTTATTTGAAATTCTGAGGCATGGTCTCTGTTTCAGGGTGACTTTTTTATTTAAAAGACATAAGCAAAACTCATCTTCCATTTGTTTAAATTGCAAATAGTAAGTTTGATTTGACTCTTGAGCCTGACATGTATTTGTGACTTAGGTCAAGTTACATAATCTCCTTTCCCATTTGTAAAATTGTAGTACAATGAGAAGGTTGGATCTTTCTGCTAAATAGGGTAGCCTGCCACTGAGCCACATACCAACTGAGGGTCTGTCAATGTTGCATGTATTCTTGGAACTTTCATGTCTTAGACCACATCAACTTCACTGGTTCAATAAATGGCAAAATAAAATATGTAGCAAATCTTACCTTATCAGTATGAATGTTAAGTGTATTTGAGTTAAAATTAATTACCGTATATTCCGGCGTATAAGACGACTTTTTATGCTAAAAAACATCCCCCAAAAATCGGGGGTCGTCTTATACGCCGGGTATACAGGCAGTCCCCGACTTGCAGGTACGAATGGGGCTTTTCTTGCCCCGGGGGAAGCCGGCAGCGGGGCAGTCCAGGCGCGCCGCGGCTGTCCCGCTGCCGGCGTCCTCAGAGGCTTTGCTCCCGGTGTCCCTGGTCTGCTGGAGACGGTCCCCAGCAGACCAGGGGCACCGGGAGCAAAGCCGCAGCAGCGGCGGGGTCCCACACCTCTGAGGCTTTGCCAGAGCAAACCCTCAGAAGCGCGGCACCCCGCTGCCGCTTCAGCTTTGCTCCTGGTGTCTCTGGTCTGCTGGGGACTGTCTCCAGCAGACCAGGGACACCGGGAGCAAAGCTGGGGAGGCGGAGGGGCGCTGGGGCGCTGCCGGTTGGCCTCTTAAGGGGGGGTAGTCTTATACGGCGAGTATAAGATGAAAACCTATCTTTTAACTAATAAATTAGGGGGTCGTCTTATACGCCCAGTCGCCTTATACGCCGGAAAATACGGTAAATTTTGCTATCTTTAATTAATCTTTAATTAAAATTTGCTGTCTTTTTCTGACATACTACCATTTTACATTAACAGAAAAAGGAGAAAACTTTAACTCTGGACTACGAGTATTTAAAATAATGTGCAAAAATTATTGCTAATAGCTTTGGGGAATGTGAAGATAAAAAATGAAGGAACTAAAACAGACACCTAAAGAGAGATAATTTAGAACATCTTAAATATATGTGCTAATTGTTCTTATGTTAATTTAAGTCTGTCTGAATTTCATTTTACATTGTAACCTAACAAGCTTTTGAGCTACACAGAGCTTTTCAAGTCTAGGGAAGGTATAAATTAATAGATGCCTATCTCCTAGAACTGGAAGGTACCTTGAAAGATTATTGAGTCCAGTCCCCTGCCTTCACAGCAGGACCAAGTACCATTCCTGACAAATTTTTGCCCCATCTCCCTAAATGGCCTCCACAAGGATTGAATTCACAACCTTGGGTTTAGCAGGTCAATGCTCAAACCACTGAGCTATCCCTCCCCCTCTAAGGTAGTTAGAGTGTAATAGCTAAAAACAAGATAGAGCAGATAATTCAGTGTAAGTGGTTAGCACATATTCTAAAGGACCATTCAAGGGGAAATGACCCATTTAACTTCCATGTAGTCACAGGACAAAAAGGAGGACTAGGGGTTTGTTGAGGGTGGGTGGCCTGTCCCTGCTGGGAGACCAGGCAAGGTGCCTCACCCCATGTTTTGGCTCCAGTTTGAGCCTCTGTCAGCTGGGCTTTAAGGCTCAGTCGCCTAGTCTGTATTGCCCTCAGTCGGTATGGCCAGATGGCCTAGTCTCCAGTACCCCAGTCTATAGGGCAGTTTATATGCCCCTAGTCTGCGGGGCAGTAAGGTCCAGCAACCAAGCCAATATCACCCCATTCTAGGGGGCAGTAAAGCCCAGCGACCAAGTCTATATCACGATCGGTTTGCCTCCCCCCTGGGGATCGAGGGAGTTGGGGGTAGGGAGGTCCAGGCCCTCCCTCTCCACCAGGCCCCAGCCCAGGGTCCTGTCAGTGTTAGGTATTTCTCACCACTGTCTTGGTGTGGAATCCACCTGAAACATGCTGAGTTCACGAGGAGGCCTCCAGCACTCTGCCCTGGGCTACTTCCTACCCTGGCCCACTGGCGTATTCTCCACCTGTGTCCTCCTGGTTAGTAGCTCTACCGGTTGCCTGCTTGCTACAGTCGCTGCTGCCATGGTTGGGGGTGGCTGCTGTGGCAGAGGAGGATGCTGTTGCTGTGGCTGCTGCAGCTGCTGTGACTACTGCTGCTGTGGTGGCGGTGGTGGCTGCTGCTGCTGGGGCAGCTGCTTCTGGGTTCCTGCAGGAGCATCTTCCCTTCCCGTGGTCAGCCCCAACTGAGCTGCTCCTCTGGCTTTTATATTGAGCCTGCAGTTGGAGCATGCCCAGCAGGGCTGTGGGGGAAGGGCCTTCTCAGCCCAGCACACCTGGTTAACCCCTCCCAGGCCAGTGCAGGGTTGGTACACCCTGTCACAGGGTTTCAGATTGTTGTAATGAGGCATAAATATAGTGTCTTTGTTAAGACCATGGTTTTTAGTGTCTAACAAGGTGATGAATTCAAGCTCCCAGGCTCATCTCTTGAATGTGTTGTGTAGTTTTCCTTTGAGGATGAAGAGTGATAAGTCAGATATGGAGTGATCACTTTATCAAAAGTGCTCACCCACAAATGATACGTTGGTTTTGTCTACAGGGTTTGCATCTGTTATTTCTGTCAGTGTTGTGCCACTTGGAGTTGGTGTGTCCTGTTATGTGGGGAGCTTGCTTCTGCTGATGAGCTAGGAGAGGTTGGGTAGTTGTCTGAAGGTCAGAAGTGAGTTTCATAAAAGATCAGGCACGGGTTGTAGTTTGATGATACCTTGTATGGGCTCCAGTGTATGGTGACATTGACAACTACGGATGTGTGGTTCGGGGGAGTTTCTATATTAAAGCAAGTTCTCTCAAGGTATCGGGATGTCACGTTCCATGATGCAATCTACTTCTCTTTTGGATTGTTCTTGTTTGGTGATGGTGGTTTTGAGTGTGTTATGGAATATATTCCAGACTTTCTCCTCAGAGCATATTTTGTGGTGTAAGTGCCTGGCAGTAGACAACAGATTTTTTTTGGTTTTGGTTTGTTTTGGGGTGATTACAAAACCTATGAAGAAAAAGGTGGTGATCCCTGGGTTTCTCGTCTGTCGGATTCATTGTTGAAGTAACCACACCAGAGCAACAAAAATGATAAAAGATTTAGAAAATATATGACCCATGAGGACAGGTTAAAAACCTGGGCATGGTTAGTCTTGAGAAGATTGAAGTGGGCATCTGATCATGGTCTTCAAATGTGTGTAGGACCATTACAAAGAAAACAATTATAGTATTCTAGGTCCAGTGAAGGTAGGAAAAGGAGTAATCAGTTTATTAGTCAGCAAGAGAGATTTGTATTAGATGTAAGGAAAAGTGGCTAACTATAAGGCTAGTTAGGTTCTGGAACAGATTACTAGGCGCAACTTAGATATTTGTCATGGATGGTCTAGGTATACTTGGTCCCATTTTAGTGTGGAGGGGATGGACTAGATCAGTTTTCCTTTGAGGATGAAGAGTTATAGGTCAGATATGGAGTGATGACTCCATAGATCTTAACATGATCTAAAAATAAAGAAGGTGTCATATAAAAAATGGAAACTAGGATAAAATTATAAAAGATGAATACAGGCAAACAATACAGGAATGCAGGGGCAAGATTAGAAAGGCAAAGGCACAAAATGAGCTCACACTTGCTACAGGCATAAAGGGAAAGAAGACGACATTCTATAAATATATTAGAAGCAAGAGGAAGACCAAGGACAGGGTAGGCCCATTGTTCAGTGAGGAGGGAGAAACAGTAACAGGAAATTTGGAAATAGCAGAGATTCTTAATGACTTCTTTGTTTCGGTCCTCACCGAGAAGTCTGATGAAGGAATGCCTAATATAGTGAATGCTAGCAAGAAGGGGGTAGGTTTAGAAGATAAAATAAAAAGAGAACAAGTTAAAATCACTTAGAAAAGTTAGATGTCTGCAAGTCACCAGGTCCTGATGAAATGCATCCTAGAATACTCAAGGAGCTGATAGAGGAGGTATCTGAGCCTTTAGCTATCATCTTTGGAAAATCACAGAAGACAGGAGAGATTCCAGAAGACTAGAAAGGGCAAATATAGTGCCCATTTATAAAGAGGGAAATAAGAACAACCAAGGAAACTACAGACCAATCAGTTTAACTTCTGTGCCAAGAAAGATAATGGAGCAAGTAATTAAGGAAATCATCTGCAAACACTTGGAAGATAATAAGGTGATAGGGAACATCCAGCATGGATTTGTAAAGAACAAATCATGTCAAACCAATCTGATAGCTTTCTTTGATAGGACAACGAGCCTTGTGGATAAGGGGGAAGCGGTGGACGTGGTATACCTAGACTTTAGTAAGACCTTTCATACTGTCTCGCATGATATTCTTATCAATAAACTAGGCAAATACAACTTAGATGGAGCTACTATAAGGTGGGTGCATAAATGGCTAGATAACCATTCTCAGGGTATGTCTACACTACCCTCCTAGTTCGAACTAGGAGGGTAATGTAGGCATACCGCACTTGCAAATGAAGCCCGGGATTTGAATTTCCTGGGCTTCATTTGCATAAACTGGGCGCCGCCATTTTTAAATCCCTGCTCGTTTGAACCCCGTGCCGCGAGGCTACACGCGGCAAGAACTAGGTAGTTCGGACTAGGCTTCCTAGTCCGAACTACCGTTACTCCTCGTGGAATGAGGAGTAACGGTAGTTCGGACTAGGATTCCTAGTCCGAACTACCTAGTTCGTGCCGCGTGTAGCCGCGCGGCACGGGGTTCGAACGAGCAGGGATTTAAAAATGGCGGCGCCCAGTTTATACAAATGAAGCCCGGGAAATTCAAATCCCGGGCTTCATTTGCAAGTGTGGTATGCCTACATTACCCTCCTAGTTCGAACCTGGAGGGTAGTGTAGACATACCCTCAGAGAGTAGTTATTAACGGTTCACAATCCTGCTGGAAAGGTATAACAGGTGGGGTTCTGCAGGGGTCTGTTTTGGGACCGGTTCTGTTCAATATCTTCATCAACTATTTAAATATTGGCATAGAGAGTATGCTTATTAATTTTGCAGATGATATCATGCTGGGAGGGGTTGCAACTGCTTTGGAGGACAGGGTCATAATTCAAAATGATCTGGACAAATTGGAGAAATGGTCTGAGGAAAACAGGATGAAATTTGGTAAGGACAAATGCAAAGTGCTCCACTTAGGAAGGAACAATCAGTTTCACACATACAGGCTACATCTAGATTGCATCCCTTTTTCAGAAAAGGGATGAAAATTAGACGTATCGCAATTGCTAATGAAGTGGGGATTTAAATCTCTCCCACTTCATTAGCATAAAACGGCTGCCGCTTTTTTTTGGCACGGAGCTTTGCCGGAAAAAAAGCGCCAGTCTAGACATGGATCTTTCAGAAAATAAAGCCTTTTCAGAAAGATCTCTTATCCCTTATTTTAAGATCCCTTATCTTAAGGGATATCTTAAAATAAGGGATAAGGGTTCTTTCAGAAAAGGCTTTATTTTCCAAAAGATCCGCATCTAGACTGGCGCTTTTTTCCAGCAAAGCTCCGTGCTGAAAAAAAGCAGCAGCCATTTTTATGCTAATGAAGCGGGGGAGATTTAAATCCCCGCTTCATTAACAATTGCGATTCTGAAAAAGGGATGCAATCTAGACGTAGCCACAGAATGGGAAGTGACTGTCTAGGAAGGAGTATGGCAGAAAGGGATCTAGGAGTTATAATGGACCACAAGCTAAATATGAGTCAAGAGTATGATGCTGTTGCAAAAAAAGCCAACATGATTCTGGGATGCATTAACAGGTGTGTTGTGAGCAAGACACAAGAAGTCATTCTTCCGCTCTACTCTGTGCTGATTAGGCCTCAGTTGGAGTATTGTGTCCAGTTCTGTGCACCACATTTCAAGAAAGATGTGGAGAAATTGGAGAAGGTGCAGAGAAGAGCAACAAGAATGATTAAAGGTCTAGAGAACATGACCTGTGAGGGAAGTCTGAAAGAATTAGGCTTGTTTAGTTAGGAAAAGAGAAGATTGAGAGGGGAAATGATAGTGGTTTTCAGGTATCTAAAATGATATCACAAGAAGGAGGGAGAAAACTTGTTCTTCCTGGCCTCTGAGGATAGAACAAGAAGCAATAGGCTTAAACTGCAGCAAGGGAGGTTTAGGTTGGACATTAGGAAAATCTTCCTAACTGTCAGGGTGGTTAAACACTGGAATAAATTGCCTAGGGAGGTTGTGGAATCTCCATCTCTGGAGATATTTAAGTGTAGGTTAGATAAATGTCTATCAGGATGGTCTAGACAGTACTGGGTCCTGCCATGAGGGCAGAGGACTGGACTTGACCTCTCGAGGTCCCTTCCAGTCCTAGTATTCTATGATTCTATGATAGTGGTTCCCAACATTTTTTATAATTGGAACCAGCAAAGCCATTCACAAACTTTTGGTTGTCTGCTAACACTTTATTTGCATATTTTCATATTCATTCTGGCTCCCAGAGCCCCCTGATGCCAGCCCTAACCCCTAGAATCCTCACCCCTCCACTACCCCCAGCACCAGCCACTGACCCCAGAGTCCCCTGCACCCAACACCCCCAGGGCCAGCCTCCTGGCCTCAGCGCCGCCCAGTGCCAGGCCCCCATCCCAAACACATCAGTGCCTGTCCCTCGCTTCTTAGAGGCCACAACCACCAGATCCTCCCCTACTGCTAGCATCCTGTTTCCAGAGCCCCACTGTACCTCTTAGAGCTCCCTAGTACTAGCCCTGCCCTCAGAGCTCCCAGTGCCTACCCTGCTCCCCTCATCTAGCCCTGTGCTGCCTCCTAGCTGCCAGCTGAGTGCTGCTGCCCAGGTCTTGGCTGCTCTAAGGCTACCATGCTGGGATCCATGCAGTCCTCCTGCCACGCAGCAAAGTGCTCTTTTGTGTCTGGGAAGACACCCCTCCCTGCCCATCGCTGGTTGGCTGAGAGGCCAAGCAGGACACACCTCTCCCAACAGCTGTGGTGGAAGCAGCCCTGGCTCTCAGAGCCAGCGCAGCCCAGCAGCCAGAGGTTTGCGGCCCAACAGCAGGCCACAGGCCGACAGTTGGGAACTGCTGAACTAGATAACCTCTCGAAGTCCTTTTGTTCTCTACATTTCAGTAATTTACAATAGTCCTCCTCCAGGCAGCTCCACAATTCTCAAAAAGTTCCTTTTTTTTGTGTTTAGTGAGCTAGACTTCACATGGAATAGATCAGCATGGCCGGTAATCAGTACATGTGACCTTTTGTTGTGTTTTTGTTGTTCTGTGCAGTAGTGCTCACATTATTCTCTCCAGCTCCATGACTCAGTTTAGTTTAACTTTGTTCTGTTTTTCCTCAATGCTGGTTTTTCTGGAGCATGATTTCTTCACCTGCACTATAAATATACAGTGTACAACTGATTCATTTCTCACTAATAACAAAAAGCAATATATAGTAATATAGCACATCCTTAAGCAAGAATGCATTTTGGAACTGTGATTTTTCTGTAGGATTGTATATGTTTATTTACAACCGGATGACTGAATACGTTCTGTATGTATAAAAAGCTAAAAATTAAACAGTATATTATAGTATCATATCTTTTCTAGTTATCCTGTTTTCATTCTGGTGCAGATCATCTGTGTTTATTATAAATAGAACTAATGGGATCTCTTTTCAGAGCGTATGTTTATAGCTCAATACATTATTTTCTTGAACAAAATTATATGTTGGAATTTTATCTTCCATTTCTTCATGCTGCTGTTTTTTTTCTTTTGCAGTTAATCATCTTATTAAATGTACTGACTAAATTCCTAAGCTAGCAATGACAAAAAAATTCACTTGCTATTTTCTCAGTCTATCATAAGATATTACTTTCAGTCTAATAATATTTATAGCAAAAGAAAGTCATAATGGATGTTAGTAAAATATTAGTATGGAATAACATTAATTGTAATAGGGATATACAAGTACCTTGCTTTTTAATTAAAATAATAGTTGCTAGTTTATCATATATCACTGTTGCAATGATTCTGTAAAATAGATGTATCTTGATAACTACTAATGAAAGGTTTATGATTAGTTTTTTCATGTTTCCTTGCTTTTTCCTTTTTCTTGTGTCTTCTCTCATGTTCAGTATAGAGAACATGGTAGTGTTCCAAACATTTACAAATATATTTTAAATTATTTACTGTTTTTAATAACATAAGGTCTCCAAAGAGTATTTCAAAACCAATATAAATGTATGAACAAACTGAAATTTAGCCACGCATACGTACTGATTGACAAGAGCATACTGTATGATTAAAAGATCCTATTGTCTTTGTTGTGGAAGATACTTACTACAGGCAGTGTGTGCCCAGAGAACATATGCAATGAAACACCTGATGATGATAATAGTAAACAAGCATGTAGCAACTACTTACTGTGCTGAGTGGCATTATGTGCATTTGGAATTTTTGTAAATTTATAATCAATTGATTTGGTAATTTTCATTTAGTGAAAGAATTCTCACTACTTTTTTCTCCCTCTCTTTGTATTGTCTTTTGTTGTGTAAGCTTGGACAATTCCTTAGATGCACTGAGCACAGGAATAAAAGTTTCCCTAAGCCATGAGTGGGCAATAACTTTTGCCCAGGGGCCACTTAAATTTTTTTTAAAGTAGCCCCGGGCCACCCCACGTGGGGTGGGGCCTAAACAGGAAAGAGTGGGGCCTAAATGGGAAGGGGCGGGGCTATCCACCCCAGACCATGATTGGGCTGGGGTAGCCCCTTTGCCCCCCCTTCACACTAGGCACCCATGCTCTGGAAGAGGCTTGGCACACTTCCCCACCCCCAGGCCAATCAGGGCCTGGGGGTGGGGGAGCACAGGAAGCCTCCTTCTGCCCTGTGAGGAGCACGTGGTACTTAGAAGAGCAGGGTGAAGGAAGCTTCATGCAGCTCCCCCGCCCCCAAGTCCTGATCAGCCTAGGGGTTGTGGTTTAAAGTAAAAGGTTCGGAAATGTGGCTAGTCCCAGGAAGGCGCAGAAACAGGCAAACTATTACTAAATATCTTTTAAACTTTTATTAAAGGGCTTCTACGTATAAATTATGATTTTATCAATTTCTTACATACGTAGGCACCAAATAATTATTAGAATGTCCAATAAGCAAAATGCAATACAGTGAAGAAAATTCTTTGAGGTTTCTCTAAATCCCAATAGTTGTTAACAAGGGACTAGGGTTTATTAACACTTACATTTACATCAGTCTTACTTATAAGACTAATCATTTATCTAAAACTTTTAACACTACTACTTAATACTTTTAAACAATTTCAGATAACAATACTTACATTTAACAGACACACAAACTACAACAACAACATATTTGGTATACGTTATGTTTGGTATACGTTATGCTCTACAGGAACTCGTTTGGTTCGGTGAGCGGGAGGTGGCCCTCGGGTGATCAGTCCTCGGACCTGGCTCATATTCCACCATCCAATGTTTATTCGGGATTCCTCAATTTGATACAGGAGGGGAAGCTGTTTTATAGAGAGCTTTTGCGCGCTTTTTGTGATAGGCTAGCAGACCCTGTCTGTTAAGTGACAGGAGTAAAGGGGTGAGATGGTTTCCTGTTTTTCCTTTTCTGCCTTATCATGGCACATTCAGCACAACCAGCATGAACTTTACATGAACTTTTTATGTCTGGTTTTGGTTCCTGTTCGTCGCTGACCCTTAAGTTACATAGTGTAAGGGTTTTCATCAAGGGGAAGTTGACCTTTTGCTAGGATGGCAATACGCGCAAGAGGCCTGGCCAGCAAAGAGCCTGCTTCCACAGGGGTGGGGGAGCGCACAAAGCCTCCTCTGCTCTCCCCTCCGTCCTGCGAGCAGTGCGCAGTGCTTCAAAGCGCCATCTGCTCCTGGCAGGGCGGGAGGAGGCTTCATGCGCTCCTCTACACCCAGGCCAATTAAGGCTGCTCTCAGGGCGGGGACAGAGTGGAGAAGGCTTCAGGTGCTTCCCTGTCCCCAGGCAGTAATTGGCCTTGAGGTGGGGGAGCAGCAGGGCCCTTTTGTCCACCCCTGCCCTAAGCACTGGGACTCCAAGTACCAACCATGTTCAGTTCAGATTTATGTGATTCTTAGGTTCAGTAACCACAAAGGGAGTGAATTTTGCCTAGTGATTTTGTCAATGTTTGACCTATCGAGTTTTGATAAAAGTCTTTGCTTAAATCTGTTACAATTGAAACTCTCAGCAAGAAAGAGTATAACTGTGAGTCCCCAAACACTGACCCGTAGAGGGAGGTGAGGCGCTACACCCTTAGTGGCAACCAACAGGAGCTGGTCTTCAGAACAGAAACTTGAGAAATCATCTTTGTGTAAGACAGCTTTGGGTATAAACAATGCTGATCTTCTCTAGAAAACATAAGGGAGGCCATCTGCACTGATGACCCTAACAGAGAAAATAAGAGTAGGTTCTTTATAAAGGTGGACAAGGGTGTACAGTACACAGATGCCCCAGTGGGGAAGAATAGATGCCCTGGGGGAACTGGAGAGTCAACTTCGAGTGTGCAAAAGGCCCCCTGCAGAGCTTTTACGGTTGCTGCACAATTGCTCATTTGCAAGTAGGGAAAAGTCAGAACTTATGAGGATTAAGAAAAGCGTCTATTGGCCCCATATTCAGGAATCAAGAAGTACTGTAAAACTTACAAGTTCTATAAAAAGTAGAAGAAACCAACAGGTCACAACAAGTCTCTGTTGTAACCTTTATCTATGATTAAAACAGCTAAAGTCTGCCCCGTACCACTCAGAATCAAATTGGTTCAATGGACGTCTTAAGACTATGCTAAGAATGTATGGCTGACCCTGGTATAGTACCTTTCATAAGGATGAAATGAGTTTTAAAGATCATGTGAATTTCTTGCTAAAGTTAGTATCAGATTTTTATATGTATAAAACAGCATAACTCTCCCTATATTTTTTCCTATACCTCACAATTTTATAGGGAAAATGACATTGCACAAATTAGTTATTAAAAGGATATAATTAGTATTTTGAAAGAACTATGCCATGCTGTAACTTTTGGAGAGACGCTCAAAACCCTTAGTTCAGTGTTTTTAAGTCTGCTGTTAACAGGCTGAAACCAGGACTGAGAAATCCATCCTGAGAGGAATGTATATATCAGCTGCTTGTCTGAGAAATATTCCTGTTCTTAAAATTTGTCAAGAGGACACCTGCTTTCATTTTAGAATTGAATTAGATGCTTGGTTATGGAGACTAAGTCTCTGTCCTTGTTTGACTACTTCTGAGCAGTTCTGCTGAATCATTATACTTCTGACTTAGAATAATTCAGTATTGATCTAAAAAGGTAGTCCATGAAGGAGGAAAGAAGGTTACTTATTCTGCAGATCCATAGAAATATTTTTGGGGTGCCTTGAGCCAGAAAAGAACTTGAATAAGGATACATAAACAGCATTTTCTAGCCTCAGGTCCAGAGGTAAGGCGGTGCACCCCAGTACATCACTGTGGCAAGAAGGAGCCAGCGGGCTGGGGCACTCCACTGTAGGAGGTAAGCTGCACTCTCAGATAGGCTCCCGGTGCTCTCTTGCAGGCTGCCATACTAAGCAGCAGGTAGGTCAAAGGAGCTGGCTGGGGGGTACTCCTGCCCCCTACCAGTCTGGGACTGCCCTAGATCATTTGGGGGGGGGTAGGAGAGCTGAAGACCCCCTACCGTGACCTCTGCCATGACGCTATTGCTGTTCTTCCCCTTCCCATCGTTGTTAAGGAGAGAGAAGAAAGCAAAGTTTGCTGTATTCCTCTCCGCCTGGCTGGGGAGGGTGAGGCAGACAGAGGAGTGAGTGACCCACACTGTGGTCTTTCCTGTCACTCCCTGATACTGATGGAAAGGCAAAAGCAAGTAGCCTCCTGGTACAATTCTTGCAAGGGGTGCCTTCAGCCTCCCTGCCCTCCTTAAATGGCACCTGGGACCCTCTCATTCCCCCAACCTCAGTTCCTTGCCTGACCCCTCCCCCCACTTCCAGTCCACTGTTACAGGTACTGTCAAATTACCAACCCTCTGCTTTGAGAACCCTTCCGCTCCCCTGCCCCCCACCTTCAGGAAGGTGTGATACAACAATACCGGTAAGAAATGTAAATTACTTTAATCCTTGCTCAGGTCATAAATTATCTAGATCAGTGGTTTCCAGCCTTTTTCGAGCATACGGATCCCTTTTCAATCTATTAAAATTTCATGGACTCCTACCCCCGAGAAAAGAAAAGTAGTCCTGCTGCGGTGGCCCAATCCTTATTTTTAAACTTTCCACGGACTCCCTGCAGTAACGTCATGGACCACCAGGGGTCCACGGACCACAGGTTGGGACCACTGATCTAGATATTTGCAAGGCAGAAGTGCCCAGTACTGGCTTCATTGTTATCAGTGGTTCTTTAGCTTATGAGCATGGTTTACAAACCCTACAATGTGACTCTGAAGAAGCAATATACAAGAGCTAATTTACTGTTAAGTACATTTTCTTTTCTTTAGGAAACACAATAAGCCATGCAGTTAAAATACCTTGCCAAGAAAGTCCCATTGAAATGAAACTCATATCCTTTTTAATGCTATTTTGGAGCAGAAAAGACAAGGGTAGAAATACACATCCACAGCCTCATAATAGTTATACAGTGAAAAGAAAGTAGCACATTTTAGAAAGTCTTCGTATGATAAAACTTTTCGTTAGGAACAGATGATACTTTTTCTATGCATGATTAGAAAGAATTCTAGGATACTAATGCTCTATAATTAGCATTTACTTAAATTTAGAAATGGAAATAAACAATGATTAATACACAATCTAAAGTTTTCTAAACATTTTCTGTTGATGAAAGAATACACTTTGGATGTTGATGCTAGTACTATTATGTACAGCCATCATGTAAAGTAGATACCAATGTTGAGTAAGCAATGTGTGTATCATGAAATGGGCAAGTAATGTTACAGCATAGCTTAACTAAGAAAAAATGGGTCTTTATTGGAAAACACCTTTGAAAGAGGCATGTAAGTGACACTTATACCCTGCTTATTTGAGTCATATAGGCGGAAGGTTTCTTTTGACTTTATCTAGAAGCAAAAAACATTTTTCGGATAACTACATTGTGACATCTTCACTAAAATAGTTTAGTGATAGATTGTCTTAACAGGAATGAGAAATTGGGGACTGACTTTGTCTAAGCATATTCTTAGACCTTTGGATCAAAGCAATTCAGTGTCATATTTTTTAGGTGATGCATTGGTTTGTATCACTCAGATGTGCTGACATGTTGATAGAGAAAGTCAGGGCACACATGCCATTTGTTACAGAAGATTTCTGTTCTTTGAGTATCTGCTGTGCTCAAAGCACATTTTACTTTTGGATCATGTTATTTTTTATTTATTTGCCCTAATACTATGCTGTCACAAGATGACTGTGATTTCATTAGTACTGCCAAAAGGGTCTTAGACTTCTTTATGTGTATAATGTCAATTTCTAATGTCTTTACAGTTCTTTTGCTGCTGTTTTAAACATTAAATGCGCTAGAATGAAGGTTTCAGTGACTGTGAAAGGATTGGGATCTACATCCTTGGAGGCAAAAGTGCTCTATCTACCTTCCTGGGAGTTTTTATTAGCTTTTGTTTTAAAGCAAATAAATTCATGGAATCATAGAAATTTAGGGCTGTCATGGACTCAGGTGGTCATCTAGTCTAGCCTGCTGTGCTGAGGCAGAACCATGTAAACCTTGACTATCCCTGGGAGATATTAGTCTAACCTGTTCATAAAAAAAAACCAATGAGGGAGATTTTACAATCTGCTTAGATAACTTGTTCCAATACTTAACTTGTAGTTAGAAAGTGTTTCCTAATATCTAACCTGAATTTCCCTTGCTGAAAAAACAAAGCCAATTACTACTGGGTCTATCCTCAATGAATATGGAAAACAATTAATCACCATCCTCTTTAGAACAGTCCTTAACATATTTGACTTTCGTTAAGGCAAAATATACCCAGTTTTCTAAACAGTTTGTTCATTTTAGTTACTCTCCTTTGCGCTCTATTCAAAATTGGACCCACTACTCCAGTGTGCTAACAGAGAACAAGCATACTGACAAGCAGTTGAACAAAATAAACTTTGAGAGCTCTTAATTATTGGTATGGTAGTTGTAATCTATCTATCTATCTATCTATCTATCTATCTATCTATCTATCTATCTATCTATCTATCTAATATTTATTATTATCCCATGGAGCTACCTACCCGGCTGCCTTTGAGTGAGCACTGGCTCCAGCCTCCCCCCATGTGTAAACTTATAACTGCTGAAAAAATCTGCAATTTCACATTTACAGAAATAAACTTTTGCTAACATCCCTAGTTCCTATGATGTCATATGCGGCTTCCAATATGGTCCCTCCCCCCCGTGACCTCTTAATATGGTTCCCTCATTGGCACCAAGCCCCTTCTCTGCACTGCCAGCACTGAGGCATCGTGGCAAGCCAGCTTCCATGAGCCAACATAGGAGTTTGTCATGGCACTGTTCACCAGCATTGTCGGGCTCTCCTTGCATGTGGTCAAATTACACATCAAATTACACATCGGACTCAGAGGTTGGGTCCTTTGTGTCCTGCAACTCCTGGCACTGTTCTCGGCACTGAGATTCCATGTCAAAACTCAACATGGATTCTGTAAAGGGAAATCCTGTCTTACTAATCCATTAGAGTTCTTTGAAGGGGTTAACAAACATGCGGACAAGGGGGATCCAGTAGATATAGTATACTTGGATTTTCAGAAAGCCTTTGACAAGGTCCCTCACCAAAGGCTCTTGTGTAAATTACATGGCTATGGGATAAGAGGGAAGGTCCTTTCTTGGATTGAGAACTGGCTAAAAGACAGGAAACAAAGGGTAGGAATAAATGGTAAATTTTCAGATTGGAGAGGGGTAACTAGTGGTGTACCCCAAGGGTCAGTCCTGGGACCAATCCTTTTCAACTTATTCATAAATGATCTGGAGAAAGGGGTAAGCAGTGACGTAGTAAAGTTTGCAGATGATACCAAACTGTTTAGGATAGTTAAGACAGAAGCAGACAGTGAGGGACTCCAAGAAGATCTCACCAAACTGAGTGATTGGGCAACAAAATGGCAAATGAAATTTAATGTGGAAAAGTGTAAAGTAAAGCACATCGGGAAAAATAACCCCAACTATAGGTACAGTATGATGGGGGCTAATTTGGCTACGACAAATCAGGAAAGAGATCTTGGAATTATCATGGATAGTTCTCTGAAAACTTCCACGCAATGTGCAGCGGCGGTCAAAAAGGCAAATAGGATGCTAGGAATTATTAGGAAAGGGATAGAAAATAAGACCCAGAACATCTTACTGCCCCTGTATAAAACTATGGTACGCCCACATCTTGAATACTATGTACAGATGTGGTCTCCTCACCTCAAAAAAGATATTTTGGCCTTGGAAAGGGTTCAGAAAAGGGCAACTAAAATGATTAGGGGTTTGGAACGGGTCCCATATGAGGAGAGGCTAAAGAGACTGGGACTTTTCAGTTTAGAAAAGAGGAGACTGAGGGGGGATATGATAGAGGTCTATAAAATCATGAGTGGTGTGGAGAGGGCTGATAAAGAAATGTTATTTATTAGTTCCCATAATAGAAGAACTAGAGGACACCAAATGAAATTAATGGGTAGCAGGTTTAAAACTAATAAAAGGAAGTTCTTCTTCACACAGCGTGTTGTCAACCTGTGGAACTCCTTGCCAGAGGAGGCGGTGAAGGCTAGGACTATAATAGAGTTTAAAGAGAAGCTGGATAAATTCATGGAGGTTAGGTCCATAAAAGGCTATTAGCCAGGGGATAAAATGGTGTCCTTGGCCTCTGTTTGTCAGAGGCTGGAGAGGGATGGCAGGAGACAAATTGCTTGATCATTGTCTTCGGTCAACCCTCTCTGGGGTACCTGGTGCTGGCCACTGTCGGTAGACAGGATACTGGGCTAGATGGACCTTTGGTCTGACCCAGTACGGCCGTTCTTATGTTCTTATGTTCTTATGTTCAGTGCCAATACAATGGCCCTTCTGGACTCCATGGGTATATCACCAGAACCAATGGCATATATCACCAGAACCCATCTTTCAGGGCTTACTCAGTGGCACTGTCAGCCCATGTGGCATTATCAGTGCCAGCTTCAATGCTGGTCCTTCTTTCAGTGCCGGAGGCACAGGTTGGGCCATGTGACTTGGCACCAAAGTTTTCCAGGCCTGCTCTGACCCAGGAGGATCTCCCACAGGAGGGAAAAGTGGTGGAGGACCCTATTGCTCAGAAAGACATTCCCCCACACACACTCTGTGGTACATTCATCGTCATCACCAAACAAAGCAATGGAGGGCACATCCCTGTCTCCATCTTCGCTGGTGGTCCCCGCCATTCCTCGGAAGGTGGCACAAAACCGTAGCCTCCTGTCAGAGGAAGAGGTGGACTCCTTTGTGGCTGTCCTCTCAACTGAGGATCCAGCATGAGTCGCCCTTCCTGTTATCAAGGCCATCCAGATGACCACCAAGGTCTTGTGGTAGACATTTGCATTCATTGTGCCCACGGCCATGGACGTGGAAAGGTGATACTTTGTGCCAGGAAGGACTAGGAAGACCTTTTCACCACCCCCAGCCAGGATCTCTGGTGATGAATGGTGTGAACACAGGGAGTATCAGGGGCAACCAGCCCCATCCCCAAAAACAAGGAACTAAAGAGCTATACTTATTTAGGTGTAAGGAGTATTCTGTTGGGGGTCTCCAGTTCAGGGTCTCAAACTAACAGGCACTCCTTAGTTGATATGACTTCAACTCCCGGAACGGTCTTTTAAAATTCCAGGAGCTTCTGCCTTTGGAGGTGAGACAGGAATTTGCAGTGGCAGGGCAGGAGAATCTACTTCACTCTGTCTAGGATGGCGCTGCAGGCAGCCCTGGATGCAGTGGAATCTCTGGCCCTTATGATGGTTACAGGGATTGCCGTGAGGCATAATTGACGGTTGCAGGTGTCTGGTCTCACACAAGAAACCCAACGTATCATCCAGGACCGGCCTTTTGATGTCTTGGGCCTCTTTGTGGAGAAAATGGACTCCACTCTCCACATTTTCAAGGACTCCAGGTTCACCTTTAATCCCCGGAGATTCATATGCCTGCCCAGCAGTGCAAACACTTTGAGCCTTAGAAGCCTGCCTGGTTTTTCCCTAGTCCTCCCAGACAAGACCCAGGGCACCATAGGTTTTGGCACAATAACAGAAGGGGACCTCCTTTATTTTCCTCCAACTAACACTTCTAAACAACTCCCCCGCCACCAGGTCCAAAGTCTCAATTTTCAGAGTGCACTTGAGGACAGAGCACCAGACACAGTAGTTCCAGATCCTGTCCCTTTGGGAATTTTGTCCCACTTCTACTGTGCATGGTCATGAGCACAGTAGGAGTGGGATACTCTAGTTCCCTTCCTACCATCCCTCCTCACCGTCTCTCTTCAGGGATCCTTCTTACAAGCACCTTCTCATACAAGAGGATCTATCACTCCTTGTGCTAGGTGTGGTAAAGGAGGTTCCTCAGGAGTAGCGGTGTCTACTCCCTGTATTCCCTTACCCCCAAGGCCAAAGGGAGACTGGAGAGTGATCCTGGAGTCCTGGATTTCAGGAACTTAAACACCTTCATATGAATACTTCGGTTCCATATGGTCTCCCTGGCCTCCGTTATCCCTTCCTTGGATCTCAGGGACTGGTACTCTGCTTTCAACTTCAAGGAAACATACTTTCACATAGCCATTATCCTGGCACACAGACAGGTTCCTGCACTTTTTTTGTGACTGGCAGACATTACCAGTTGACAGTGCTTCCATTCGGCGTGGTCATGGCCCCAGTTCAGAAAAGCACTTATGTACATTTTAGCTTCAAATGTGTGAATAGTTCCATTAACTTCAAGGGAAGTTATGGACATGGAAGTAATGTAAGTTATAAGTTTTATTTATCAGAGTGTTCTTTAAACTGTAAGAACAATACTTACTGATTACTGGTAAAACAAACTAACCATATTTTGATTGGATTGGAATGTTATTTTTTCAACCTTTGTAAACAGGATCCATAAGGAATACAGCAACATTTAGTGTTATAAAAACTATTATACTTATGTTTAAAAAACAAAAAGGTATAGGGTGGCCAACAAAAAATATCATTGGCACTGTATATAAATGTCCAGGGATTTTTTTTATCAGGAAATAAAAACTAACCCAAACTCTACTAAGTTATGTATTGGTTAATACATGTTATTTTCTTATGAATGCCATAAAATGAAACAGACTAAGAAAATAACTGTCTAATTTTGGGAGTGTGTAGGGTAACTAAGAAGTGGGCTGTGCCCACGAAAGCTCATGATACCATCTACATGTTTTGTTAGTCTATAAAGTGCTACCAGACCATTTGTTGGGTTTTTTTTAAATAAAATGGTTTATAATAGCAATTGAACTTCAAGATCATAGTCAAATCAGACTATTGAATACTGATGCTTCCAGTCAGTAGTGTGGTCTGCTCTCTATATGTGAAAATCTATTAAAAGTGATTTTCTCCATATTATATAAATCTAATGCAGTCTATTACCATAGGGTAATCTGTAAGACAGCTTCATCACAAGTCATGCTAAGGGAGCCAAATGCCTCCAGCAATGAAAATTTAAACACATACAATACAAACAAGTTGAGATTGTTGAATTTAAACACATTGTTTAGCACAAAAAGAAGTATCACAAATAAAATTCCAGAAGTAGAAAGCATATAAATACTCCTTTCTCTTTTTCCTGTGATTTCCTTAGATATCTTTGTTCCTAGAAATATTTGATAAAAATAGTGCCTAATAAATATGTGTACTTCTTGGTTATGATAAATCGTGGTTCATTGTACTATTCTAAAGAATCACCAGATATTCTAAAGCACAAAGTAAACTAGGTAAAGTAACCAGGAGGTGTGAGATGTAACCAGGAGGTGTGACTGGCTAAAGACATTAGCCTTTAATATATTTAAGCCCCTCTCTTGACATAATGTGAGGTTCCTTTGGGTTAGAGCAGGAGTTCCCAACCTTTTTCGGTCCCCGTACCTCCTTGGCTTTTAGTAAACCTTTTAGTAAACCCCTATTCACTATGAAAGGAAATAAATTCTAGACTCTAGAATCCACAACTTTTTTCACTAACACTACTACTTTTAGAATATTTCAATTAGGATACTCTAGTTATTTACCAAATATTCTCCATACCCCCTTTACAAGCTTCTCATACCCCTTGGGGGTATGTGTTCCCCAAGTTGGGAACCCCTGGATTAGAGGAACGCAGATTTGGTCTGACAGCTGTTTTGAACACGTCTCCATGATCAGTTCAGAAGTCAAGTAAAACTAGCTTCCTTTGTGACGTGAATTATTTTAGTACCAGAGATTTTTTTTTTGGTTCATTCCCTGTTTATTTGTGATCTTTATAGAAAAGTCACAAGAGAGAAAAGCTCCTTGAGCTCTCTTCCTTTACAATGCAAACCCATAAAAGGGCTATGGATAGCTGCCCCTTTATTAGGGATTCTGAGTAAGTGGAAAGAACTGGATTGTTTGATGACACAAGGGAGCATACGAGTAGTCCCTTCAGTCAGTCACTGTTTTCCAGAACATTCAAACTGCACGTAAGGCACTTGCATAGTTCAGAAGTGTAGATATATGCAGACATTCAGTCCAAATAACCATTCTTAGCAGTCTCAGGAGTGTAGCCATGTTAGTCTGTAACTTTAAAACAACAAGCAGTCCTGTGGCACCTTAGCCCTGGTCTACATTTATTTCGAAATAACAAGCAAAGCATCCACACTACCAAGCCCGCTATTGTGAAATAAGGGCTGATTATTTTGAAATAATTACTCCTGCTTTCCACAAAGAATAATGCTTATTTCGAAATAGTTATTTTGAAATAGTGGGATTGTGGATGCTCCACTGCTGTTATTTTGAAAAAACTACTCCCTGGAGTCAAAGTAATTACTGCCCAGTGCTTCCTGGGGCTCTAAGTCAGGGTGGATGATAATTTTTGGCCGGGGGCCACTTGAAAAATTTTTGAAGTGGCTCCAGGCCGCCCCGGAAGGGGCAGGGCCTAGAATGGAAGGGGCAGGGCCAGGATGCTTCCAGCTTTCCCACCTATAGACCATGATTGGTCTGGGGATGGAGGAGCTCCTTTGCCCCCCCCTTCTCACTAAGCACGCATGCCCCTGGCAGGGTGGGTAAAGGCTTCACACACTCCCCCACTCCCAGGCCAATTAGAGCCTGGGGGCAGGGAAGTGCACGAAGTTTCCTCTGCCCTGCCTGGAGCATGTAGCACTTTGAAGTGCTGTGCACTCCTGGCCGGGTGGGAGGAGACTTCATGTGCTTCCCCGCTCCCAAGCCAGATTTGCCTGGGGGCAGGAGGAGTGCGTGAAGTTTCCTCCACCCTACTGCTGCTCTGTGAGGAGCATGCAGCAGTTCAAAGTGCTGCGCGCTCCTCACAGGGCGGGAGCAGGGCAGAGGAAGCTTCATGCACCCGCCCGCCTCCAAGTTCTGATTGGCCTGGGGGCGGGGGAGTGTACAAAGCCTCCTCCCAATCTGTGAGGAGCACAAGGCACTTCCAAGTGCCACATGCTCCTCATAGGGCGGGGGGAGGATGGAGGAAACTTTGCATGCTCCTTCCACCCCTAGGCCAATCAGGGCTTGAGGGTGAGGGAGCGCATGAAGTCTCCTCCTACTTTGCCAGGAGCGTGTGACACTTCAAAGTGCTACATGTTCCTGGCAGGGCACTTCCCCACCCCCAGGCCCTAATTGGCCTGGGGGTGGGAGAGCGGCAGGGCCTCTGCAGACTGGATCAACTCACTTGGCGGGCCGGATTCGGCCCATGGAGGCCCTTTTGCCCACCTTTGCTCTAAGCCAATGTAGTGTGTCCACATTAAGAGAGCCTGATTCAGACTAATTTCGAGGCTTCCCTGTAGCGTGGACATGGTATTTCAAAATAGTTATTTCAGGAGTTATTATTTCAAAATAAGTTATTTTGAAATAATTCCTAGTGTAGACATGCCCTTAGAGACTAACAAATCTATTTTATCATGAGCTTTCATGGGTAAAACCCACTTCATATATGACTAAGTAACCTTTATTCACTTCCTCAGTGAAAACCTATAATCACCTCTGAGTAGCTGACCTCCTTTACCCAAAATGCTTATGGCTACATGAATGTTTTTTAGTATATTTTTATTCATTTAGTACTGGAAAAGGTAACACAAGGTTGATCTAAATAATGTCCTTTTAAATCTGTTGAAATATTACTTAGAAGAAACAAAAATGAGTTTTCTTTACCTGTGACCCTATTGACTGTAAATCTTGCATCCTGATTCTTATGTAGCTATAATGTCATGATACTCTGCATGAAAAGTACCAAATTAATATACCACAAATAGGATTTAAATAGTTGTTTTTTATAGTCTAGTTGGATATTCTTATTAGCTGTTTTGTTGATTGATTGACAACTCTTTCATCCTGCAGAAAATTTAAAGGCTTGACTATCTCTATTTGAAAGAGAGGTAAAGCTGGAAAATAATGAAATAAAAATTTCATAAATGCTATACATAACATATGCACAAGAAAATAATCTAATCTCTACTATCACAGGATGGATTGCCTCCTTTATTGTAATGAATCTAGAAAAGAGAAGAAGGATGCAGTGAGAATTTTTTTCCAGGGACTATCACAAGATTTTATATTCATCCCAGTTTATTATGTTTGCAAAACATGTCTGCAGCCTTTTGATTTTTAGAGTGATAAGTATCGTTATATAACCATTTATTGAAAAAAAACACTATACAGTAAAAAGCTTTGTTATCTGGCAATTAATTAATTGGACAGCTTAGTTAACTGGCATTTATGATACCTTTAGTGTTAAGTGTATTTTTAGTGATCTGGATGTGTGCCATACGCTGCCCATAGCAATATGTAATGTTATAAGATACTGGATAGAAAACTTTTCTGTATACATCTAAGTTCTTCAAGAAATCAGTTACTCTGCCATGCAGTAGTACTATTGGATTGGAGAGCACCTGTATACTCTGTTATAATTTATTCATTGTATTGTTTTTGAATTCTTTGAAAAATTGGTATTCCTTTGGTAACAGTAACCAGAATATTAAATTAACTGGCACCCGCCATTCCCCAATTATGCTGGCTAACAGAGCTTTTACTATATCTTGAAGTCAGGACCTATTCATGGACTAGTAATCAGTGCTAAAAAAAAGTGATCATGTATTTACTGATCTAAACATGAAGGCTACGTCTACACTGGCCCCATAAAACGGAATAGTCATGCAAAGCAGGTAAGTCAGAATAGGGAAATCCGCGGGGGATTGAAATATCCCCCGCGGATTTAAATAAACATGTCCGCCGCTTTTTTTCCGGCTTTTCCCCAAGATTAAGGGGGGACATGATAGCGGTTTTCAAATATCTAAAAGGGTGTCACAAGGAGGAAGGCGAAAATGTGTTCCTCTTGGTTTCTGAGGACAGGACAAGGAGTAATGGGCTTAAAGTTCAGCAGGGGAGGTTTAGATTGGACATTAGGAAAAAATTCCTAACTGTCAGGGTGGTCAAATATTGGAATAAATTGCCAAGGGAGGTGGTGGAATCTCCCTCTCTGGAGATATTTAAGAACAGGTTAGATAGACATCTGTCAGGGATGGTGTAGACGGAGCTTGATCCTGCCTTGAGGGCGGGGGGCTGGACTCGATGACCTCTCGAGGTCCCTTCCAGTCCTATTATTCTATGATTCTATGATTCTATGATTATTTCAAAATTATTTTGAAATAACGAGCTTGCTGTGTAGACACTCTTTAATTTCGAAATACGCTCTGTGTGTACACACGCTCCATATGTGTATTAGTTCAAAGCTCTGGTTTTCCCATCATGACTTTGATCACTGCCATACTTTCCATATTTATTGTACTGCCTACCGTATCTCTCTAAATCCTACAGACATTACCACTGAAACTATTTGTCTCAAAGTTCTTCTAGAAATGTTAATAGCCAAGTATTATTTTTATTTTTCTAGATTGAGGTCATGTCTATACTAAACAGAGGATCAATGCTGTGGAGATTGATCTTCCAGCATTCGATTTAACAGGTCTAGTAGCAGGTCAACATGTAAGATGCAGCGCACTGGTCCAAACTTTACATCTCCTCTTTCATGACATTTAGTGGAGCTGTGAGAGAAAATGGTTGAAGGCCACGCTCTTCCAGGATATTAATAGTGGAGGTGTAGGGTCTGGGATGCAGGTTGGGTGCAGAACAGAGCTTGGGATAAGGAGGCAGGTGTGATATGGGGCACTGGATTGGGGCTGCAGGGGGTTGGATTGTGACCTAGGGAAAGGAACTGGAGTACAGGAGGGGGTGCAGGGATTTGGCTTGTGAGCTAGGGCAGGAGAGGACTGTGATCTGGGTGTTGTATCATGCAAGCAAGGTACTAACAAACCTCATCAGGACTTTATTTACCAAAAGTGGAACCTCTTTACAAAGCTGCTGCATCCCTCAGTAGCTCTCACTCAGCCCCTGCCAATCTTCTCCCCACTCCTTCCTGTTTCCTGTGCTTCCAGACTCTCAACAGCCAATGCTCTCAGTTCTAATAATTACAAGCAGCATCTAAAACACCACACTGAGGCAAGGGATTGGGGTGCCAGATCTGAGGACAGATTAAAGAGACTGGGACTTTTCAGCTTGGAAAAGAGGAGACTAAAGAGGGATATGATAGAGGTTTATAAAATCTGAGTGGTGTGGAGAAAGTGAATAAGGAAAAGTTATTTACTTGTTCCCATAATATAAGAACTAGGGGCAACCAAATGAAACTAATGGGCAGCAGGTTTAAAACAAATAAAAGGAAGTTCTTTTTCACACCGCACATTGTCAATCTGTGGAACTCCTTGCCTGAGGGGCTTGTGAAGGCTAGGACTATAACAGGGTTTAAAAGAGAATTAGATAGATTCATGGAGGTTAGGTCCATAAATGGCTATTAGCCAGTATGGGTAAGGAGCAGTGTCCCTAGCCTCTGTTTGTCAGAGGGTGGAGATGGATGGCAGGACAGAGATCGCTTGATCATTATCTGTTTGATTCACTCCCTCTGAGACACCTGGCATTGGCCACTGTTGGCAGACAGGGTACTGGGCTGGATGGACCTTTGGTCTGACCCAGTATGGCCATTCTTATGTTCTTATGGGTACAGGAGGGGGCAGAGGATTGGGGTATATGGAGTGGGGAGCAGAGGGTTGGGGAAGGGAAGGACTGGGGTGCCAGGAGAGTGCTGTTTCTGAATCAGCCTCCCTGCCTGCTCCACCCCCGCACAGTCTGTCATCATGAGCTCTGGTGGCTGCCTGTTATTGAAAGCTCCCATTGGCCAGTTTCTGGCCAGAAACCAGTCACTGGTATTGTTCTGGGGGTGGCAGCAGCTTCTAAAGCTTTCCTCCATCCCCTCCAGACTCACTGTTTTTAAAGAAAAAACACCCCATACCTGCTTGGGGCTCCCCGCAGTGTCTGTGGGCCAGATCCAGTGGCTTGACAGGCCAGATCCAACCCATGGACCATATTTTGCCCAGGCCTGCCTTGGCCTCTAATGTTAGGACAAAAAGCAATGGGCTTAAATTGCAGCAAGGGAGGTTTAGGTAGGATATTAGGAAAACCACTTTCTGTCAGGGTGGTTAAACACTGGAATAAATTGCCTAGAGGAGGTTGTGGAATCTCCATCACTGGAGATATTTAATAGCAGGTTGGATAGACATCTATCAGGGATGATCTAGACATTGCTTGGTCCTGCCATGAGGGCAGGGGACTGGACTTGATGATCTCTTGAGGTCTCTTCCAGTTTTAGGATTCTATGATTCTTCATTTGGACTTACAAACTGTGATAATCTGTACATGTAATTTACTTTTTTAATCTCTCGATAACTTTTGTTCTTTTTTTCTTAGCTAATAAATCTTTATTTAGGTAACTATAGAATTGATGTATTGTATTTGATGTAAAATCTGGAATATCAATTGATTTGGGTAAATGACTGATCTTTTGGGATTGGGAGAAACCTGAAGTAGTGTGATTTTTTTTTAAAATCATGCTTTATAAGAGAGTTCCATTTATCTGAATGGCAAGTAGATTGGAGAGGCTAAGGAGACTGCCGGTGATGCTGTGGTAAGACTGGAATAGTGATCCAGGAGTTTACATTTGTTACTGGAGAAATCTAATTATAGAACATACCATCAATTTGGGATGTCTGCCCTTGTTTTCTGACATTCTGCCCAGAGATAGGCACTTACAGTAGTGAGCTATTGCAGACAACGTGACGCCTACCACCAGAGAATTTTCCTAGCAGTGTCCACTTCATCCATGCGTGCACCTCCATTCCCCTTAATCTCTTCACTGAGGATATAAAGGAGTCTCCTGGACTATCACTGTTTCCCCCTTTTGCCCTGCTCCCTTCTCCCCATCTTACTGCTTGTGGTCTACGACAGAGCTTCAGTGTTTGTGCTGCCTTCTTCAGAGCTATGCGTTCCATATTGAGGATCTCTGGCTTCAAAAACTGTATTGACTGCCAGAAACTGACACTCATAAAGCTGTTATACACACAACTGTGATGAAGCATGGGCTGTAATAGCAGAGATAAAGGAGAAACAAGACAGAACTGGGAGGTCAGGAATCAATCTTTATCTTAGAAGTGTAGATCACTAAGGATACGTCTACACAGCAACATTATTTCGAAATAACTAGCATTATTTCTAAATAACTTAATCCACGTCTACATAGCAGGCAGTTATTTCAAAATAATGTCAAAATACTCTCAAGCTGGAGGACTTCTTATTCTGTCTCCTGTAACCCTCATTGTACAAGGAGTAAGGGAAGTCAGAGAAAGAGTGCTCTATTTCGAAATAAGAACTGTGTAGACACATCCAAATTCAAAATAAGCTATTTTGAAATAAGCTACACAATTGATGTAGCTCAATTTGCGTAGCTTATTTTAAGTTAAGCCCTGCTGTGTAGATGCACCCTAATGTGAGAAATATGGGGAATAAGCAGGAAGAACTTGTAATGCTTGTAGAGAAACATAACTGTGTCACCGTTGGCATCACAGAGACTTAGTGGAATAATATGCATGACCAGAATAATGGTATAGAAGGGTACAGCTTGTTCAGGAAGGGCAGGCAGGGAAAAAATGGAGGAGGTGTTGCTTTATATATTAAAAATACATTTGGACTGAGATTGAGATGGAAATAGAAGAAAGACTTGTTGAAAGTCTCTGGATAAGGATAAAAAGGGTAAAAATAAGCCTAATATCATGGTAACGGTCTACTACAGACCACGTAACCAGGAAGAAGAGGTGGCTGAGGATTTTTATAAACTACTATCAAAATCTCTGAAAGCACAGGATTTGGTCGTGATGGGGGACTTCAACTTCTCAGACATCTGTTGAGAAAATAATATAGCAAGGCACAGACTATCCAACAAGTTTTGGAATGTGTTGGAGACAATTTCTTTTATTTCAAAAGGTAGAGAAAGGTAGGGGAAGCTGTTCTAAATTTAATTTTGATAAATAGGGAGGAATTTTTTGAGAATTTGAAAGTGGAAGGCAGCTTGGGTGAAAGCGATCATGAAACAATAAGAGTTCATGATTCTAAAGAATGGTAGGAGGGAGAATAGTAAAATAAAGACTCCTGGATTTCAAGAAGGAAGACTTTATCAAACTTTTAAGCCAAAATTTTTAATACTGGATAAAGTTAGCCTTTTAAATCTGTATGTAGACATTTGAATCAGTGGCCTGATTTTCAAAAGTGCTAAGTGTTTAGCAGCTCACACACCCACTTAGATTCTCCATATTATTCATATTAACTAGCACTTAGACATCCATTTACTGTACTTGTTTTGCACACGTAAATGTGGATTTCATGCACACAATTTAAATAGCTATCATTTTGAAAATTTGGCACTCATATCCCAAACCACATTATTTTACATCAGAATGGCTATCAAAGGTGAAAGTAAGCAGTGTGCTCCGGAGACTGGCAGGCTGGGGACCAGGCTATTTCAAAATGCATTTTGTGTGTGGACGCGTTATTTTGAAATAATTTATTTCGAATTAACTATTTCAAAATAAGATATTTTGAAATAACGCTGTAGTGTAGATATACCCTTTCTGATCTATCCTGTCAAATGCCTTCTGAAAATCGATGAAGCAATTGTAGATGTTCTTGTTCTTTTGTCGAGCTTTCTCCACTATCAATCTTAGTGCCAATATCTGCTGGCACTAAGGCTTAAATTCCCCAGGGCTTAAATTCTCATTGAGTTTTTCCCAGAGTGCGGCTCGGGGCTTCAGTCTTATGGGTGGAGCCAGGGCATGGGGCTTCAGCCTCTTGGGAGGCAGTGTTCCCTCTAAGCTGCGGGGCAGCACAGTTTCATAAGTGATTAATTAGCCCCACCCAGCAGCTTTGAGAGAACACTGGAGGGAGGTGATAGGGCTCAGGGCTTCAGCTCTTCAGGGCAAGTCAGGGCTCCTCTGGGTTTGAAAATATGTGCCAGAGCTCAGTTCAGGACATCTCCAACTGAATTTAAGCCTGCCACACCCTTCCCATCACTGCATCAGCAGAGAGAGATTTTGCTCTAGATTTAGATTAGAATTCTGACTCACTACCTTGGCTGGTACACCAACCATATCCCTGGGTTTAGTGATCTGCTAGGTTAGAGATCTGATCAGCCTTTGTCAACACTATGAGATAAGATCAAATTTGGCAAAGTCCATTTTTAGCACCTAATTTTGTAAAGTCAAAGGTGCGTGTCCCCACTGTGCACAAGAATTCGATGTAATGCATCCCCAGTGGGTTGGCTGTCATCAACTTTTACAACAATGCACTGGCCATCCATTTGCCTCCTTTGTCTTCTGGAACACCTGCCTGAGCTCTTTTATTTTCACATGGTACTGCTGGGTGTCCCTGACACATCCTTTTCCCACCATGCTATCTGATCATGGCATAGATACCAACATTTCTTTTGCTGCTCCATAGTTCTTCTTGAACAGATTCTTCTCCCTGCACCACAGTGAAGTCCAGGACATCCTGAGCTCTCTATGCTGGAGCTCGTTTGCAAGCCTGAGCATTCCTAACCAGGTATGCTGCTGAGATGTGTTACCTGCTCTAAGGTCTGCTTGCCATACTGTCCAAACAGGAAAGCTACACATCTCGAAGAACAGTTATGAGAGGTAAGTAACCGTTTTTGTTCTGGACTTTTTCCCGTGTACCTGGAAGGCAGCAGAATTGAAAGTGCTGGTCAGAGCAATCACATTGGAGTACTATGGGATACCTCCTGGAGGCTAAGAACATCAACTTTCACAGCGCTGCATCTGCACAACCCAGAAGTCAGCCATGCAAGGTTGAATTTAACATGACTCCTCATGAAAAGCAGAAATAACAAAATTTACTTTGACAGCCTTTAAGATCGGGGGAATTGGCTTGGTAGTGTGGACTCATCTTTCAGAAAATAGACCTAATACAACTAAGTTCAACCTAAACTCCTCGTCTCTCAGGCCTTGTTATGTAAGCTGCAGTCTGCAGCTAAGATGAATAATGTTCCTCTAAAGGAGTAGTAGTGTGCGTCCAGCCATGTATCTCCCCCACTATTCCCAGTCACCCTGAAGCATCCTGTCCTGCACAAATAGATTGGATTCTAGTACATACAGTACACAGAATGGCTCCTTAACTAACTAAAAACATATTTTAGATTAGCAAAATAACATTTTTGTGTGTTGGGATTTAAGAGAATCCAGATTTAATCTTCTATCCTAATGTAAAGATTTTTAAGACAGCATGAGTAACCCCCATACACTGAGGTTTTTACTCCAACAAAAATTTTCTCACATCCCATGTCTTTTCTTCCAGTAAGCCTTTTAGGCTTTCTTGATCCTCCATCATGTAAATCTTTTGTCTTCTCTTCTAGTTAATATGGTTTTCAAGCAGCACTTTGATTTTCATAGTTTTGCTGTACTTGCTTCTCTTTTTCATCTGTTGATACAATAATTTGATTACTGTGCTTAAACTACTTCACACTGAGCCTTTCTAAACCAGGACACTCTGGTATAGCAACATCTGTAGTCTGGTAGGACCACAGATGTTATAGAACCAGAGAGTCCCGGTAGAGGGCTGGCAGCTGGGAGCCCTGCAGCTTGCAGGGCAGTGGGCTGCTGACACCAGGCTGCCCAACAGGGCTGGCAGCCCAATGCACCCTAGCTGGGCTGCCCTATAGGGCCAACATGCCCCAGCTGGCCTTCCTGGTGGAGCCGGCAGGGTAGCGAGGCTTAGTGGTAGATTTAGGCAGGAGCCTGGGCCAGGTCTGGAGGGTCATGACAGTGAGGCCAAAAATGACTTCCCCTGGTCCAGCAAAATCCCTCATCCAGGACTGGTCAAGTCCTGAGGGTGCCAGACCAGAAATATCCAACCTGTACACTTTCTAACACCCCAATTACATATACATTTTAGTGTATATTTCATGACTTACTTGTGAGTGTATGCTGTACATAATTATCATTTCCGTTAATTGGGTTTTTGTGACATATATTAAATAGTTGAACTATGTTTTGACAATAAACATATATTTACTTGTAAAGTATAATGTAAAATTAAGCATTTTAATTATAAGACAAACAAAACATGTTAACATTATATAATCAAATTAATCTTTGATTTTCTCCAAAATTATACTTTTAAAATACATTTTCAATTCCTGTGTATTTTTACTTATTTTATTTACAGAATATCCAAGGTATCTCTAAGCATCCAGTTCAAATTATTCAAAAGCAATATGTAAAAGGTAAAGGTAAAAGTTTTGTTTATGTAGTTTTATAAAATGATATGCATTTATCTAAGTGTTTGAGTAAATATATGTGATCAAGTATTGTTTAAGCATACCAACAATCTCAAAAATGGTGAAAGACTACATTCTAACTGTGTAGTTATAACTTTATCTTTTAAACTAATCTTTCTGCTGCTTCGTGCCAGTACAGAATGTGAGTTTACTGCTTCTTCCTTGATCTATACAAGAAAGCTCATCAATTTAAATGTTCTCCGCTCTCCTCTCTAGTTCACCTACCATCAGTTTGTGTTCTTTTCCTACATTTGGGAACTTGCATGGTTGTAATAGAATCAAGTTATCCTACCTTAGTAAGATACGTGTTTCTGTGCCTTCATCTCAGAAAGTTTCTCCTAGGGAGATGTCAGTGTTGGAATCACTAGGCCACATAAATCAAACTGAGAGCTAAAGACCAAAATAGTGAGATGGATTATGTAAATTGGGTTCAAGGAGGATAGTACAGAAGGGACTGCAAGACCTAGGGAATCATTATCCAAATGATAGGGAGCGGCCTGGACCCACAACAGTGAAGTATAGTGTTAGAGAGACTTACATACATAACCTTTTCTGCCTGAAAGTAGCTGCACAGGACCACTGTGTAGAACTGTTGCTGCTTTGTTACTTTTGGTTTTTGGATGGAGGAGATGGCTTTGCAGAGGAGGCTTTGAAATACAATACATTTCTATATAATGAAGCAAAAGGGTGCAAATGAAGCCAGGTCTACACTGGCAATGAAAATCAGTGCAAGATACGCAACTCCAGCTACGTGAATTGCACTGCCTTGCACTGATTTTCTGGAGTGGTTCCACAGCAGGTGGTTGACAGGAAAAACCCTCCTTTTCTGGGAAGTACTGACACCGATGGAGGCACCCTCGACATTCAATTTAGTGGGTCATTATTAGACCCGCTAAATCAACTCTGGGTGATTGATTGCCAGAGCGATGAACCTCCGGCAAATGGAGACGTGTCCTAAAAAGAGGAGCAGTGTTTGGAATAACAATAAAACTCTTAAAATGATAAATGTCTTTCTGCAATGAAATAAAACTTTGAATTCTTCTTCGAGTGGCCCCGTGGGTGCTCCACTCTAGGTGTCGGGTCCCGTCCCGGCGCCGCAGCTCGGAGAATTTTCATAGCCGTGTCCCACCAGCCTGCGCATGCGCGCTCCTTCAAAGCGCCGTTCGCGCCTTTGATCAGCTGCGCGCAGGCTGGCAACCACCAGTTCCTCTCAACCGCCTCAGGTCGCGGTCGGAGCTCCCTGTATTGTTAGATCTATGTTTCTCATTGGCATTATTAGTTCATTTTTTCCTCAGTGTAAATAGTTACTTTTAGGGTTAGTTGTGTTCTAGTTCTACAGTTCTGTTGTTAAAAAAAAAAAAAAAAAAAAGTTTTTCTCTTCAGATCAACTCCGTTAGCGCTACGGCTAAGTGCTAAAGAAAGCTGAAATTGACAAACAGCAAAAAGACAGAGATTGCCTGGGTCGGCATCCAGCCACCCCCTTCGGCTCCTAACAATGCCGGGATCCCCCAGTTTTAAGAAATGTTCAGTTTGCCGCGAAGCTATGCCGGCGGCTGATGGCCATGAGTTGCCTGGGTGAATCGCACATTCCTCAAAAGTGCACCCATTGCTGCAAGCTTACGTCCAGAGCCCGCAGAGAGCGGGAATTAAAGCTCCGGATGATGTTGTTTGACAAGGCGCTGCAACCTGATCCGATACCCTCTTCAGCCTCAGCAAAAACTTCTGAGTCTAAGAGGAGAGCTGCTTCTCCCAGACCGGTGACTTCAAAGAGGGCAAAGCCGTCCCCGGCTCGCTCCCTCCCTCCGGCAGCCTCAAGGGCTTCGGCAGCCTCCAAATTGACCCCCGCGGGGTCCCGCTGCTCTACTGACCCCGGTGATAGGGGATCGCAAACGCCGAGGGCTCGGGCTGCTTCAGTGCCGGCATCGGCGGCACCGGCTTCAGCTTCGCTGGCTGGCGGTGCAGCGCTAATGCTGAAACTGACAAGCCAGCCGGTGCCGGGTTCAGAGGCATCAACGTCAGCGGTGTGGGCTCCAGCGGCACCGCTTGTGACGGCACCGGCGTTGGCGGCACCGGACCCAGCCGTGCACATTCCTGACATGGCGCCACCGGCAAATTTAATGATGTCGGCACCGAGCACTCTATCGGCACTGACAGCAGAGCAGCTACAGCTGATCTCCCCGGCACCGCTCTGTTTTCACTCTGTGCAGAGCTCCCCAGTTGCCATGGAAACTGACAGTGCCTCAATACCTAGGAAAGCTCTATCAAAGACTCATGGGAGGGACAGATCTGCCTCCCCAGTTTTCTCACCAGGACCATCTCCATCGCCACCAAGGCGTACACGGTATCGAGACTATAGTGTCTCTCCGATCCATGTCGCATACAGGCAGCGCGATTATAGAGACACAGTATATCTAGAAGCACAGCGATCTCGTTCACGATCTCGTTCACCGGGTCGGTCATCTAGATATGGGTCCTCTAGACGCTCTCCACACCGCATCTATTACATTCAACACAGTAGTGCACGTTCGTCGCGTCATTCTTCTCCGTCACGTTCTGAGCACTACTACGGGCACTACTATCGCTCGTGCGACGGCGGTACCCACCTTGAACATATATTATCTTCACTTAGAGGATCATCCTGCAACTGCCGCTCACCAGTCACACAATACTTACCTCAACAACCACAACAGTTAACCTCACCTCCTCCATCGACAAGCCAATCTGTCCAACAGGATCACTCCGAGCTGGAAGAAGGACAGCTGTCTGACACCGAGGACCCCAAGCCAGAAACCTCTCCAGCGGACTGCGCATCTTCCTCACCAGATAAGGCAGTCTGTCCAGGTGAATTGTCTCCACCGGACGATCTAAAACAATTCCAAGACCTGTTTAAACGAGTAGCAGGCAACCAGGAAATACAGCTGGCAGATGTTCCGGTGAAGACACACCGTCTCTTAAAGAACCTCCGTCCACAGCAGCGTGCAAGGATCGCCTTACCAATTGACGAAGCGATCATGGAAGTGGCGGACGAGATATGGCAAACGCCAACTTCAGTTACTCCTACCAGTAAAAAGGCCGACAAGAAATACTTTGTGCTGGCAAAGGGGTTAGATTTTCTATTCAATCACCCTCAGCCCAATTCGTTAGTGGTTGACGCAGCACAGCGAAGGACCAAAGCACCACAGTACAAAAATGCGCTCCCTGATAAAGACAATAAGAAGTTGGATATATTTGGTAGGAAGGTCTATTCTTCAGCCACACTTCTATTACGTATTGCAAACTACTCGGCTCATTTATCAAACCACAATTTTGATAATTATTCAAAGCTAGCGGAATTATTACATCATCTTCCTGACGTGAAGAAACCTCTACTAAAAGCGATAGTACAGGAAGGATACGCAGCATGTAGCACCGCATTGCAGATTGCAATGGACGTGGCCGACACAGCAGCACGGGCCACGGCTACGGGTATCGCAATGAGGAGATCATCATGGCTTTCGTCTGCGGGAGCACCAAAGGAGCTGCAAAGTATAGTTGAAGATCTCCCCTTTGATAAGCTTAAGCTTTTCGCAGCAAATACTGACGAAGTCCTCCATTCAGGCAAGGATTTTCATGCCACCCTACGTACACTGGGGATGTACACGCCCAATTTTAAGCGTAGGCGCTATTACCCTTATCAGAGAAGGTACGATTTTAATTTTCCCAGGCAACAGACACGCATGTCGGATAATCAGCGTCCTAAGCAACGTCCTCAGCGGAAACGGCCCCAACAAAATTGTTCAGTCAATCAATCTTCAACCAAACAGCAGATTTGACTCCCCCGTCGAGGTTGCAAGCACGCTTCCCTTTGTCAATGCAGAAAAACGAAACTCCTCATCTCTTCCACCATCGACTGAAATCATATCACCACCAGTGGTCCAACATCACCACAGACAGATGGGTACCAGAAGTGGTAAAGTACGGCCTCTCGAGAAAATCAGCATAGAGGGGGCTCGAGTAATTCTTATAGCCGCAGCGTGGGCTCGTCAACCTTGGTTCTCAGTGCTCCATCAGATGTCGTAAGGGCACCGTACCCCCTACCTCTCCTTCCAAATCTCTTGACCCAGGACAACGGATCTCTGTGCCATCCGAAATCCGAGACTCTACACCTCACAGCATGGATGCTCATTGGTTTAGCAGTTTCGAACAGTGTTGTTCCCAGTGGGTCAAGAAGGTGTTGATACATAGCAGGAAAGATTCTACACGAGCTACTTATATAGCTAAGTGGTCCAGATTCCAGGCATGGTGTGCGGTTAACAACCTGGACCCCTATTCCACACCTTTACCTCGTATATTAGAGTACATTTTGCAATTCCAGGATAATGGACTGGCCATACCTTCCCTATGGGTGCATTTGGCAGCAATTAATGCCTTTCATCACATGGATGACTCCTTCTCTATATTCGCACACCCTACTACGAAAAGATTCCTAAAGGGGCTCGCGAACCTCAACCCACCCCGCAGACCCCCTCCACCCTCGTGGAATCTGGATTTAGTATTGGAAGCTCTATCTCATCCTCCCTTTGAGCCTCTAGCCACTATTCCGTTACACGTACTTACCACCAAGCTTTTGTTTCTCCTAGCCCTTACTTCAGCTCGTAGGGTCAGTGAGATAGCAGCGTTCATGGCTTCGTCTCCCTATACAGTTTTTTCTAAAGACTCAGTCACTTTGAGAGCTCACCCAGCGTTTATTCCAAAGGTGTCATCTGAGTTTCACATTAATGAACCAGTGGTTCTTCCGTGCTTCTTCCCTAAACCCCATGCCTCAGTGCAAGAAGCAATATGGCATATGCTGGATGTAAGGAGAGCCTTGGCATTCTACATCGATAGAACGCGAGACTTTAGGAAAACGGACCGTTTAATAGTGTCATTGGCAAACTGTTCTAGAGGCCAACCATTGACCTCCCAACGTATTTCGAGACTTATCGTTTCATGCATATCTATGTGCCATTCTATACGAGGGAAACCTCTGCCAAACCCTCCAAAGGCCCACTCTACCAGAGCGGTTTCCACTACTACGGCCTTCCTGAAGGGAGTCCCGTTCCGGGACATTTGCAGGGCAGCGACATGGTCCTCTAATGTCACTTTTACGAGACATTATGCTATAGTTGACCAGTTTGCTTCGGACTCTTCGGTAGCTACGGCAGTACTTAGTCGTGATCATAAAGCCTAATTTCGGAGCGCTCTGGACTCTTTTTAGGTACTGCTCCAGAGTCACCTAGAGTGGAGCACCCACGGGGCCACTCGAAGAAGAAAAAGAAGTTACTCACCCTGTGAAGTAACGATTGTTCTTCGAGATGTGCCCCGTGGGTGCTCCACGACCCGCCCTTCCTCCCCGCTCCGGTTTTCTTTCTTCTCTCTTTCAGATGAGCGGATGAGAGGAACTGGCGGTTGCCAGCCTGCGCGCGGCTGATCAAATGCGCGAACGGTGCTTTGAAGGAGCGCGCATGCGCGGGCTGGCGGGACACGGCTATGAAAATTCTCCAAGCCGTGGCGCCGGGACGGGACCCGACACCTAGAGTGGAGCACCCACGGGGCACATCTCGAAGAACAATCGTTACTTCACAGAGTGAGTAACTTCTTTTTTCTAAACCTGGTAATTTGTAATTTCCCATGTTATTTAAGCTGTTTTGCATATGTGCTACCAAATGTGTATATTGTGACTTAGCCTAGCAAAATTGATTAATGATGCTCATTTCCTCTTTTGCAACTTTTACCATCAGTTGGTAAGATTCTGTAATAAAGGAAATATACTATAATTCAAGAAATGTTGCCTTTCCTACATTAAATAGAGGGGATTCCAATAATGCATTCACTTTTACTTATCATTCTGTCCTTTTCTGTGTACAAAGGGAATTGATTTCCAAGGAAATCTACAGTAGGAAATTAATTCATTGTTTATTTGTTATGTATAGGGTAAGTGCTGTCACCTGGCTTTTCAGTTTTTTGCATTTGTAGTTCTCTGTCAGGTAGATCCTGTGCTTAGTAATCTTGCCTGTTTTAAAAGAAATGTTTGTTATTTTGTTTCATTTCTGTGAATAACATGTGTTTCTCCCATTCTTCTCTAGGAAAAGAAAATGAAATAGTAACTATTTCCCCAAGAACATTGTTTGTTTCAGCTGAAGGATATACATTCTTAGCTGCAGGTAAGATACTTTTATTATTTTCTGATGGTTCATTATTAATAAAAGTCCTGTGATCTCTGCTGCCAGCCCTCTTTTGAATCCTACTTACATCTTCATTGACCTTGCAAAGAAAAAGCATTAATGTTAAGTGTAGTTATATTCAAGAGTGGTCCATTCCTCACAAGTACAGTGTTACTATCTGTATTATAGGCAATGCTGGTAGCACCATCTACCTTTAAAGCTACCTAATGCTTTTCATTATAAGCACATCTTTTCACTCACATATAACTTTGCTAAACTTTAATCATTCATGCAGAAAGTTTTCATGCCTCTGGCATGGTAAATTGTGATTAAGGCCATCAATCACAATTAATGCATGCGATTTACACAAAACAAATTCACTAAATAGTTATAGTTAATTGCTGGTTTAATTGCATTGTTAATAGGATACCAATTTAAATATATTATAGATATTTTGGCTGATTTTCTACATTTTCAAATATATTGATTTTCATTACAACACAATACAAAATCTATAGTGCTCGCTTTATATTATGTTTTATTACAAATATTTACACTGTGGAAAAGGATAAATAAAACAAATAGTATTTTTCAATTCACCTAATAGAAGTCTACTCAGTCCTACTTCTTGTTCAATCAATTGATAAGACAAACAAGTTTGTTCACATTAATGGTAGGTAATGTTGCTTGCTTTTTATTTACATCACTCGAAAGTGAGAACAGACATTCACATGGTACTGTTGTAGCTTGCCATGCAAAGCATTTACATGCCAGATATGTTTAACATTTTTATGCCCCCTCATGCTTCAACTTCTAGGCGCTAATCTTTTACATTGCTTTGTTTCTAAGTGCAGTTGTGTGTGTGTGTATGTGTGTGTATTTTTTAATTTGTTTTTCACAAAAGTAACCCTCTGTGGAAAAAAAATTCTGTAATGTAAAAATGTAAATAAATATGGAGAGGCTGTTTAAAAGTATAATGATAGCAAAGTTTCAAGGATACTAATGCAGAATTTTATTTGCTAGATTTTTCTCATATTGAACTAAGAATCCTTGCACACCTATCCTGTGATCCAGAACTTCTGAAACTATTCCAAGAACCTGAAACCACTGACGTGTTTACTATATTGGCTTCTCAATGGTAAGAGTACCTTTATACTGTATGATGTTAAATCAGACCAGTGGTTTTCAAACTGTGGTCCATAGAGTCCTGGGGGTCTGCAGACTATGTGTAAGCTTTTCAAAGGGATCCTCACCTTAATTTGAAGTTTTGTAGGGTTCCACAAATGAAAAATGGTTGAAAACCACTGAACTAGAACAACAAAACGATCTTCATCTACTATATTACTGTAGATTCATAGTGAAAGGCAGAAGGTAGAGGAGGGGAAAACTAGGGGGAAGGGGCTTGTGTGGAAGGGGAAGGGAGGAGAGGAAGGGGCTTGTGTGGAGGGGGAGGGGGAGAGGAAGGGGCTTGTGCAGAGGGGGAGGGAGGAGAGGAAGGGGCTTGTGGGGAGGAGGAGGGGTGGGAGAGGAAGGGGCTTGTGCGGAGGGGGAGGGGGAAGAAAGATGCAGGGTGGAGAAGAGACAAATGCCAGGGGGCCAAGTGCAGACAATAAGGAAAAGGACAGGAGGGGAGGTGTCAGTGGGAGGTGGGACAGGGTGATGCTGGGAGAGGAGAGGAGAGGAGAGGAAAGGAGAGGAGAGGAGAGGGGAAGGACATTGGGGCTAGAGTGGGGAGAGGGAGGTCCTGGGAGAAGGCTTGAAAGAAGGGGTGGGCATGAGAAAGGTGGGGATGGAGCAAGTCATGTGTGAGGGCACAGAGGGGCAGGAGGGGAACAGGGCAGAGAGTGGTAAGGGAGTGGGCATCAGGGAAAAAGAGGGCAAAGGGGGCAGGGGCAGTGAGGGAAGCAGGAAACACCAGGAGGGTGCAGGGCTAAGGGAAGGTGCAGGTGCCAGGGGATTCTGGGGTGAAGCAGGGCAGACACCTGCAGGGGAGGGGCCAGCACCAGATGAGAGAGGCAGGGCAGGTGTGTAGAGGGAGGTGTTGGAAGAGGGGATGAGGAGGAGTAGCTCACATAATCAGAGTAGGGCTACTGGAGGCATGGGCACAGGGAGGAGAGAAGGGCTAGTGGAGGGGGGAAGATCACAGGAGGGCTGAGGGCAGTGAGAAGGGCAGGAGTCAGGACAGCAGAGGAGGGTGAGGAGTTGGGGGGCAGCAGGTGCCAGGGGAGCTGATGGAGCCAGGGGAGAAGACATGGCAGCAGAGGGAAAAGGTAAAGGTTTATAAAATATTTATTAATAACTTGGGTGCCACAGTGGCACATCCAAACAAGCCACATGAACTCATTACAGGTGCACAATACAAAATCCATTCTGCTCATGGGAGGAAACTCTTAGGCTATGTCTACACTGGCGGCTTCTTGTGCAAGGGTTCTTGTGCAAGAAGTCTTGCGCAAGAACATGTCCACACTGCCATATGCGAGCTGTGCTTTTGTGCAAGAGCATCCATGGCAGTGTGGACGCACTCTTGAGCAAGAAAACTCCAATGGTCATTTTAACCATAGGGGTTTCTTGCGCAAGAAATCCCTGCTGAGCATCCACACTGCCCTCTTGCGCAAGAGAGCTTACACCTGTTAGAAAAGAGCGTAGCTCTTGTGCAAGACACCCTCTCTTACCACGCCGTACTGTAAATTTCTTTGCTCAAGAGCAGGTGGGCAGTGTGGCTGCTCTGTGGGTTCTTGCGCAAGAACGGCTGTACTTGCGTAAGAAGCCGCAAGTATAGACATAGCCTTAGAGGGAACACTTCCCCCAGTCTCTCTGCCCCTGAGTTAATGTCACACATATTGGGTTAATGCAATTGCAGGATAGTTGCATGAGGGGGGTATAGTGAGGGCCAAACTAATCCCTGTTGGTAGGAGGATGGTGGGAAAAGTCCTTCGAGAGGGGTGACATGACACCTTTTACTTCTGGTCATGTGTCCATCTTGCTCCGAGTGTGTTACCTCCAGAGGCCTGGTTAATGGGGGTCAGGGAGTGTGGCTAATGGCGGTCGGAGCGTGGTTAATGGGGGTTGGGGCGTGGTTAACAAGGGTCGGGGGTGTGGCTAATGGGGCACCACCAAAAATTATACAAATCTGCCAGCCCTGGAGGAGGAGTGCGTCGGCTGCCTGCACCATAGGAGGTGTGAGTTTAGCGCAGGGTTTTCTTGTGCCGCAGGAGGCTGTGTGTGTGTGTGTGTGTGTGTGTGTTGGTGGGGGATTTTTTTTCTTTTTTTGCTTTTGCTCAACCAAAATTGCTGTGGGGCCCTGTCAAAATTGTTCAAATTGGACCCCGCACTTCCTAAAGCCAGCCCTGCAGACAAGGCTAGCACCAGCTTGATTCCTGCCAGCCAGGAGGTCATGCTCACACTGGAGCTGGTCTCCCCCCTCCTCAAGATGCCTCCCAGGCTTTGTCTGAAGCCAGGGAACGCCCATCAGGTAAGTGCCATTACTTTCCCCAGACACACATGGGTGGAGGCGATGGGTGGCAAGGGGCTGCTGCGTGCTCCTTGCTTGGCCTTCTCGGCCTGGGGATTGCACAGCAGCCTGTGCACATGGAGCACCAGTGAGGAGCACACAGCCACAGGAGGATGCAACAGAGGACCCTTGTGCCTGCCTTATTCCCGACACCAGGGTGGGACACCTCCCACCACAAGCCACCACTAGAAGGTGGCTGGATGGGGATATGGGTGCCGTCAATAGCCCCCCTCCTACAGTTGGGGAAGCCCAGGGTGGCAGATCCAGGGATGATGGGGTCCACGTAGCCCAGGTTGATGACCCTGTACAGCAGGACAGAGTTGATGGCCCTCACCAGCTGTAGAAGGAGACACACAGAGAATCACAGGGTTGCCAGGGCCCTTGGGAGGACCCCAAGCCCGACTCCTCCCTCTCCCCACACACCAGGAGCAACCCCATCTTACCTCATTCCCATCAGAGCTTTGTGAGGGCAGGACTGAAAAACCTCCTGGGGAGGGGACTTCCACCACCACCACCTTCTTTGGGGAACCCCCTTCCAGCAGTTCCCTTCTGGGACAATAGTACGAGAGCACCATATCTGCATGGTCATGATCCCAACAGTCGATCTCCCCATGCCAAACTGGTTCCCAACGGACTTGTAGCTGTCTGGCATGGCAAGCTTCCAGATAGTGATGGTGACCCGCTTCTGGAAGGGGATGGCGGATCTTATGCGGATGTCCCGTCACTGGAGGCCAGGGACAAGCCACTCACACAGCTCCAGGAAGGTGTCCATCTGCATGTGGAAATTCTGGAGCCACTGCTGGTCATCCCACAGCTCAATGATGGTCCAGTTCCACCAGTCGGAACTAGTGTCCAGTTGCCAGATGCAGCGGTACACAGTTTGCAGGGGAGGGAGAATGGGTGGGGCTGAGATGCAGGAGCAGTATGTGGAGAGAGGAGAGGAGGTGCCCCACAATGAGCTGGGGGTCCTCCTCCTGCAGGGCTACGAGAGTAGCCCTCAGAAACTGCAGCAGGAGGTGCAGCATGTGATATAAGAGCCGTCGACTGCTTAGAGGCAGGTCCGACTCCATGGCTGGAGCACTGTGGTGTCTGCAACTGCAACCAGAGCACACAGAGAAAAGGATTTGCTGTCCCTCAAGGAGGTAGGCAAAGGAGAAGAGCCTGCAACATGGACTGTACAGAGGGATCCCTTTAAGCATGAGCTTCAGCTAACCTCAGGCAGCAGCTACAGGAAGTGACTGCTGTCCTGATGCCCTGCCTGAAGTGCTTCCAGGTGGCCTTAAGTATGATTCAGTGTCCAATGAGTGTGGATGCTCTATTTCAAAATACCTCAGCACTATTTCGATGGGCATTTGCTGTGTAGATACTATAGTTGAAAATATACATTTCAAAATGGCTTATTTTGGAATAAGTGTCCAATGTAAACGTGCCCATAGAGTTCCTCACCCATATCCTTCAAAGCAATGCAGGGGTTCTATTCAACCCCTTCTTCACAGCTTTCATTACTACCATGCTAAATATGGATGGCCTGTCTCAAGTAAGGCTGTCCTAGATGAGTCTGAAGACTAGAACTGGTCAAATAGTTGATTGCAAGTAATTTTTTTGTTATAGATGTTGATAATTTTTCATTGCATATTATTCACAAATACATTTTTAAAGGATCAGCTCAGCTGTTGACCTAAATTAGCTTCGTGAAGGATTGCAAAATATCCTTTCTCTCTGTCAAGTCTTCCAATGATAATATTCTCTTCAATTTCAGCACAAGTATTGAAAACTTTAGACATCTGCCAATGGTGTTTGAAATTAAAGTTCTATCTATACAGGAAACATAGAGGACAGAGTTCATGGGTTTCTTGTGGCTCCAACGTGGTCTCATCTTGCTTGTTGATATTTCAGTCTCCTGACAGTCTCTCTGATAGGAGGAAGAGCAATTCTTATTTAATTGAGTCCTTAGCTCTATTCCTAGAATTATTAGCCTTTGTTGATCTCCAGACAAAGGAGATCAGTAGATAAATTTCAATGAAGAAAAATGGTGTATTTTTAATAACTTCATTATTTCAAGTGTATTACTTATTATTTATTTGTACATAGTAGTATCTAGAGATACCAAGATTGGGAATCCATTATGTCTAGGCACTTTACAAATATGCAATAAGAGAGAGTCCATGCCCCAAAGAGTTTACAGTCTCAATAGACAAGACCAATAATGATTGGAGAGAAGGGATGTAGCATACAAGCAGAGTGAATAAAATGATGGTCTGCAGGACTTACATAATTTACACTTCTTGAATTTATGTATGTGATTTTTGTTGGGAGGAGTTTATCTGAGGGTGTGTCTAGACTACTGAGTTTTGTCGATAAAAGTGGACTTTTGTCAACAAAACTATACCTGCGTCTACACTACCGCTGAGTTCTGTTGACATAACATCGACAGAACTCAGCAGTTTTGTTGACGCTGGTAAATCTCATTTTACGAGGCATAACACCTTCTGTCAACAGAGTTCTGTCGACAGAAGGTGTTATTGCCTGTAGGGTTGCGTCTAGACTACAGGGTTTTGTCGGCAAAGCAGCTTGCTTTGTCGACAGAACTGAATGTGTCTAGATGCTCTATGTCGACAGAAGTTTTGTCGACAGTATCTGTCGACAAAACTTCCGTCGACAAAACCCTGTAGTCTAGACGTACCCTGAAAAAAGAGACAAGGAAGGGCATTAAAGGGAGAAGTTAAAGGAAAAGGGAAACTGGGCACATGGAGGGCAGGCGGAGCCAGGCTGAAATAGAGACTATGATGGAGTGGCGAGGATAGAATAGAAGTAAATTGCCAACTAGCAAATAAGAGAGAGACACCACTCAGGGTAAAGAGTGTAAAACCAGTCAGCCACAGGTGACATCATCAGAATCTACCTACAGTGGGTCAGAGGCAGAGTTCCTCCCCCTCCAGGACCTGTGTTGGGTCCATGGAAGGCCTGACCCTCCTTACTATGTCTCAGGGCAACATTCATCATGGGGAATTAGTGGCACCTGCTGCAAGAGTCTTCAGCTCAGGTCTGAGCGTGGACTTCAACTGAACTTTTGGAACCACCTTTTATGTTTTCTTCCTCCCACCAGCTTCCCAGGCTCAATGAGCTCTTGGCTTTGCCCACCAGGGCTCAGTGATGGGGTCCTTGCACTCTGGGAGGCCAACCTACCTCACTTCACCATCGATCCCAACTTCTGTTTATTTTCTCTACTGCTGAGTTTCTATAGTTTCCCTATTTCTGAAGCAACAGACTTCTCAGCTTCTTTCTCCCTTTCTCTGGAGTATTCACCAATGAATTCTGATGTAGTGGAAAGAAACTGAGGGCAGTTAAAGATGTGGTTTCCCACCTTACAGTGTTTGAATCAATGGAGGATGTGTGTAGACCAACGGTACAAGACTCAAGGACACAGAGATCCTCAAAAGTGTAGTTCTAGACTGAGAAGATCACGCTTATTAGACTGATAGAATCACTTTTGGGCATTTGCTGATATCATAATTAAATTTGACATATGACATTAGAACCTCTTGATGGAATTAAATACTTACTTCATTTTGGAGGTATATTGTAAATATATTCATGAACATGAATCAAATTTTGTCTCTGTTCTAGCAGGGCATCAGACATGTTATTCTAGACAGTCATCTCACAGCTCTTGGCAGCTGCCAACCTCTTACAGTTGCTACACAGGAACTTTAAGTTCAGTGAAATGTTACAGTCAAATATTTTTATCAGACATGAGTGTGATGATGTATCTACAAAAGTATTACATAATGATTCTTCAGACAGCTGCTGCCTCCTTTTTTGAGCTTCAAGAAAATGCTCTTTTGAGCTTCCACAAGGAGTAACAGTTCATTCGAACTAAAGGGTTTATCTCGGAATCCCGCTTCTCTGCGTTGTGTAGACACGGGCAGTTACTTCGGGCTAGTCAGTTTCCAAAATGGCGACCTGCCAGAAATATGCTAATGATGCGTGGGATATTTAAATCCCGTGCTTCATTAGCATTTTCGGTCGCCCTCATTAGCCTCCCTAGTTCGAGCTAGGGGGCTAGTGTAGACGTACCCTTAGGGCCCTAGGCTGGGCTGCAGTGGAGTGGATGAGCCTGCGTCCTCCCTGCAAATCTTCACCTTGGGTGGCAAGTTCCCCTTTCAGGGAGAAAATCCCTGTGCTTGTTGGCGCTCCACCTGAAGGGAAACCTGACCCCCGTTTAGCCTGCAGACCAGCCTGAGCATGGAATAGCTTAAACTGCCTCTACTATTTGTCTGCCTGCCCCATCCTGACCAAGGGCTGGGCATTATAAATGCATCTCAGCTCGCAGAGAGGCTTGAGTCCCTGTTGCTTGAGCATGGAACAGCTTAAATTGCCTAGACTGTTTATTGCCCCACCCTGACCAAGGGCGTGGCCTCTGTAAACTTCTGCTCAGACTGCAATCAGGCCTGAACATGCTGATTTATGCTACTGATTACTTGTTTGCAGCCTCCCCCTGAGTAAGGGTCCTGGCCTATTTACAGCCGCACTCAGTCACCAGACAGGCCTGGGCCTTACCTGTTAAACTATTTCTAGATTGCTTTGTTGCTCTGCCCTGGTCAAGGGTTTAACTTCAATGACTGAGACTCAGCTTGCAGCATGAGCCCTTGAACTGTTTAGAGCAGTGGTTCCCAAACTTTTTGGCATCACGCCCCCTTTTTGATTTTTGAGAAACCCTCATGCCTCCCTCCCCCCCCAATAGCAGCAAAACTTGTTGAGCAAAAAAAAAAAAAAAGGAACTGACAAGGGCCGAAGGACAAAAATAGCAGCAAAACTTGGGGGGGGGGGGGAATTATTAATGGGGGGGAGACTGGGTCACCCTGTGCCCCCCCTTGGAATTTCTTCATGCCCCCCAGTTTGGGAACCCATGGTTTAGAGCCTTGCCCTGAGCTAGGGCCGGGACACTAAAACTGCTATTTAGCCGGGCAGTGTAGTGAGTCAGCATAGCTTCCCGCTGACCTGGACTATTACATCCTCTACTAGAAACAAGAACTTTAGAATATTTTATTATTCCTAATTCTTATTCACCTCTCATAGTCAGAATCTTTAATTCATGACATGTGTTTAGCTACTGTGGAAACGGTTATGATATTGCAAAGAGACTTATGGTTTAAGAGGAGTTATGAATATGGATCAAATTAACTTTTAGAGACATATTTTAAAATTCATGCCCTAAATTCTGCATGTGAAACACTGAGCTTATGAATGTGTTACAAATACCTTAACTTCCATACTCCAGGGTGTATTACATGCATGATAGTTCTGTGCTAGGGTGGGCAAAAGGGCCTCTGCGGGCCAGATCCGGCCTGCCAAGTGGGTTGATCTGGCCTGCAGAGGTCCTGCTACTCCCTGCCCCCAGGACAATCAGGGTTCATGGACAGGGGAGGGCGCAGTGCTTAAAGCCAACCCTGGCAATTGACAGTACGGTGGGGGAAGCATGCAAAGTCTCCTCCTGCCCTGCAAGGGGCTTGCCGTTTAGAGTAAACTTCCAGCTGCTGCTCAGTTGGAAGGTGACTAAGCATGGCACTCCCTTGCAGGATGGGGGAAGACTTTGCATGCTCCCCCTACCCCCAGTCCCTGATTGACCTGGGTGCAGGTGGGGAGAGCGCGTGAAGTCTCCTCCTACCGCCAGGGGCATGGCTGCTAGAGGGAACTGCCAACTATTCAGAACAGCGGGTAGTTCTCTCTGGGCTGGGCAGGGGCAAAGACTTTATGCGCTTTCCCATCCCCAGACTAATCAAGGTCTGTGGGTGGGGAAGCATGGAAGTATCCTGATTCTTCTGCCTGAGGCCCCACCCCTTCCGGGGTGGCTCAGGGCCACTTAAAAAAATTCAGAAGTGGCTCCCAGTCAAAAATTATTGCCCACCCCTGTTCTATGACAAAACATAGCAGATTTTTAAAATGAACAAAATAGCAATGAGAAAAACACATTAGTGAAAACTCTGAGCATACTGTGTTTAAATGGTCAATACAAAAACTAGTTAACCAAAATTATCTAGTCAATAAAACATTTATCCAGTTATTAAAACCAAACACAAATTAGAAGACACAACATTGGGTCATTGTGTATTAAGTGCAGTAGTCACAGAAATAAGCAAATAAATGTTTTTATATAGAAATAAAATTATGGTAATTAATATGTCAAGAGCTTGTTGAAGGAATTGAATGCAGATTACATGAAGTGAGCTGGTTGTCAGGTATAGTTACACAATCAAAGACAGCAGCCACTGTTTTGCCCTTTGATGGCGCTAAACTGCAATGATTAACAATTAACACTACCCACATGAGAAAGCAGCATGATCTACTAGCAGGAGATACTTGCATCAAGAACAAGAATTCCTCCTATATTTCAACTCCTCCTCTGCCCCAACTCTGTTTGGGCCTTTAAATCACCCGGTAGAAATATTTTGTCTCCCCTGTGTAAAATAGGAATAATAAATCTTAGCTCATAGCAGTGTTATCAAAGTTAATTAATGTTTGTACTTTGCTTTACATTTTTAAAGTGCTATGTAAGTGCAGAATGTTATAACTATATAAATCAGTGAGTCACAGTAACCTTAAAAATTAAATGTTATATGAATTTCCCCTTTTAAGTTGATTGTGATTCAAGTGGAATAAATTCCATGCTAATAAATTAAAACTTAATGAAAGATCCTATGTACCCATGAGAGGCAAGGGAGGAGGCACATACATCCTGCCTGCCTGCCTCCCTCATATGCCTATTGCAGTACCCCAGTAGCCTACTTGAAAAACCCCTGACAATTGTGCTTTTTACCTGATGTCTGAAAGTAAAATTCATAAGATCCTTAGAGGCTGGCAGCTAGGAGCTCCATTTTGAAAGATTTATAGCTTTCAAGGCCAGAAAGGACCATTGTGATAATGTCTGACCTCCTGTCTAGCACAGACCATAAAACTTCCCCAATATAAATTGTTTGAACTAGAGCATATATTTTTTTAAAAATCCAATCTTGATTTTAAAATTACCAGCAATATTCTGGATGGATTTTTTTTGTCAAAATAGATATTTACCTGCATTAAATTTACAAAAAGGGCATTTTATGGTAAAAAATAGTTCCAGTGGAAAATTCCCAACTAGTACTACTATCGCTATCATACAAGAGTACATTGTCCCAGTGTTCTTCTCATCATCAAATACACAATAAAAGTTTAAGAATTTGGTCCTAATCTTCAAAATCATTTATATAATTGGCCCAAGTAACCTGCAAGATCACATAGCTCTTCATAATCATGATCTCCCATGACAGTTTCATTCCTCTGGAAGAACAGAACTGTCACCACAAGACTGAGAATCTCAAGGGTAAAAATGAAACTTTTCTTGGCAGCTGCCAAGCACTGTGGCATTTACTGTGACAAGAGATACAAATGACAACAAACTCCGTGTAAAATATAAATCTGATTTCTCTGACCTAGCCTTCTCCACCGTAAATTAATAAAAAGTATTTTGTTTAAAAATTCTACTGAGAAGGAGCGAGGGAGGGGGAGAGAGAGAGAGAGCATTAATTAAATTTGTGAGATGTTCAGATATTAAGGCAAAGTGCCATATAAGTCCAATCTGGACAGAGGGATCAATAGTTTATGAATCCTCCATCAAAGATAGCCTGGGATTAAAGAATAAATGATGTTCTGTGCAATGTTTTCTTCTTTTTTTTTTGCTGCATTATGACTGCAGATTTCTTTTATATAAACTGGAGCTTTGTTATGCTTCTGAATTTGTGAACAGGATGCTAGTTCTGGTCTTAACACCCCTATTCACCTGACTGCCATATTAGCCTTCCGTTCAGGCAGAGCAAGCCAGTCCGTCTTTGCCAATCCTGTGGTAAGTCATTTATTAAAAAGTCCTTTGACAGGCTATATCCACATGCCAGACCATTGATCCTGCGTTGAGATCTTAAGTTGGTCCTCTCCAAAGTGATGGATCTTCCCTTTGAACCATTGACAATGTGCTTCAGGCTTTATCTCTCATAATGAGGTAGTGTTTCCAGTAGTGATAACCTCAACCAGGAGAGTATCTGAACTCAAGTGTCTGAGCCTAACATCAGAGCCTCCTGCACTATGTTCTTTAAGGAAAAGATTCAGATCAGACCTTTCCCAAATTTCCTCCCAAAGGTTATCTCTCAATTTCATATCAGCCAGGACAGTTTTCTTTCAGTGTTATATCCTAAGCTGCACTCAACCACCAGCAAGCAGAGACTTCATTGGATGTCTACAGAGCACTAGCCTTTTACATTGACAGAACAAAGCTGTTCTGAAAGTCCATTCAACTATTTGTGGCTGTTGCAGACAGAATGAAAGGTCTTCCTTTCTCTTCTCAGTGGATTTCATCATGGATCATATCTTGTATACATGCGATACCATGGCAGGAGTTGCTGCTCTTCCAATTACTGGGCACTCTACCAAGATACAAGCCTTTTCAACAGCATTCCTGGCATAGATTCCTATACTGGAAATTGGAGGGGCAGCGATGAGGTCCTCTATACTTACTTTCGCCACACACTACACAATCATCCAGCAGGCAGTCTTTGTTAGATTGGTTTTCCAGTCAGTGGATAACTCCAATTCCTACTGCTGAATTTGGGCTTGTGAGTCACCTGATCTGGAATTGATGTGAACAAGCACTCAAAGAAGAAAAAATGGCTATTCACCTTTTCATAACTGTTGTTCCTTAAAATGTGGTGTTCATGCCCATTCCAATACCCTCTCTCTTACCCCTCGGTTAAAGTAGCTGGCAAGAAGGAATTGAAGGGGGTCAGGTCAGTAGGGCCCTATATTGGGCGCTATGAAGACACGACACCAGGGAAATATCCAGGCTGACCCTACAAATACTGCTCAGGGAAAATCTTCTAGCTCTCTTGCATGCAGTACACACACACACTGGATTGGAATGGACGTGAGCAACAGATATTGAAGAATAATATTTATGAGAAGGTGAGTAATAGTTTTTACAATTACTATCCTTGCTTATTTAGCTAGTAGGAATGCATTCTCAATATGTAAAACCAGGAAATTATTTTAATTACAATCATGCTTCCTTCCTGGATAAAATAGTGACATCTGCCTAGCAATCTCCATAAATATTACCTTTTCAGGGCCTTCTCCAAGTTATTCAAGTTATCTGAGGATAGCAACAATTCCTGAAGCTCCTTAAACATGTGTACAATGTGATATAACTGCAAAAATAACTCTATTCCCCTGAAATGCATATTTCCATTTCAGACTCTGGTGTCAGAAAGATAATTATCTTTATATTTAAGCATTTTCAGAAAGTGACTACAGATCTCTTTATGCCCCCTTATATATGCTGCTCCATATGAAGTTTGTTGATCTACTCTAAATAAATCTCTATATATCTGTAGCATCAGAAGCACCTAATCACAACTAATGAAGATAGTTTGTTTGGCAACTGTCATGTTCATTAGACAAGTTGCAATACTTACAACTCTTCCCAAGGTCACTTTCATTTCAGAGTTTTAGCAACTGAAATCTGTGAGCAAAGGAAAAGTTTTGACTGCTTGTATGTGCAATACATTATTTACTATATTTTACAGATTAGAAATTGCATGAGTACAAAGTCTAACTATTTCTATTATAAGTACCATGATGACAGAAGAAAATTTTAATGAAATTCCAGTTTCATATGTGATGTGTAGTGAAAGTGAAATAACTGAATGATGTAGCTAACTGCCCCCAGTCTAATATTACAATAAATTATCGCCAGTAAATACACTGTATAATTAACCTATGCACATTATAATAACAACCTCTTTCCATATGTACAGTGATGCATTTGTCCTTAACTACTATTTATCGCTGATGCTGCAAAACAATGCTATAATAAAATATAAAGATGGAAAGTTTAATGATTTAACCAGATTCCGGATATGACTGATTAGGCTGTATTAGAAAAGGCTTAGGTCAGGATTCAGTCCTGAATTTCTTTTAGTGTAATCGAAGCAACTAGCTCCTCTTGACTCAAAAACTAACACTAACAAGAAAACTGATGTGTGACTCTGAAGGGTACAATAGAAGTTGTTTATAAAAATGAAAGAAGATGTAATTTTGTGTCAGCATAGTGTGCTTAAGAGTTAGGGTAGTCCAGAATGGAGAGAACTCTAAAGGGATTACCCATGGCCCAACTTCTAATGTTTTGCTTTATGGTGTGAGTTTTATGAAATCTAAGCCCACATGAAGGTACCCCTTTCTCCCATCTGTTCCTTCCTATTCCAGCCCTGAGCCACCTCTTCTACCCATTAATGGAGCAAGGAATGATAGTTATAGATTCCTGCTTTTTGGATAATGAGGGTTCCTTTACCATGTCTCTTCTGATATGGCCACAATCTTTCCCCTTCAAACGCATCCAGTAAGAAGGGGATAGACCTCTTCCCTTCTGTACTACTGTTAGATTAAGCAGCAGAGGTAGCAAGTGCCCCATAATTAGGATAGCTTGTTTGCTCTGGAATCCAAGTGAATCTATAAAACTTCTCTTTAAAGTTAGTGATTTCAAAGAGTGTTTCTTTATATCTTATCACAGGATGAACTTGGTTGGACCTTTAAGAGAACCAATGTTTAATTCACTTCTATGGGAATGGCCTCTGCCAAAACCAGAGGAATTTGAGGACATGGAATCCAGCAATCATGCGAACTATAGGCTGCTACCAGAGCATTAGGGCTATAAAGGCTTGATTTTTCTCTGTTTGAGGCAGACCAGGGCAGTGGTCAGACATGCTGTGAATCTGTCTGGAAAAGAGGAGTTAAGAGACAGGTGCACTTATGTGGTTGAAGGGAAAGAGCTTAAGGAAAAAGCCTCCAAAGTACTTTGGAGAGAAGCTGAAGCAAGGACTATTAAGGAACACTTCAAGAGATATTCACCCAACTCTGATGAGCAGACTGTAATGCTGAGATGTAATGGGTAGGGTGCCAGGGATCGGCAAGTATGAGAGTGGTAAGTGTAAGTATGCATAGTTTGTGGAACTAGGCTCATTGTATCTGTATTCAGCTAAATTTTGGCCAACCCTTATTTCAGGTTAATTAAGGGTATTTACTGGACTTTTTGCACAATCCTAGTTATTTCCATAATTTTTCTCTCTAAATTTACAGTAGCCTATATTAATGGCAGTCCTTTTAGGCTGATCCACCTACTCCTACTTATAACTACAAACATCAGTCACAAGCAATATTCCCCTCCCAAGGGAGATTCACGTGCTGCCCAGCTGATTAGCAGAGCATCCACAGATACTCACAGCTAGCAGCATGTGTTTCTACTGGTGGTGCACATCTGCACATGCCTTGGTGCACATAACAAACTTTATTCTGCACATAGAGCACAAAATTAGAGAGAACATTGGTCACAAAGTGAACAAAATTAAGAGTAGTCTAATTCTGATGCTTAAAAATTGGAAGCTAAAAATAAAAGTAGATAACACAATAGAAATGGCATATGTAGGTTTTACAAAGGAAAAAATCATTTTTCCATACAGGAAAATATTTGATGATAGCTCCAAAGCTAGCAACTATTACGAGTGCTTCCCTATATTTATTTTATAAATGTATTACCAGCAGACTCTCACAGTGTCTCATATTATTCAGAAGATGTTGTCTGGGCCTCTGTTCAGATAGTCTAGAGAATCAGTCATTGCTTTCTTCACTGCCTCAAGGATGAGACATACCAGCCTAGGGCTTCACCTTTGTGAACAGCTTTTCAGGCAGTCACAGATTATTCCATGTGCTACTTGTACTCAATCAGTTAGAGCACACTGTCTCCTGAATGTGGTTGCCCAATTTCTCATTGGCTCAGCTCAAATTACATTTATTCAACGTAGGTTTTAGTAATTTGGTTATTGCCATTGTGTCTGAGTACATTCCCATAGTGTATGAGGCAATGTGATTATACTTCTGTCACGTTGCTTGCTCTCACATCCTCTTTACAGAGGAAAAGAGTGGAGTGTCTTGCTTAAGTAGATTGTTGTTTGGGGGGGATTGTTAAGTATTACCTGTTGCTGTGGACTTATGCTAGGTAAGTGAGGCGTACAGATAGTTCAGAATAGGAAGCCTAATCCGAACTATCTAGTTCATGCCGCGTGTAGCCGCGGGCACGGAGTCCGCACTAGCGGACATTTAAAAATGGCGGCACCCGGCAACATGCAAATGAAGCCCGGGAAATTCAGATCCCAGGCTTCATTTGCAAGTTCGTATGACTACATTAACCACCCTAGTTCGAACTAGGGTGGTAGTATAGACATACCCACAGATTGCAACAAATTATTAGGGGGCTGGAATGCATGACTTGCAAGGAAAAACTGGGGGATTGGGGCTTATTTAGTCTACGGAAGAGAAAAGTGAAGTAGAATTTGATAGCAGCCTTCAGCTTCCTGAAGGGGGGTTCCAAAGAGGTTGGATAGAGGCTGTTCTCAGTGATGGCAGATGACAGAATGAGGAGCAGTGATATCAAGTTGCAGTGGGGGAGGTCTAGGTTGGATACTGGGAAATCTATTTCACTAGGAGGGTGGTGAAACACCAGAATAGGTTACCGAAGTAGGTGGTGGAATTTCCATCCATAGAGATTTTTAAGTCCCATCTTGACAAGGCCCTGGCTGGGATGATTTAGTTGGGATTGGTCCTGCTTTTTGCTGGAGGCTGGTCTTGATGACCTCCTGAGGCCTCTTCCAATTCTGTGACCAATTGTGGATATGAACATTCAATCAAAGGAGACTACACTATGGCTGTGCGGAATTGCAAATGCCGGGGGGGAATTTAAATATCCCCCGCGGCATTTGCATGAACATGGCTGCCGCTTTTTTCCGGCTCGGGGCTTTGCCGGAGAAAAGCGCCAGTCTAGACGGGATCTTGCGGAAAATAAGCCCTTTTCCGGAAGATCCCTTATTCCTATTTGAAAGGGCTTATTTTCCGCAAGATCCCGTCTAGACTGGTGCTTTTCTCCGGCAAAACCCCAAGCCGGAAAAAAGCGGCAGCCATGTTCATGCAAATGCCGCGGGGGATATTTAAATCCCTCGCGTTATTTGCAATTCCAACTGGTCTCATTAGCATCCCTTTTCCGGAAACGGGTGCCAATGTAGACACAGCCTATGGCTGCAAACTTCTCAAACTGCTTTCCTGTCCACCAGCATCACCTCTCTTTTGTTGGAGCTCAGCATCAACGAGATGTTCTTTATCCATGAACAGATTTCATCCAAGTACTGGGCCATCTTGGTGGTAGTGTTGAGATCATGTGCAGTGAAAGGTAGGAAGAGTTGTGTGTCATCTGCATATTTCTAGCACTTAACCCCTTGTCATCAAATTCACTTACTGACTGAATATAGATGTTAACAAGGACTGGGGAGAGATTTGATCCATATGGAACCATATAAGTTAGACATTTAGCGGTGGCGAGATGCAATTTCCAATTACTGCTCTTTGGGGGCATCCCTGCTTGAAGGATTCAAACCACTTTAATGCATTACCCTGGATTCCTGCCACTTCTGTCAGGTGAAAGAGCAGTGTCTTATGGTCAACAATGTTGAATGCTGCAGAGAGATCCAGAAGGATGAGAATGGACAGAAAGAAGAATCCATTAGCAGAGGAAATCATCAGTTCAATGAAAGTAGTTTCAGTTCTATGTCCTGAACTAAATTTAGATTGTGCTGCATCTGAGATTCTGGCTTCAATTAAATGAGAATGTAGTTTGCTTTTTGATAACTCCTCAATAAGCTTGCTCTGGGTGCTAATTGGGTAGTACTGAAGAATCCAGACTGGATTACTTCAATCCTGGTCAAGCCATTGCATATTAAAGGAGGAAGGGATTCCTTCTCTGAATGAGGCACTGGTTATTTTGGTGAGGAATGGCACCAAATGTTCATGACTTTCTTTCCCATACTAGGTTAAATTCCTTCATTTTTAAAGATGCAAAGAACATGTTTTCTTAGAGCTGCAATGAAATTGTCTTTCCAGTACTGGACATAAATAGGGCTTGAAATCTAAACATCATACTAGTAAAACAAGTGTAACAGGTCCACCCACTGGTGAGCGCCCCGCTGCAGCCAAGTGGCACTGTGCAGGGTCCTTGCCTGGTTGTCTGGTCGCCCTCAGGCTATGTCTATACTGCAAGCCTCTTGTGGAAGAGCAAATGCAAATGGAGCTCTCAAAAACATGAGGAAGAACACAAAAGGGGTTTTTTTGCACAAAAAGGCACCATCTACACAGCGCTTTTTTGCGCAAAAATCTCTTGCGCAAAAGGGAAAGGAAGAAGAAATGCAAATGAGTGCTGCATATGCAAATGAGCACCCATTTGTATGTGCTCTTACGCAAGAGACTTGCAGTATAGACATAGCCTCAAAGTCTGGAACCAAGGCCTAACTGGCCAAAGACCAGCCACAAGCAGAGACTTATTTAGCATCGTGGACAGGGCTAGTCTGGTCTTACCCAGATCTAGGCTTAGCTCACACTGGGAGCTAGCCGTAGTGCTGATCTCCCAGTCAGGGTATAGACCTGGCTTGGTCAAGCTCCTGAAGGGAACTGCTGATCCCCAGCTCTGCAACTTCTTTTATGCCCCTCTGCGGGGGTCCTGATTGGCTGCCGCAGAGACAGCCACTTTATAGTGCCTAGAGGACCTCTTCTCTGCTGCTCCTGCTAGGATGGGGTGCAGCAAGGCCTCTAGCCTCCTGTAGGGGCTGTTGGGGCCTAGTCCAGCCCATCACAACAAGCTACAACTTCTCTGCCCCAGTGTATGTTGCAGCATTGTAGAGGTTTCTAGACTCTTCCCTTTGAAGAGATAGGCTGGAAGGTGGCTTATGCATCATATATGTAACCTACAGTCCCACAGAGCTTGTGTGACTGGCACAAATTTTGCATATCAGCTGGCCAGGCCTGATATACTTGGTTTGAAATTCGAATTTTCTGTGCTACCTGCCACAGCTGACAAGCCACACCAACCTGATAGATGCATAGAGATGTGATGTGACCTTCTCAAGATCACTGGTAGGTCTGTGGTGGAGTAAAGAATGGAACTGATGTCTTCTGAGTCCCAGTCCAGCATCCTGTGCATTGTGCCACATTATCTCCCCTGTTAGGGCCTACTACAGTTATGACACTGAATTCCCCTTCTAGTGGTTAGTCTTTATATAGAATTTGATGAGTCTGCTGCAGCCTTTGAGATGTAAAATCTTTTTTTTCCCCCTGCTCAGACAGTAAAGATTCATTTTAAATTCAGAGGTCTTAGGTTTGATCCTAGCTGCTGCAACCCCCATTGAGGGGCATATCGCATTACATATATTCTAATCTTTCCTTTTACTAACTCTGGAAGAACTGATTGCATGGTAGTAATTTAATCATTTTTAAATTATTTGTATGCCCTCTGGTCATTTTCTTCTGTTGAGACAGATTTGAAGAAATAATTGCTGCAGTATTTTTTAAGCTAAGAATGATTACTACTTGCCCATTGTTGTATAAGCTAAGTTTGATTTCTGTTCTGATTTCTGTATTCAAAATATCTTTAATTCTGTATCTTGTGTTATTCAACATCCTTGTACTCTGAATGGCTGACATGCCTTATTAGCAAGGCAACATATTCTCTTTTAAATGATGGCCCCCTACTGTATTTCACTGAGAGGTTACGCATATACTCCATGTGCCTGCAGGTGGAGATTTGAAAATAGTGTCTGTTGGTCTTCCATCATCCATATCAATACTCCAAACCTTTCCATTGCCTAAAATGGTACTGACATTGGAACTACAGTCTATCTTCTCCTTGTACCATGAATCAGTTGTGAGAAGAACTCACAACATCATACCATCCCTATGCACCTTCATGGAGACTGTGATGTCTATGGCAGTATCTGCCATCTCGGATGTTGAATTGTCAGGAACCACAGTTATACAGTTGAGTTTACCTCCTCCAAGTCCCTACTCTCTGTTCCCCTTCAGGGACCACTCTCACAACAGTATTCTTGTCCAAGAGGTAAACTCCTTATTACAATGGCTAGTGGTAGAATGCATTCCCCTGGGACATGAGGAAATGGGGTTTTACTCAACTCATTTCATAGTACCCAAGAAGAAAGGCTGGTAGAGATCAATCCTTGGTCTCCAGTATTTGAGTTGCTATCCTCCGACTCAAGCTGGCTTAGTCACACTAGCAGTGATTATTCCATTATTAGAGAAAAGCATGTGGTTTATGGTTCTTAAAATGAGGGAAGCTTATTTTCACGTTCATATCCATCCAGTCCAGAGATTTTCCTGAGAGTCACAGAGTGCACCCACCAATTCCAGTACAGAGTGCTCCCTTCCAAGAGTCTTCACCAAAGATTTTTCCATTGTAGCAGCCCATGTCAGATGTAATAGTCTCCTCATGTTTCAATATCTTGACAATTGGCTTATATCTGTGCAGCCCAGGCAAAAAGCCCACACAGCAGCCTCTATGTTACTCAACTTTGTTTCATCTCTTGGGGTCAATGTCAACATCAAGAAATCAGTCCTAGCCCCGATGCAGTCTCTGTACTTCAAAAGAGGTAAATTCGGTCACAGCATGTGCCTATTTAAGATCAAATAGGTTCCAGGCCATGAGCAACATTATAACTCACAATCTATATGTACCAACCAGGATTTCCCTGTCCCTCCTTAACCATGTGATTTCATGTACATATGTGACCCCCTTTCCACATCCGTCTTCACTGATTTGAGACATGGCTGCAATCTGTTTACTCACCAAAATGCCACTCCATGACTTCCATGCTGACAGTTACAGCAACGGTACTATCGTCTCTTCAATAGTGGACAGTCCCATGTGACATTTGTGCAGGGGTTCCCTTTCTTCCCTTCTTCCACGACAAGACAATTATCACCAGTGCATCCCCTGTGGGTTCACTTTGATAGCCACATGGCTCACAGAACAGGGAAAGGTGGAGAATCCAGAATGCACATATGTGTCCTGGTGCTCCAAGTTGTGAAAAGAGCATGCCAGTCCTTCATCCTTCACATCCATTCCCATCCTAAAATACTAAAATTGGAAGGGACCACAAGAGGGCATCAACTCCAGTCCCCCACACTCACAGCCGGACCAGCCACCATTTAGATCATCTCTCACAGATGTTAAGCTAACCAGGTCTTTAAAATATCTGATTATATAGATTCCATAATCCCTCTAGGCATAGGTGGTACCTGAGGAGGAAGGAGGTGCAGAAAGGATCATCAAGAGGAACAGGGAAGGAATATTAGGAGGCATCCCATTTAGCAATTGGTCTGGCACAGAGGAGGTGGTGTACTTCCTAAGTGCTACCTTGAGACTCCTATTTCCCTAAGCATTTTATTCCAGTGTTTAATTACCCTGACAGCTAGGAAGTTTTTCCTAATGTCTAACTTTTACTTCCCATGCTGAAATTTAAACATATTGCTTCTTGTCCTATCATTAGAGAGTAAGGAGAATAGTTTTTCTTTTTCCTCGTGTACCCTTTTAGGTGCTTGAAAACTGTTATCAACTCTCCTCTCAGTCTTCTCTTTTCCAGACTAAATAAACTCAATTCTTTTAATTTTCTCTCATAGCTCATGTTTTTTACACCTGTAATTATTTTGTTGCTCTTTTCTGAGCCTTCTCCAATTTCTCCATCTTTCCCAAAATGTGGTGCTCAGAACTGGACACTGTACTCCAGGTGAGACCTAATTAGCACAGAGTAGAGCGGCAGAATTACTTCTCCTGTCTTCCTTAAAACATTCCTGTTAATGCATCCCAGCATGATGTTTGGTTTTTTTGCAACAGTGTCGCACTGTTGATTCGTATTTAGCTTGTTGTCCACATGTTTTCATCATGTCAGACATAACTGTCACTTTTTTATGTGAACAAATAGAGAAGAACCAGATCATCTTTATTATGTGCAAAGGAAATCAATCTTTAGCATTTGTGCATCAACCATCTGATCCTCTTATCTGCAGCTTATCTTCTTGGGAAACAGAATGTACTCATGTACTCACTCAGAAGATATTTAGTGATTAACCACAAGATATTTAGTGATTGACACTGTTGACTTCACAGTTTGATAGTACTCAACATTTTTGCTCAGTGATGGACCCTGATCAGAGACCTATTCAATTCACAGCTGAACAGTAAATGCACAACATACTGCTCCAAGGGAGTCCTTAGCCCAGGTCTTGACAAAATATGGCCTGTGGGCCAAATCTGGCCCACCAAGCCACTGTATCTGGCTCATGGAGGCAGTGAGGAGCCCCAGGCAAGGTCCTCCACTTACCCCCACAGTCCCGCACACTGCTCAAAAATATGGCTTTGGGGTGCTTTCTCTTTGAGTCTGGAGGGAAGGGGGAAAGTTTCAGATGCTGCTCCTGCCCCCAGCACAATCCCTGTTTGAATAACAAGCAGCCACAAAGCATAACCCTCTTGCTCAATTACTCACTCAAGCACATGGCCGAGCAGGCAGAAACATTTTAAGCTCTGTAAGCCTTTAACTCTGCAGGTAGGCTGGTTTGGCTGCTGGCTGGTAAGCCTCCTGGCCAGAACCTGCCTCTGGCATCCCTTCCCCAACCCTCTGTCCTCCCACTACTGCCTCATTACTCCACATGCACCTATACCACCTCCCAGATCTGGCACCCCAATCTCCTGCCCAAAATCACAATCCCCTCCTACCCTAGAGCATATCCCAAAATCCTGCACCCCAGTTCCCTGCACTAGGTCACAACTATCTCCTTCACCCAAACTTCCTCCCAGACTCCATTCTCCGTCCTGCACCCCAATCCCTTACCCCAACCTCCCTTCTGCACTCAACCTCCATCCCAGAGTCCACACCGTCTCCATTAATACCACGGACGAGTGATACCCTTGACCACTTTCCAAAATCTTGGAGTGGCCCCCCATTAAAAAATATTGCCCCTGTCTTAGCCACTGCTTTCATGGTGATACCCTCCTTTACTCCCATGGCCGGACCAACTCCACTATGCTTTTCCTCCACTATTACTCTTAACTTGAATACTACCCAAGATTTGAGGAGACAGAGCCATGATCATTCTGATCACACCTCACCAGCCCAGACAATTCTGGATTCTCAGTCTTCTCCGCATGTCATCCCACCCACCAAATCCCATCCCCATCCATTCAGATCTGTTGAACCAATGCAAAGGCAAGATCAGATACCTCAATCCACTCTGCACAACACCTGAGCACGGTATTTGGATGGGCATCGGCCTTAGAATGAATATGATCTTCAACAGTTCAGAACATCCTTTCTAGCAGCAAAAAAGACTCCTCTAGACATTACTGGGCCATGTGGTGATGTTTTTCATCACAGGCTCAGCAAAAAGGTGCTTCACCAGAATCAACAGGGATCCCTCTCATTCTAGACTCTTGCGCAAAAGAGCTCTTGTGCAAAAAGGTGTGTGTGAATGTGGAATAGGGTTTTTTTGTGCAAAAAGAGGCAATCAAAAAAAGCACAGATGCCTTGGTGGCCATTTTGTAAAAAGCAAACGGAGTTTCCTTTCGAGAGAGTGTCCATGCAGTCTGGATGCTTTCTTGTGCAAAAGCACATCGCTATTTCGATGCGCTTTTGCAGTGTGGACGTGCTCTTGCACAAGATGTTTTTGCGGAAGATATCTTCTGCAAAAATCTTCTTGTGCAAGAAGCCTGTAGTGTACACATAGCCTCTTAAGACGGATCACTGCAGTTCTCTTTATTTGGCATTGTTTTTTGTAGGTAAGTAATTAATTTCACTCATTTTTTGTTATTTTTCCCTTTGGTTCCATCCAAGTTCATCCCCTGCCACCCCCACCCCCCCCAAAAAAAACTTACCAACAAAAAAAACCACCCTGTTACTCAAGTTGTTCCCTCCCCCCACTGTTTTGGTTTTGCCCTGTTGGACAGAAATGGATTTAAATGCTGCTCCGCCTATAATGGCTCAATGCCCATCTTCACACATTAGGTATATCCCCTGATAGAATTTTTTTGCCACAAGCTCCAACAAACAGTGCTCTCTGTACTGTTCCACAGTGGGCATAGGCAAAGATACCCTGGGGGATGCTCTTACCATCAAATGGAGTCTCTGTCTCCTTTACGCCTTCTCTCCCATTCCCCTCCTCCTCTGTACAATACTCAAGATAAGCAGGGACAAGGTCAGAGTTATTCTCATAGCTCCATACTGGCCCAGACAGCCCCGGTTCCCCTTCCTCAGTAGAATGGTTCTGTTTCTGCCAGTTTCCCTGCCACGTAACCCCATAGCGGTTACCAACCCTTTCAACAGACCCAACACCCATGGTTCTTCAGACTCCATCTGAAGGTTTGGTATATGGATGAATCTCCCTCATAGAATTACAGTACTCTGATCAAGTACACTACATATGCTTGCACAGCCGAGTAGCCTTGGCATGTAAAACAGATTCTGATAAATAGACACTTTTTAAACACTGGGCTTTCCCTTGTAACATCTCTCCTGACAATGCCCCATTACCTGTCATCCTTGACTACCTCCTGCACTTAAAGCAGTCCAACCTTTCTGTCAGTTCTATCAGGGTGCACCTAGCTGCTATAACCACATTCCATACAAATCTAGATAACACAATTTTTGCTCATTCAATAACAAAACGTTTTATGAATGGCCTCCAGTTGCTATATCCTGATGTAACTCCACCAAGGGAGCCGTGGGACCTCCATTTGATTCTCAATTCCCTCACCAACCCTCCATTTGAACTCATGGCCACTTGCACTCTTCTAAATTTCTCTATGAAAACTGCATTTTTAGTGGCAATTATATCCACCAGCTAGGTGGGAAAATTGCCGCCCTCATGGGGGATCCTCCATACACCACCTTTTAAAGGATAAAGTCACACTACATACCCATCCCAAGTTCCTCCCCAAAGTGCATTCCTCATTCCACGTAAACCAAACTATCCACTTATGTGTATTTTTCCAAAATCTCATGCTAATACTTTTGAAACAAGGATGCATACCCTAGATATCCACAGGACACTCTCTCATTTTACATCCACAGAACGAGGCCTTTTAGAGCTTTGCCCAGACTCTTTATATCTATAGCACATAGCTCTGTGTTAACAACACAACTAACTTATGCCACCTACCTCCATTTGAGCCCATTCTACCTGGGCGGTGGTCATGTCTGTGGCTTACCTCTGCAAGATCCTTCTCGAATATATGCACAGCAGCCACGTGGGCTTCTGAGCAAAAATTTGTGAAGCACTACTCACTTTCTTGTGGACCTCTGTCCTCAATGAGCATCATCAAGGTGGTGTTATCTACAGCTTACCTGCCATATCTGAAGTCTCTACCTCCTTATGACATACTGCTTGCAGTCACTTGCTGTCGAGTACCTTAGAAGAAGAAGAGGAGGTTACTCACCTTTAGAAGTAACTAACATTCTCTGAGATGAGCACCCTGGTAGGTGCTCCACTACCCTCCCTTTATCCCCTCTACTTCGGAGACCGTTTTTTTTTTCCCTATAAGCTGGGTTTTCGGGTAGAGAAGGAACTGAGAGGAGGGTGGCCATGTATGCTCACAAGCTTGCTGCACATGCACAGCTCCTCTAGGTACTGCTGTGAAGAATCCGGTCTGTTGTGCTGAGACTTACTGACACCTGTTGTGGAGCACCCACAGGACACTCATCTTGAAGAACATCAGTTACTAAAGGTGAGTGACCTGCTCTTCTGAAAACATACCTGATTCCAATTAGTAGTTACAGGTAGCTATTGGATTTTGCATTAGTGCAAGAAGCTATACATTCTCTTCACAAGAATGAAAGTTTCTGCTATGGAACACTTTGAAATCTTTCAACAAGCCTAAAAGCATTAATGGAACTATTGTAAAAATATTATGTGTAATGTTCTTTGAAGTACTTATTTCACCTTTGAAATGCCTCCTTTTCAGATGAGGCAATTTTGGAACCAATATGTGCTCCTTTTGTTTTTCTTTCTTTCATTCTACTGAAAAAGATCATATTTTTGTCTCTAATGTAATGTAGTCAGTACTACTTATCTTGGAAAATCCAGTATTACAATTGAAGATCTAAAAAATTGTTCTGAATATATTTTATCACAAATATAGCATGAAAATAGAACACAGATATAGGTAGTTTACAAACACTGGATTCTCACATAATTTTGAAGTGTTTAAAAGTTGTAATCAGAGTTTTGAAATCATGTTACTAAAATATTGTAATAAACATACAGAGACTGTAATTAATTGTACTTTTAAGAAAAATTTAAAGCTGTTTTCAAAACCCTGCTTGTGGTATTTAAAGTAGTTATTTAAATTGTTAATGTGTTGTGCACAATGTACACAATAAAAGCTATAAATTACAGAGAGGTAAGGTAAAGCCTGATAAACTTTTAAAGGAAGGGATCTGGAATTTGATGTTGGTGAGATGTAAACCCAAAATTCATAATGACTAGCTTTGCATACTTTTAATATATCTAACATATCCTTTTATTATTGTTTGTTGGCTTGCTTCAGGGAGTGCAAGAATATTTTTCTAGTAGCAAAGTGGCCTTTCATCAATACATTTATGACACATTTGCAAAAGAGAGTAATAAGCAGTCTCCCTGGCTTCAAGGATAAACTGACAATGTTTTCCTATGTCCTAATGAGTGACTGATTGGGATGAAGTTTAGAAGACATAACAACACCTGCCCTATACTATCTTAAGTGTTCTGAAAAGATGAGTCTCTTGTTAGTGGTAGGTTTTGTGAAGAAGAGGCATTAAAATACTCAAAAATGGAAAAATGGATGGCCTCACTCTGGTGAGCAGCTGCAGCAGTTAGGAATGAATTCTCTTCACCTCCTGATAAATTGCACAATTAGTTAAGGACATTATGATTAGAGAATATCATGAACCAAAACCATGAGTTTAAATCAGGGATTATTGTTCACTCTTCAGAACACTCTTAAATTTGGGAAGACTGAAATCTAGATTTTGAAACCCCAACTCCAGGAGTGTTCCAATCCTGGATTTTTATTCAGATTCTTACAGAATATAAAGTTTAGATCTTGGGCTCTGGTTAAACCACATCTTTAATTCCTACATGAATTTTTCAGTGAATGTTCCCGAAATATTTTCATTGGATACTGCATCCACAAATAACTATGGTAAATACTAAAATATATTTTTTCTTTGACCTCAGGATCAGAATTTGGAAGATATTTTTAAGCCCTAATGATTTCAAAATAAACACGTCTGTTGAGCTAGAATATATTAACAGCTTTGTTTTTGCAGCAGAGCAATTTCTGTCTATTTTTAAAACTCCCTTGCAAGAAGTGGTAGTTGATATTAATGAAATGTAACAGTTGTCTTGCTTTGCATTTCTGACAGACTGTCTGTATGCCAGCTTACAGCAGTTTCACCATGTTGCTTGCAATTCCCTTGAAGATATGCAGCTGTGACATTTGTTTAGACTAGCAGATAAGGCACAGAGAAAAAGTCTTTGAGAAGAATACTTGCTTCTGTTTTTAGATGAGTTAAACAATAGCATTAGTGAAACAATATTTTAACCAAAAGTTTAACAAGATAGCTTAATTTGATGTCAGAATCAGAGGATTATTGTTATTGTACAATATTTGGTTTCCTTTAATTGATCTAAAACAACTGAAAAAGAAGCCATAATTTTAATACTTTTCCTCTATTAGGCATGCAACATAATAAGTGAGCTTTGTGAATAGAATAGAACAATTCCACCCCAACAATGCTTTATCCTAGCATCAGTATTTGACTCTACTAATTCCACAGACAGATATCTATAAAAGAGGCCATCTTCTTATAGTCTTATTCTGATGCTTCTTTTTCTTTAAGAAAATAGCATATTGTATGGGAACAGAACATAGTTTGACACACAGCCTTGATTATAATTCATTTTATTTCATTATTCTGTGAACCCTTTCTTCTTCATACCTTAATGATGGGTCAAGCTGTATCTTGCTAAAATTAAGAATGAACATGTTATTGGTCCATGTCTTTTTGAAACCAGTCAAGTTAAAGCACAGCTGCACACAATTTAAAAACAGCTGCATCTTGGGACTGCCACATCAAATTGAGATTTATATTCTTAGATTTTTTTTGGTAAATGGAAGCTGATGAGCTAATGGGTGTATGCTGTACGCTAATACTCTGAGGTTGCGTCTACACTGCAGGCTTCTTGCGCAAGAAGCCTTTTGCACAAGAGTTTTTGTGCAAAAACTTCTTGCACGAGAGCATGTCCACACCTCAAAGCGCATCACTAAAGTGATGTTCTTTTGCGCAAAAGATTGTACACACTGCATGGACGCTCTTTCGCAAGAAAGCTCTGATTGCCATTCACAGAATGGAGCATCCACAATTGCCTTTTTGTGCAATAGCTGTAACGCAAAAGGGAGTTATGCCTCGTAGAAGGAGGTTTACCTACACAAGCAAAAGCCCTCTGTTCTGCCATTTTACTGCTGATTTACTTTCATTTGAAGTGTGGACGCTCCACAGGTTTTTGCGCAAAACATTGCAGTGTAGACGTAGCCTGAATTACATTGAGTAGATGTCAAATAAATTAAATATTTATTTAATACAGATATATTGTGTATATTTCTAATCTTAAGAGCTATAAAGCTTTTACTGCTTCATCTGGGAGTAATTGTATGCTTCTCGGCCATCACCTTGCACAAGTAGCAGAACTACTCTGCTGTTGGAGTTCTGATTTCAAACACAATCCTTTTCAAGAACATTCATCTAAACATTCCAGTTTTTCTTTTGCCTGTAGTTGAACAGAATGTGAGCTTATCTGGTGTTTTTTTCCCCCAAGATAGAAATCTGGGAGAAAGCAGATGTATTATAAATGACATGCATCTGACATAGTGGGTCTTTGCCCATGAAAGCTTATGCTCCAATAAATCTGTTAGTCACTCTACAAGGTGCCACAGGACTTCTTGTTGTTTATGCAGATTCAGACTAACATGGCTACCCCTCTGATACAGATGTATTAAAGCAGCATTTCCCAAACTATGGGCTGCTGCGGGAAAAAAATATCAGGCCTCAGTGTGGCTGCCAGGGTGTTCCAGGCTCCCGGACTGTCTGTGCAGTGCCGGGTTCCCCAAGCCCTCAGCCAGGCTGGGCGGATGCAGCCGTATGTTTCAGGCTCCTGGAAGAGGCATAGTGAGGGTTACCAGGTGAGCTCTTATTGCTGGCTGTGGAGGGGGGAGGGGAGGTTAGATATGGGCCACAAGGAAGCAGGGTCGGGGTACTGGAGCTGCGCGGGGGAGATACGGAGGGGAACCGGCCGGTGGAAGCAGGGCTGGCTGGGGGGGGGGGAACTGGCTCGCAGAAGCAGGGCTGGCCGGGGGGGTGGGAGCAGTGGGGCTGGCTAGGGGAGATCGCAGAGGGGGGGAACTGGCTGCCAGAAGCAGGGCTGGCAGGGGGGACAGGAGCAGGGGGGCTGGCCAGGGGAGATCGCCGGGGGAGGGGAACCAGCTGGCAGAAGCAGGGCTGGCTGGGGGGGGGGGGACAGGAGCAGTGGGGCTGGCCAGGGGAGATCGCCGGGGGGGAACTGGCTGGCAGAAGCAGGGCTGGCTGGGGGGACAGGAGCAGTGGGGCTGGCCAGGGGAGATCGCCGGGGGGGGGGGGGAACCAGCTGGCAGAAGCAGGGCTGGCTGGGGGGTTGGGAGCAGTGGGGCTGGCCAGGGGAGATGGCAGTGGGAGGGAACTGGCTGGCAGAAGCAGGGCTGGCGGGGGGGACAGGAGCAGTGGGGCTGGCCAGGGGAGATCGCCGGGGGGGGGGGGGGAACCAGCTGGCAGAAGCAGGGCTGGCTGGGGGGGTGGGAGCAGTGGAGCTGGCCATGGGAGATCACAGGGTGGGGGGACCGGCTGGCAGGGGCAGTGAGGCTGTCTGGGGGAGATCGCGGGGCTGGCTGGGGAACCGGCTGGTGGAAGCAGGGCTGACGGGAGCAGCAGGGCTTGCCAGGAGAGATTGGGAGGGAATCGGCTGGCAGGGACAGCGGGGCTGGCCCGGGAAGGTGGGGGGGGGTGGAGGGAGAGAATCGGCCAGCGGGGAGTGGCACTGATCAGGGCGCACGTGGATCCTGTATAAAAATGTAAAAGCAGTGCCTTTTAAATATCCCCACTGCTGACAGTGAGGTTTAAAGGCAATACAATGTGTCAGAATGGAGAGAACCTGGTGCATTCACCATCCAGAATGAGAATATGGATACAAAATTCCAAAGATGATGTCAGCTTTCTGAAAATAAATGAGCCCCTTTTCAATACACGATGTAGTGGTGCAGGGTTTTATTGGATTACAGTCCATTTTTCCAATCCATATTTCCTTAACTTGCTGGTAAGAATGTTGTGGGTGGCCTTATCAAAAGCTTTGCTAAAGCTGGCCCTGGGGGCTTTGGGAGAACCAAAAACAATGGATTTGCATATTCATCATTTGTGTAATGAATATGCAAATATGCAAATGAATATTACCGGTCCTCCGTGTCAAAAAGTTTGGGAATCCCTGTATTATAGCATCCATCTGAGGCAGGGTTGTTCTTTCATTCCTCTCTTCATCCTCGCCATGGTCTGGGTTTGGATATGCAGCCAAGATCATCTTTCACCATTGCACAAGCAGCCTACTTTGTCCCTGTGGGAAGGCATCTGCAGAGTTCCTGTACTATCTGTCTCCTTGCATCAAGATCAGAAGTGATTTGATATAGCCCTTTCTGGAGGTGCTGTCTTATTTCCCGAATAGCTTCCATTCTTTCTTCATTGGCTGGAGCTTCCGTAACAAAGCTAGTTAATTACTGTAGGTGTGGCAGGCAAAGAAAATGTTCTAGTAGTGTTGGTCTGTTTACCATGTCAGAGATGCCATCTCTTAGAGATGCTATCTCACCCATTATTCTCCATTCACAGCCAAAGAAAGTGTGAGAGAATAATTTCCTGGTTAGTTAATTCGTCCAAGGACTTGGAAATAGATCTTGCCTATTCAGATCATTTGGCAAACCTGAGACAGCTATAGTGGTGAGAAGAGAGCCACAGTCCCACTCCTGCATCAGTTTAGAGAGGAGACAAGAGCATTCTCAGGTTTCTCAGTTAATGACAGAGAATCTAAAGTTCTTAACTGGAAAAACTCCAGAACTGTTGATCTTCCAACAGAAATCGTTCAGTGCTCGCTTATCCCAACAATGTGCGGAATAACTATTTCCCAATGCATTCTAGTCTCCTAGATGTTAAAAGTCCTTGGGTTCAGCTTCATGGTGAAAATCTCATTCTCAAGGTGGTTCACAAGTTTCACCGACTCCCCAAAGAATGCTTCAGAAATTAACACTAGCATAATATAGGACATGGCCTGGGATCTAGTCTCCTTATCTGCATTTCTCTTGACCCATAATTTGGTAAGAAGAGAACTGGGCAGTACAGGGAGCTGCAAACCAGGAGATGAAGTTGTGAAATATTGAAAGCAAGACTTTCGCCCACCTTAAGAATAAAGATATCAATCCTGATACAATACAGATCAAGGAAAACATTTTAACCTTCTGCTATAGCAGATAGATTACGAAGGACAGATGACAGGTAGATGGGTGTAGCTCAAGAATAGTTAAGTGAGCATACTGGGAATGAAGATCATAGACAGATGACAGACTGAATTGGGAAGAGGAAAAGAAGTAGGTTGAGAGAGGAGATGCAGAACCAGCTCTCCTCTGGTTGGTCTGAAGGTTGGGAACACTAGCCTTTTAATCAGAGAAACTGTATTTGATACTTCACTGTAGAAGTTGAATAAAAAGGATAATTAAATTTAATCTAAATGTAAACTAGGGGGAATATGGTTATACTGGACTACCTGCACTCTTGGTTCCTTTATCTGCTAGATACCATATTTAAATTGTCTAATAGAAGACATTTTTCATCGGAGCTATATTAGTATCATGTTTTAGCCATGAAACTGTATATCAACTTTCATAAAATGGACTTTTTGGCATGAGACTTACATTAGCAGCAAGATGGACTATATGGTGAGGTAATAGATATTTTTCCATCTCTGATGTCTGTCATTCTAAGGTATATAGTGGCTCATATATTCTACCTATTGTAATTGTAATCACCTGTGTAATTGTAGTGAACCTGTGGAACTCCTTGCCAGAGGAGGCTGTGAAGGCTAGGACTATAATAGAGTTTAAAGAGAAGCATGATAATTTCATGGAGGTTAGGCCCATAAAAGGCTATTAGCCAGGGGATAAAATGGTGTCCTTGGCCTCTGTTTGTCAGAGGCTGGAGAGGGATGGCAGGAGACAAATCACTTGATCATTGTCTTCGGTCCACCCTCTCTGGGGCACCTGGTGCTGGCCACTGTCGGTAGACAGGATACTGGGCTAGATGGACCTTTGATCTGACCCAGTACGGCCGTTCTTATGTTCTTATGTTAATCCTATCTACATCATTTGAGGAATAAATGTACAGTATTTATCTTATGCAATCAACATAACAGTATCCACATAAAACTGGAATAATTTCTAAGCCTTCCAGCTGTCACCAATTATTTAGAATTCCAGCCAAATCAGAAACTCATGTGCCAACATTCCAGACCTACACATACAATATGAACAACCTTTAACCTATATTAAACAGCAACAGCTGTTTAAAACCCCCACATATATAGTATACATTTCACTCTTATGAAATAACGGAAATACACTTTTTAGAGAACTGATGTGTAGTCTTTACAGTCATACGTACTTTGGTGCTAGACTAGTCTGACAACTTAAATAGCCTCCAGTCAAGTGACAACATATGTGAGCAGGAAAGAGGGAGGAATTTCATGTTGTTGAAACACAGTGCTTTTATTAGTGATAATCCAGAAATAATATGAAGAGTCAGCTCTAAATCTGGGTGTGATGAGATCTCCAATAAAAGCACCCTTCCGAAACAATGACTATTTTCAATTTAAAAAATGGATTCATATTAAGAGCCTAGTATTTTCTTTCTGTAAACTCTAACAAGAGGACGGGTAGTTTGCTGCTCCCTTAATTAGGTAGCTAGAAGCCAAATCATAGTGGGGCTGAGTTTACTTTTGGAGGCTGCTCCACCCGGCTGATAACAGCCTTCTTTTGTAAACAGTTTGCTCCTTTAACTCAAGTGGAAGATTCAAACACTGATGATGAGGGGCGTGTGTAAGGGGGGAAATAATATATGATATGTAGTGAAACACTGTATCATAATACACACACAAGGAGGCAGAATTAAGGTTTCACAGGTAACAGTTATCCTTTCAGTCTTTCCCCAAAGTACATGCCATAGTTGAGAATGGAAATGTAGATCGACCTGTTAACCAAGAGCTTAGGTCAAGAACTCAGCTCCTGCTTCATGACTATGGACCAGTACAGTGCCTGCACTACTGCTACCGCCTTACCAAACCCCCATTTGGTCTCATGCTCCCACAGAGATTGCAGGTAGAAATGGTGGAAAAGAGGTTTCTTCATAGGCTGGCTGGGCTTACACTCTGAGCCCTGGTCTACACTAGGGAGTGATTTCAAAATAACTCCCCGTATTTTGAAATAACAAGGCGAGTGTCCACACTACCAAGCCCATTATTTCGAAATAAGGGGCTGGTTATTTTGAAATAACGACTCCTGCTTTCCACGAGAAATAATGCTTATTTTGAAATGGTTATTTTGAAATAGTGGTAGTGTGGACCCTCCACTGCTGCTACTTCAAAATAACTACTCCCTAGAGTCATTCAAAGAAATTACTCCCCAGTGTTTCTTGGGGCTCTAAGTCAAGATAGAGCATCCAGGCTGTGTCCAGACTCCATGCCTCCGTCGACGGAGGCATGTAGATTAGCCAGATCGGAAGAGGGAAATGAAGCCGCGATTAAAATAATCGCGGCTTCATTTAAATTTAAATGGCTGCCCCGATCTGCCGATCAGCTGTTTGTCGGCAGATCGGGAGAGTCTGGACGCGATGCCCCGACAAAGAAGCCTTTCTTCATCGACACAGGTAAGCCTCGTGAAACCAGGTTTACCTGTGTCGATGAAGAAAGGCTTCTTTGTCGGGGCATCGCGTCCAGACTCTCCCGATCTGCCGACAAACAGCTGATCGGCAGATCGGGGCAGCCATTTAAATTTAAATGAAGCCGCGATTATTTTAATCGCGGCTTCATTTCCCTCTTCCGATCTGGCTAATCTCCATGCCTCCGTCGACGGAGGCATGGAGTCTGGACACACCCCCACATTAAGGGAGCTTGTCTCAGACTAATTTCAAGGCTTCCCTATAGCGTAGACAGTTATTGCAAAATAGTTATTTCTGGAATTTTATTTTAAAGTAAGTTATTTCTAAATAATTTCCTAAGGTAGACATGCCCCTGAGAGATGAGGTCTTGCCTCTTTTATACTGCAAAATTTTATTTAGTAGTGAATTTACATGTTGTGTTAATATTTGTTTCCAGGGTGTTTTTAATTGTTCATATCTTACTTAATGGGAGTTGTTCATTTAAAAAGAGAGTGGTACACTTTATTGCATCCTAGAATACTCAAGGAGCTGATAGAGGAGGTATCTGAGCCTCTAGCTATCATCTTTGGAAAATCATGGGAGACAGGAGAGATTCCAGAAGACTGGAAAAGGGCTAATATAGTGCCCATCTATAAAAAGGGAAACAAGAACAACCCAGGAAACTACAGACCAGTTAGTTTAATTTCTATGCCAGGGAAGATAATGGAGCAAGTAATTAAATAAATCATCTGTAAACACTTGGAAAGTGGCAAGGTGATAGGGAACAGCCAGCATGGATTTGTAAAGAACAAATTGTGTCAAACCAATCTGACAGCTTTCTTTGATAGGATAACAAATCTTGTGGATAAGGGAGAAGCGGTGCATGTGGTATACCTAGATTTTAGTAAGGCGTTTGATACAGTCTCGCATGATAGTCTTATCAAATAAACTAGGTAAATACAACTTAGATGGGGCTACTATAAAGTGGGTGCATAACTGGCTGGATAACCATACTCAGAGAGTAGTTATTAACAATTCACAATCCTGCTGGAAAGGCATAACAAGTGCGGTTCCGCAGAGGTCTGTTTTGGGACCGGCTTTGTTCAATATCTTCATCAACAATTTAGATAGTGGCATAGAAAATACGCTTATTAAGTTTGCAGATAATACCAAGCTGGGAGGAGTTGCAACTAATCTGGAGGATAGGGTCATAATTCAAAGTGACCTGGACAAATTGGAGAAATGGTCTGAGGTAAATAGGATGAAGTTTAATAAAGACAAATGCAAAGTGCTCCTCTTAGGAAAGAATAATCAGTTTCATACATACAGAATGGGAAGCGACTGTCTGGGAAGGAGTATGGCAGAAAGGGATCTAGGGGTTATAGTGGACCACAAGTTGAATATGAGTCAGCAGTGTGATGCTGTTGCAAAAAAAGCAAACATGATTCTGGGATGCATTAACAGGTGTGTTTTGAGCAAGACATGAGAAGTCATTCTTCCGCTCTACTCTGCACTGGTTAGGCCTCAATTGGAGTATTGAGTTCAGTTCTGGGCACTGCATTTCAAGAAAGATGTGGAGAAATTGGAGAGGGTCCAGAGAAGAGCAACAAAAATGATTAAAGGTCTAGAGAACATGACCTATGAGAGAAGACTGAAGGAATTGGGTTTGTTTAGTTTAGAAAAGAGAAGATTAAGGGGGGACATGATAGCAGTTTTCAGATATCTAAAAGGGTGTCATAGGGAAGAGGGAGAAAACTTGTTCATCTTGGCCTCTGGGAATAGAACAAGAAGCAATGGGCTTAAACTGCAACAAGGGAGGTTTAGGTTGGACATTAGGAAAAAGTTCCTAACTGTCAGGGTAGTCAAACACTGGAATAAATTGCCCAGGGAGGTTGTGGAATCCCCATCTCTGGAGATATTTAAGAGTAGGTTAGATAAATGTCTATCAGGGATGGTCTAGACAGTATTTGGTCCTGGCACGGGGGTAGGGGACTGGACTCGATGATCTCTCGAGGTCCCTTCCAGTCCTAATATTCTATGATTCTGAGATGGACTATCCATTTTGACTACATTAATGAATCAGCAAAGTTAAAGCTTTCTTTGGAGGAATAGTGGGAAATATTATCACTGACCTTGAAAAATTATATAATTTTTAGGTTTTTAAGGTAGGTCGTTCTTCCCTTCTCTCATTGCTCCTGTAATACTGCCCCCTCCATGTCTATTTCTGATGGATTTAGGCATCTTTGCTGAAGCTGTGCTGGTTTTGGCCTGCAGCTCTGGTGTCAGAAGAGCCTCCTCTTTAAGGAATAGTGATAGAGATGTAGCCGTGTTAGTCTGGTGTAGCTGAAACAAAATACAGGACTATGTAGCACTTTAAAGACTAACAAGATGGTTTATTAGATGATGAGCTTTCGTGGGCCAGACCCACTTCCTCAGATGGAAGTGGGTCTGGCCCACGAAAGCTCATCATCTAATAAACCAACTTGTTAGTCTTTAAAGTGCTACATAGTCCTGTATTTTGTTCCTCTTTAAGGAGTTTGCGTTTCCCAACTCAACCTGCTGTTCTCCTTACCTGTTTTCTGCACTGGGGATTTTGCTGACCTGATAGGCTCCTTAAAGCACTTAGCTTTTCTGTTGAGATCTGTAAAACGTTAACTGCATAAATGCTTTTTTAGTAGAAGGACTCCATTCTTTTTTCTGTCTAACAGTAGGTAAAGTAGAAAGCAGTATCAAGCAACCTGTTGTTGTGCAAATAGCATGAGATGGATATTAAGGCAAGAATGGGACTCTGAAGATGAGGGCACAGATGGGAAAGTGTTGTAGATGTTGGCAATGGACAGTTGAGAGAAGAAGTGGGGATGGGTGAGACTGTGGATGAAGAGTATGAATTTGGCAGTAGAAAATAGATGAAAGGAAAGAGAGGGTACAAGAGGGAAAGAAGAGGAAGAAAACCAGGAAACAGAAAAAAGAGATAGAAGGGGGGGAAATAATGGAAAATCTGAACTGTTAGACAATGCAAAGTTAAAAATTGAGAGGAAGAAACAAAAAAAAGCTAAGTATCAAAAGCTTCATGTCAAAAGTACTGTAATGACAATTTGTATTTTCAGGGAAGGACCCCTGAATCTCTTTGCTAAAGTTAAAAATCAAAGCCTCCAGCAAATTCTTTCTTTTGAGGTCTCCCCTGCACTTATCTCTGCTCCCTTCATATATACTTACGTCACCTCCTCCTCCAGATGCAGACAGTTCTGACTTAACTGCTGTCTGTCTTCATCTGAATGTCTAGGCTTAACAGCTGAGCCCCATTTAGGCCTAATCAGCTTCCTCCCTCAGGCTCATATTTATTTTAAAAATTGCATCTAGTCTATACTGCTGATTACAGTGTGGGCAAAATTCAGTGCTGGTGTATGAAAATGCAACTCCATTGGCTCTGTCTGTTTTGCATTATGCAACAATTCAGTTATATAATGATGTTTTATGCTATATCTGTATGTCACTTTCTAGTCAACAATTACAACACCATTATCCCAGTTACAAATAGCATTAGCTTACCATACATGCCATAATATTCCATACATGAGAGATGAAACTCAAATTAAAATAAGGTGCTATCTAGAAATAGTTGTATAATACCTTGTAAGACAAATCATATTTGTTAACACAAAAAATAACCTCCTTTCTATTGGCAGTGTGTTTAAGGGGGATTTCTCACCTGACATCTGCATTTAGGAGAAGCTGACCTATCAATGTAATTTCATTGTTCAAAGCAATAACATCCCTCTGCCAACCTCTCATCTCAGGAATACTACTCTGAAATGCAGAAGGAATCAAGTGTGCTATTAATAAAACCAAATACTATGAGGACAGGCAGAGACACAAGTTATTTTCATTTTTAGGCATGACAATCAGTATTTAAGTGACTCATGACTTACCATTTGTTCAAACATTTGTGAATTATGCTGTTGCCTTTTGCTTTGTTATACCCCATTCCTAAGTGTGATACACACACATTCAGACTTGCATAGAGTGCTAGACTTAATCCCTTGCTGCCAAATACTGGGTTTTCCAGGTTTAACACACTAACACAAGTGTTGGCTCACCATATTGTTTTAGCACTATATTAAAAGGAATGTTTAACATCAAGTACTAAGAGTTTAATCATTTGGGGGATGACATATCCATATTTCTTGAATAATAAAGATAAGAAAATGTTAAATTTATCAATGTGTGACTGGCATGAGTGTAGACTGCATGGACTGTTTGAGCTAAGGCAATCAACAGAAGTGAAATTGGTGAGTGTTAGATCTCATTTCATCCATCTGCTAGAAAACCGTAACTGAACTCTCACGAGTGAGTATTATTATCTGAGTGAGAATTGCAGGTTGTGTGGATTAGGTAATTATGACTTTGTGTGTGTATATGGATATATGTACATAATTAGTGGTAAATTAAGAGATATTTGTAAGATATGTCATACATCTAGGCAAGGATTTTTCAAAAGTACCCTACTGATTTAGAAGGTTAAGTCCTTAATTTTCAAAGAGATGAAAACTTCTAAGTGCCACAGCACTTTGAAAATGAGATTAAGGTTCCTAAATCCCTTAAGCACTACTAAAATTGTATCTCTATTTTAATGTCTCATATATAACATGAAAGAGGGAAATGCAATACATGGTTCCTCGATAAAGAACCTACCTTTTCCTTGCTGCATAAATCATGAGTTTAAAGAAAGCAAAGTAACTTTAAGGACTGGAGGCTTTAATGATAGTTTTCAGTCTGGAGTATTCCTTTTAAAACTCTTAATAAAACTAAGAGTAGGAGACTTATGTATTTTCAAAAATACCTGAATAGCAATCCATTCCTAGGAGAAATACATATATAGGGCATAGACGACAGGTGCCTGTGGGAGAAGAGGGTGCAGGGATGGCATGGAGAGACAGGGAAGGAGCATGTTGGGGAACCCCATTTAGCAATTACAATTAAATTAAAATTTTGGAGGGGGCATAGGGAGGTGATGCACCACCCGAGTGTTACCATAGGTTACTTATGTATTGGGGGACAGGAAGCGGAGAAAAAAAACCACAGCCAAAAATGGCTTCTTATTAATTCACATAGAGCATTTTATCTACAATCTCTCCCTGAAAAAGTGAGTCAAAGTAATTTCTTCAGGCTTCACTGGTAGGTTAAGCTAATTTGGAGGCAGATATGTAAGCACATTCTTAACTTTATTAATATGAGTATTCCTGTTGATTTTAATTGGACTATTCATGGTAGTAAAGTGAAGTACATTTATAAGTGTTTGCAGGATTGGAGCTTTATTACATTATTTAATTTATGCGACTAATACCAACCAACTCAACTTGAAAATACATTGTAAAGTCATGCTGTGAATTTTTACCTAAGAATCCAGACAAAAATGTGGAAACCTTAATTCTAAATCTTCAACATTTTTACTTGCAAGGAAAATCCATGCACATTACTGAATTTTCACAGAACGTTTGTGGAATCAAAATCTTTTTCACAGTTCTAGTCCTCAGACAAACTTTTCCAATCTTCAAACATTCAGGTTTGGTTTATGTTCAGGTCAAGGAACATCAAAGGGTTTGGTTAGTTCTTATTTTATCTGACCCAATTCTTCAATTTCTAATGGTAAATTAATCTTTTAAAAGCAGATGTTATTCCAACCAAGCCCTCGGTTAAAAGGGAGATGAAGGACCCAGATTAACCTGGTTAATTAGAGAAAACATCCCCCACCAAATTGTATGATAAAAAAGCTGTGGGTTCACAGCCAAAACTAATGCCTCCCTGAGCTTCTTTTTATATGCTGTATGTATGTCTGCACTTATTAAATTGTTACTGACTTTAAAATGTTTTTTCTATGATGAGGGGAATATATATTTGTTTTTAACTAGAAATAGAAAATGAAAATCATATTCTGTTTGTGCTTAGGAAGGGTATTCCACGTGAACAAGTGAAGCATGCAGATAGAGAACAGGCAAAGCGTGTTGTCTACTCAATAGTTTATGGAGCAGGTAGGGATCTGTATAAAACCAGAACAAAATATTTTTCACTAATATTTATTTATTTAAGATTCTTAATTAGAGCTGCAATGGATTTGAGTTTGTTTGAATGTTTAAAAGCTAGTCATGCTCTGAATTTCTGCAGGTGAAGAAAGTGATCTCAGAATATTGCATCTTGATTTTTTTTCTTATCATAAATAGTCTACTTATAAAAATCATTCCAAATAACATGGCAACATTAACATAAGAGGAAAGTTATTCCCTGGTTAAGTTGATGTGTTTATTTTGCATTTTGATTTCTATGTATATCTGAGTTACTATAAGGAGACTCATGAGTCAATGTAATTAAAGCATCTGTCTTTACCTACTTAAAATTAGTGAAATTCTTGTTGAATATCCTCTGCATTCTACTGCTGGATGTACACATAGAAGATGAAAGAAGTTGTTAATGGATCAAGGGCAGAATTTGACCTTGAAAACTGTTATTTGTATTCACCTCCCAGTACTGTACCATCAGTATATATAGTACTTCACAAAATATGTAGAAAAATAAGAGGTCTCTGCTCTTTGGAGCTCAGAATCTCTTTCTCACAAAAATATACATACCACAATTCCTTTATTTTTGGTGGCATTTCTATTTTAATAAAATGGGTTTCCCATATACTAGACAATTGATTAATTTAGTCCAAAATTAGGCCATGTCTACACGTACAACACTACAGTGGTTTAACTGTACTGATATAGCTGTACTGATACTTGTGCAGCTGGTGAAAATACTCTGTGCTGACAGGAGAGAGCTTTCCTGTTGGCACAAAGAACCCACCTCCATGCATGGCATAAAATATGCTTGTGGGAGAAGCTCTCTCACTTACGTAGCAGTGCAGACACAAGTGCTTATGTTAGTGTAACATGTCACTCAGACAGGTGGAATATTCAAACCCCTGAGTGACATAAATTTTGCAAACATAGGTTATAGTGTAAACATAGTCTTAAGCATTTCACAAAGAGATGTCAAAGTGTGTGGGTGGAGTAAGAGGCGACAAAAAGAAAGAAATCGTATTTTCAGTCTAAAATGATTTTTAATCATGTAAAGCAGTTGTTGACGCTCTGTCTTTTTCATTTTTTCCATTGCTATTGCTGATTAATTTGCATTTTCATATGTGATATTTTAACCTATTTATTAAATGTTCATTGGATGGGAAATGAGGCCAACTTACATATTTGTTAACAGTTGTGAAGCCAAGCCACCAACAGTTCCCTAACTGGTTTAGACAGACTGTGGTAATTCAGGTTTTTGAACAATGAATGAGAAATTTTGGGGAAGTAGAGGAGAGTTAAATTAATTGGTAATTGAACAATAATGCATCACTGGAATTATTCCATTGGGAGTCATCCCAGATGTCTTGTAAATTTCTGAGCCTAGATTTGTTCTTCTAGACATCAGTGCAGCTCTTGACCTAACTAAGTACAAAATGCTACAGAATTTTATGAAATGCACATCAGACTGACAGAGATGGCATTTGGGTGGCTGAAATCTTATATCTTTCAAAAACGCCAGCTAGCTTCTCTTGACATTATTAATGTGACAAGTAATATTTTATATCTGTCTTCAAGACATTGCCTTTAAGCAAATGCTATTTGCAGACACAATGCTGTTTTTGTTCCTATGTAGCTGACACTTAAATATCTGTCGTTGAAGGCTAAAAACTCTAATGTTGATGTATGGTTTTATTTGCACTGGTACTACTAGGTTCATACATTTTCTTTATATTGTATCTCTTAGCCTTTAATTTTATACCATGAAAAACGTTGACCTCATTTTTTCTCATACTCCTTTGCTTTATATTGTTTATTCATTTGGATATAGTTTTACTTATAATACATATATACATGCTGGACAAGTCTTGTTGCTGCCTTCTTTAAAATCTATCCTTTCTTTTCCATCCCTCTTGCTAAAATGTTGGTCCATGCCTTGGTTATCTCTTATTTCAGTTATCAAATTCTTCTTCTTGGTTACTTCACTGCATTCCACTTCTCAGCTTGTCCAAAACACCCTACCTAAAATCATTTGGCTCCATCACCAGCCTCACCTCTTGTTCACTTTCCTACTTATTCAACATTAAATTCAATCTCCTTGTCCTCATATCAAGGCTCTGCATATATCTACTCCTGCGTTGTTTATGAATAAAAGTGAACAAAATTCATTAGAAGATACATAATGTGAATCTAAAATACAGATATTATCTTAAAATTTATTTTTAAGATCTTAAGTGGGGAATGCCTTTGCTGAGTTATGCTCACATTCAGTAAGGCATTTCAGCATGAGATTAGTCCTTTCCTACTAGGCGAAAACATTTATGCTTAAAATGAAACCTATACGTAAATAGTTTGCTAAATTAGGACCTTGATGTATGTGGTCATCTATGAAAATAACTACTGTGGTAGTATTCCACTAGTCAATGTACAGTTCAGTACTAATATTTATAGGAAGCAATATGTAAATGATGTCCTGTTCTTCATTATTGTGCACAAGGTAAAGAACGTCTGGCTGGATGTCTAGGAATTACTCCTCTTCAAGCAGGTCAATTTATAGAGAGTTTTCTGGTGAAATACAAGAAAATCCATGACTTTACAAAGAAAACCATTGAGCAATGCCACAATGAAGGTAATACAACCTGTAAGATGCATTCTTGTTTGCTGTTCAGCTGCTATGCTACATTTTAAAATGAGGCCACAGACTCAACTCACAGAATGCATGTAGGATGAGCAAAAAAGAAATGAAGAAAATATCCTATCCTGATGAATGTAGTCTCCCTGTGTTAGGTTGGCAGGATCTGAGTGTATCCACCATGGCTCCTTCTTCCCAGATACTGTTATTTACCAGGTGTACTCTTTATTATTTATGATTGGCAAGAAGTCTCTTTCTTTTGGATATAGCTCTCACTGTCCAGTTACCCATAATTAAAAATCACTTTGAGATTAACTTCTTGCAATACAATATACATAGCACCATAGTGTCAAACTAGTTAGAAGTTGTTGCCACAGCACCACATAACCTGGTTAGTAAGCCCTGTTTCACAAAGACAGCGCATTTCTCCTGTGGCCCGAAATTCTGCACTTGCTACCCCATGATTTCTTGGTGAGCTTTGCTGCTGTAGTACTTAGGAAAGATGCTACCTACATGAGAGCTTCTTCCATCTGCATAGGTATTCCACCCCCCAAAGGGGTGGCAGCTATGTCAGTAGAAGAAGCCCCCTGTCAACAAAACACTGACTATATTAGGGCTAGATCATAACTGCATCACCCAGAGGGGTGGATTCTCCACTCCCGAGTGATGCAATTGTATCATTATTTATTACAAATTGCTGTAAAATTTTTAAAACCTGTCCTATTTTCTATCTAAGATATTTGCTAAATAAAACCCCTGTTCCCAAAATGAATCCTGCTCATGTCAAATTACAAATTATATTGATATATGGTATGCTCCAGCATAAAACAACCTTGGCATTACAAAGCCACAATCCAATTCAAGAGTCAAAATTTTTACATATTTCTGCTGTGCATTGGTCAGCATTTGTGTTCCTGAATTGTATTTAGTCTCTGGCTGCAGGACCACGGAGAATGTTTTTTTGGGCCAACAGCTGCAGACTCACCTCGTATTAAATCCTGTGCCCTCTGCACATCCCCATTCATCTTTAGTGAGTATCCATATCCTCGGAGCAAAGCAGAGACATAGCCAGGATGGGACATCTGGGTGTGGGCCCTGATTTCAGGAGTGTGGACAATAATGGGGGCAGAAGGGATGAGGAGATGTTTCCCACCATCTCCCCAGCAGGGAGCTGCCATGGCCGGGGCAGAGGCATGCTCCTCTGGCCTCAGTAAGGACTTGCTATGACGAGGGGAAAGGCGCCTCTTTCCTGGTTGTGGCAACTCTGTGCATAGCAGCCCTGAGCCCCTGCATGTAGCTTATTAGGCATCTGCACTTTTGTGCAGTTTAAAGGGAACTTAGACTGGTGGGGATGGGCCCGGATGCTAAGTTGGTGGGCTAGAGCCCACCCACTTAGGCCCACCCATGGCTATACCCCTGTGGTGAAGTTGTATATATTTGACATTTTCTTTTTCAGTGTATTATCAAAATTGTCAAAGAATATGTACACTCACCCCAAAGTATTTAACATACTTTTCAGTGCAGACATTTTGTAGAAAACCCCCCCAACAGATTTGCAGTCTATTACTGTATTACCAATCACAGTGACAAAGAGTACATGGTCATCCAATTTCTGACTTTATTAACTGCAAGTGTAATGCTGTGTCAGGGAAATTACTTTTCTCAGAACAAGGTGGGTACAGTAATATCTTTTATTGGACCAACTTCTGTTGATCGGTAAAACACGCTTTTAAGCTTACAAAGAGCTCTTCCTCAGGTTTGGGACACAGCTAAATCGTACGGAACAGATTGTCTAGCATAAGTAGTTTTTAACACATATTTCAAGGCACCATTCAAGGTGAAGTGGCCTGTTAACACCAGTCCAATCATAAAGAGGAAACAATTGGTGGGGGAAACAGCTGGAGGTGGGGGGTTGTTAGCGTGTGATAGATTTTTTGTAATAAACCATCAATCCAGTGTCACTATTCAGTCCATGATTTTTAGTTTCTAGGAAAGTTATGAATTTAAGCTCTCTCCTTCGTCTTTTGAAGATGTGCAGGTTTCCTTTGAGGATGAGGACTGATGGATCAAAGAGAGAGTGATTGCTTTGTGAAAAATGTTAACCCACAGATGACACAGTATTTTTCTATTTTATCATTTTCCTGTATAATTTTCTCAGAACAGCATTTTCAGTCTCTTTTTAAAACAGCATATAATTGATTCAGACTTTTACTCACAGAAGACATATTTTTCCTTATTTATTTTTTCCAGTACTGCTAAAATTACTGAAACCATGGAACAAGGGGATGAGCTAATTTAACCCCTTCTGTGGTGAAAAAGACAAGCTTTCAATATACCAGAGCTATTTTTCAGATCACTTCCTCCTCCACCAACATGAATTAGTCAAATAAAAGATATTACCTCACCCACCTTGTTTCTCTCAAATTCAGAGACCAATACAGGCAAAAGAAGACTGTACATGACTACGGGCTGTCATTTTATACCATAATTGCATTCCATAAGTTAGTTCCATGAAGGAGTAGTGAATTACTGAAACTCTTTAAATCCATACATTAGTTCTAAACATCCTGTTTGATGAAGAGCTACTCCAACAATATATTTTTGTTTAGATCTGTTTAAAATAATATAACTTTTATTTATTGAAAGATGTGTCACAAGGCATCCCCACTTCTGTGATAAGGAATCCATGTTCTGTGTATATAATCAGCAAAAGTCCCATTGCTAAAAACCTTGGCTGTGAGCCAATACAGGGATAGAACATGTGGGTTTTTTTACTTCTGTCTATCAAGAGCTGTCAGCTGTGTTATAACCCAGCAAACCCTCCTAGAAGAGAGAGTTTTTATTGGGAAGGGTTGTTTTGCCTGTACAGATTATACCTGTTTTATGAATAAAATAAGCTATACCAGTAAAATGACTGTTTTGCTGCTGAGTCTATACTGGAGTTTTTACTGTAATTGGCATGTTGGTTAGAGTGTGAGCATGTGCATGTATGTACTCCCGCTGTGCTCCCCTCCCTGTCCATGGGAGACTGCTGCTCAGCTGCCATAGTTCCCAACCCTACCAGTCCTACTTGGGCAGCACTGGCCCCACTGCTGGGGCTCCTGGCCCCACTGCAGCAGACCGCTGCCTCACCGGAGCCTGCTGGCATTCTGGCTGCCCTGCCACCAGCTTTGTGGAACTCCCATGGCAAAGCTCTCAGCTGCTGGTGCCTCAGTAGCCAGCCTGTCTGGGTTCCTGGTCCCTGCAGTGCACCTGCTTCTGTCCTTCCATAGAATCTCTCTTGTCCATCAACATCCATGGTCCTATTGGACCATGGTTGTTGCCAGACCAGGGAGTCTGTGTTGAAAGAGGTTCAACCTGTATTTTACAGTCCTATCCAACATAGCTTTAGCAACAAAACTTTTAATTTTAGACCAGACCTGAGTAACTTCAGTCTCTAATGAGTTGCTTAACACCTTGCATGATGAGACTAATGGAGACATTGCTGATATGTGGTTGCATCCACATTTCACTCTCTCAGTCACCACTTTTAAATAATCAAAGGACAAATGTTGTGCATCAAGTGACTTAGCCTATTTTAAATATTCAGTAATATTGGACACATTCATCAGGTAACTGCTAACAAATGTATGTATCAACTTCATACTGGAAGATTTGTTTCAAATTTCCTATTTAGCACTCCGTTACTGCTATTTTCTATTTAGGATATGTGGTTTCAATCATGGGTCGTAAAAGACACCTGCCTAACATCAGTGCTCAAGACTACAGACTACGTACTCAAGCAGAGAGGCAAGCTGTGAACTTTGTTGTCCAAGGTAAAAAAAAAAAATAATTTCCTCTGACTAGATAGAGGTTCACAAATGAGGTCAACAAACAAGAAATAATAAATGGGTAGCATGAATTAATGTTGTATTTTACAGCTTCAAGTAACGAAAGTATGAAGTAGGGAACAAAAGCACAATGGAATATTACAGTACTCTATGGTAGCTAGCTATATGAGGTGGAAGATTACTGCTGCAGCGCTTTAAATGCAGTATTTTCCTTCAGAGGGGTAGCCGAGTTAGTCTGTAAGGAAAAACTTAAAAACAACAAATAGTGTAGTAGCACCTTAAAGACTAACAAAACATGTAGATGGTGTCATGAGCTTTCATGGACAAAACCCACTTCTTCAGATGACTAGAGTATAAGAAGTCCAGATCCAAGAACCTTGTCAGATTGCGACTGAGTGCCTGACTTAAACCTTGTCTACACTAAATGGAAGATGGCCACTGCTGCAAGCGAGCTTCCAGAGTTCAATTTAGCAAGTCTAGTTAAGACGCACTGAATTGAACTCAGAGGATGCCCCCGCCAGCATCCAGTACTCCTGCTTTTGCAAGGAGTTAGGGAAGCCAATGGGAGCAAATGCTCCCACTATGGGGACGCTGCCAAGCTCAGCTTAAGGTAAACCAACTCCAGCCCCATATTCTATATAGTTGTAGTTGTGTACCTTAAGCTGAGCTGCTGAGTCTAGTGTAGACCTGGCCTTAGTGAGTTGCAGTGGTGCAGTTGTATCAGTACAATGGCACTGGTTCTTCTGTAGAGTTTAGTAAAAATGCTACTTATGCTAACCGGAGACACCCATATTATACCTATCAAAAAGGTGGTAGCTATGTCAACAAAAGCCGTCCAGTTGATATAGCACTGGGAGTTCTGTCAGTATAACTGTGTATTGAGCTGGGTGGATTTTCCACACATCTTAGAGTTGTAATAATTCAGACATAGTTTTATAGTGTAGTCTGTGGCACAGAAACCAGGGTTTTGATAGTTTTACTACTAAGAGATTCAAATTTTTATTTTTTCAAATTTCTGTTTTTGAGAAATAGCTATTGTAAGATACTTTGTATTGTATTATTATTTCTGTTGAAACCAGGGCTCATTCTTTGTGTGTCATGTGCAGGAAGAAAAAGAGTTAAACAGGTGTTATCTTCACAATATAAATTAGCAAACTTGCCAAATAAAATCCAATAAATCTACATAATTTACTTGTCAGTCTGCTGAGTTCACACCTCATTTGAAGTAACTTGGCATCTTTACAATGACCTTTCTGCTACTTTCAGACATTGCATGAAAGATCTACAAATTTTTACTTATTTAAAGAGCTGATGATGGAATGATTTGCATAATGTTTGCAAGTTAGAGTGGAGCTGTGAACCCTATCATGCAAATGAAAAAATACATTTAGACAGGTTTATAAAACTAGTCCTCATAAAAGTGGCTTGAATTTTCCTTTAGAAATGATCGATGAAGGTGATATTGTTGCTCCTCCAGACATTTTTTTATTTTAATGTTTTGCTTTCAAAACAGCTAAATTAATTATATTGTATTCCAGACTGTTGCCCATTGGCAACCTTATCTTCCAAGGAGGTGTAGAGCATCTGTAATGGAAGTCATTGGGAATTATGGACACTGAGAACCTCTCAGAAGACATTTGGTTCCTTTCAGGACTGAATCCCAAATTTCAGATGATAAATCTGGATTTTGCATTATTGAAACAACAGAAGAGAACTTTGTAGAATTGGTTGAAACTTGGAATTTCCATTCCATAGGAAATTCTGACATTTCAAAATTTTATTTTCTCCTAAATTGAATGAAATTTGAAAGTTTGGAAATATTGAAATGACATTATTGTAGCTTTCTATTGCATTGTATTATAAATATTATAATAAATAATATATATATTGAAAGCAAGTTACTGAAACATTTCATTTTGATAGTCAGAGTGCTTCATTTTGATATTATATTATAATCTATAACATGACACATGAAACACGACACACAACCAAAATAAAGCACTCTGACCTTATCAAAATAAAACGTTTCAGCAACTTACTGTCAAAAATTTCTGTGAAATTGTTATGTTCCCACAAAATCTTGCATTTAGTTGAATCAGTATTTTCTGGTTGAAAACTCTTCCACTGGAAGAGTTTAAATGGGGTTTATAATTTTAAAATGTTCAATTGTTTATATATTTTACCAAAAAATTCATTTCTAGGCTGTGATTTTATTTTCAGAATTTCATCTGTGTGATAATTTTTAAATGCCATATTAAATTCCTCTATTTTATTTTGACTATACTTACTGGCTGTGTCTACATTAGCATCCCTTTCGGGAAAAGGGATGCTAATGAGACACTTCGGAATTGCAAATCCGTGGGGGATTTGAAAGTAGGAATAAGGGATCTTCCGGAAAAGGGCTTATTTTCCGGAGAATCGCGTCTACACTGGTGCTTTTCTCCAGCAAAAGCCCCGAGCCGGAAAAAAGCGGCAGCCATGTAAATGCAAATGCCGCGGGGGACATTTAAATCCCCCGCAGATTTGCAATTCCGAAGTGTCTCATTAGCATCCCTTTTCCGGAAAGGGATGCCAATGTAGACACAACAACTGTGATTTCATGTACTAAGGTAGCATCTTTGTCTTCATGACAACTGATGTTCAAAAGGCAACATTTGTTATGGCATTAATAGTGTAAGGCATGTAGGTGTGCCAATCCAAAGTGGTTGTCATTGGCTTTGACATGATTATTTTTAAAGAAAATTGACTTACTAGCCATTCCATAGCTCAACTTTCTTAACTGAGCTTATGCCATTCTTTCAAACTCTAGTCCATGGATTTAATATAGCTTTACCTCATTGAACTGCCTTACCAAAACTAAATTCTAGGTTATTTAGGCTATTATTCATGACAAAAAGAAATCAAAGTTCATAAGTTAATAAACTTTTTCTCTCTCACACACACACGCTTTTGCAGTTTGTGTATATGCATATTTTGGATAATTTATGCTTCAGGGTATAAGCCAACCTTTAATGATAGCACAGAAAAAAAATTTCTTAGGGGAGTAGACTATTGCATAACTGCTTACTTAAGGCTTTCTTACATCTTCCTCTCCTGAAAGAGCTAGTACTAGCCACTGGTACTTGACCATTGGTCTGGTCTAATCTGGCAATTCCTATGATCCCATATCAAAATTAAAGATTTGTAAGGTGAATTCATACCTTTGACAACAGTATTTATTAATATTTTTGTGTCTTTGGTAATACCGAGCTTGTTCTTCGTGAACTTTATGACGTCAGTTTCAGACCTGCTGTCATTTTGGGCAGTTCAGAGGACTAAAGAGCTTTCCACATATTTTATATTAAATACAGATCACATTCTTTTGTAGGATCTGCAGCTGACCTTTGTAAAATGGCCATGGTTGAGATTTTTACCTCTGTTGCCATTTCTCCAACTTTAACAGCCAGGTTAGTAAGCGAACCATACAGTATTTTTCATTCTATCATAGAAGTAGCTGAAATGAAGGCATTTCTGGGATTTTATTCTTTCTTATTCCAGGTAATATGAAAAATTGCATCTGTATTTTAACTGTGACTTTTCTTTCACATTATTCCATTCAGCTTGTGCTTTATATATTCCCTGCAAATTTTTTGTTTATATTTTTGTGCCCAGGCAGATTTCTGTGTAAATCTATCCATATCTACTGTGTTTGGTCATCAGACATGAGGACCCACGATTTCATTTGAAATCATTAGATGTTCAAGATTCAAAAAAATTGAGTCCACTAATCATCTCTTTACTTATTTTGAATGTATTGTGTAAAGTTTATGCAAATTACTAGCACATTCAATGTATTAGGGCAGGGGTTATCAAACTTTGTGATACCACGACCCTCTAAAATGCTAATTGAATTTGTGTGACCCCCCCCCCACCAAAGTTGTAAAGCAAAAGTTGCACCACTTTGTCCAGTTTGGGGCTACACCCACCCTTCCCCCGAGCCAGGCCCCCCCATCCCAGTGCACTCTCTCCGCCCCCTGAGGCAGGCCCCCCCCAGTGCTCCCCCATCCCAGTGCACTTCCCTCTCCCCCTGAATCAGGCTCCCGTAGCACCCCCCATCCCAGTGCACTCCTCCGTTCCCCCTGAGCCAGGCATCCTCAGCGTCTAGAGCCGCACTCCAATCAAATCTCCCCCATCCCCCCACTGATCCAGGCATGGAGGAAGAATCTTACTTTTTAAAGTGTCTGCTTCTGCCGCCGTTCCATTACCTCAGCTGGAAGCTTGTAGGGGAAGCATGACATGGCAAGCTGCCGGTCTCTGTTAGTCAGGTGGGCCAGAGCAGTGTGCGCTCCGCTCCCACCCAGCCCGGCACCCTAACCCCCCAAAAAACCTGAATCCAACTGTGACCCCCCCTGAAGTTGGTCGCGACCCCCCCCAGGGGTCATATCCCACAGTTTGAGAAACGCTGTATTAAGGGAAATTATTATAGTCAGGACACCACTAATGAAACAAAGTGTATATATGAACAAGTTTTGCTTCTCAGCAGGCAATGTTTATTTATATTATTGATTATATTTATATTTTATAAAATGGAAATATCTTATAGAATGGAATCAAAAGCTAATGCATCACAATTTACTTTTGTAAATATAACTGCACAATTGGGCAATATAACAGGACAATCTCCAGATTCTTACCTACCACTAAGAAGAAGAATATATGTGAATTTTTAGTCATAAAAGATATAACTGTTGGTGCAGAAAGTCACTAAACACTATTCTTGCCAGCAAGTTAAGAAAGTATAGATTAGATAATGGACTGTAAGGTGGATACAAAGCTGGCTAGATCTTCCTGCTCAATGGGTAGTGATCAACAGCTTGATGTCTAGTTGATGATCAACATCAAGTGGAGTGCCTCAAGGATTGGTTCTGGGGCCGGTTTTGTTTAATGTCTTTATTAATGACTTGGATGAGGAGATGGATTGCAACCTCAGCAAGTTTGTGGATGACACTAAGCTAAGGAGAGAGATAAATATGCTAGAGGGTAGGGATAGGGTCCAGAGTGAGGTTTGGAGGATTGGACCAAAAGAAATCTAATGAGGTTCAACTAGGACAAATGCAGAGTTCTGCACTTAGGACAAAAGAATCCCAAGCACTGCTACAGGCTTAATGAGGAGAGGCTGAGAGATTTGGGTTTATTTAGTCTGCAGAAGAGAAGAGTGAGGTGGGATTGGATAGCAGCCTTCAACTACCTGACGGGGAGTTCCATAAAGGATGGAGAGAGGCTGTTCTCAGTAGTGACAGATGGTAGAATGAGGAGCAATGGTCTCAATGCAGTGGGAGGTCTAGGTTGGATATTGGGAAAACTATTTCAGTAGGAGGCTGGTGAAGCATTAGAATAGGTTATCCTGAGAGGTGGTAGAATCTCCATCCCCAGAGGTTTTTAAGTCCCTGTGATGGGGCTCCGCAGCCCCACACTGTAACCCCCTCTGTGAGCACTCTGGTTGCCGTGCGGGGGATGGGGCACCGGCATTGCATCGAGTGCTTATGGGCCACGGAGTGCCTTGCTGCGGCAGGCACCACTGCCCTGACGCAGCTCAGATGTGACAGGAGGGGGGCAGAGCCGCCCTCGGGATGTCCAGGCGGCATCATGCTGGGTGCCACGGTGGCGCGGGGTTTAAAGCCACCCACCGCCGGACAGAGGGGAAGGCTCACCCGGAGTGGAGAGTGGCCTACAGGGCTCTGGTGAGGCAACCGGGTCCCAAAGTGAAACCTGCTGAGAGCAACTGAGACCCTAGAGGAGCAGAAGGCAAAGCGTCAGCGGGGGAGAGGAAGCAGGGCAGGGTGTTTCGGAGCCCGTGGGCTGGCGAGTTTCGGCAGAGATCCTCGCCAGCTGGACGGGACCGCTGGAGGTCCGTGTCATTAGGGCCCTGGGCTGGGGCCCATGAGTGAGGTTGAGCCTGGGCCCCCCTCTCCATCCTGTAACCTCGAAGAAGGGCGTGTTGAGTGAGCCAGAGGAGAAACTGTCCTCTGGCCCACCAAGCTACCGGCTAAGGAAGCCATTGTAAGACTGAACTGTGGGTGCGGTGGACGGACGAATAAGGGACATAAGAGTCGTCCAGGACAGGGAACCTAGGAGGGGCCCCCTGACTGGGTCGCACCTGGTCACAGTCGCATCTTGACAAAGCCTTGGCTGGGATGATTTAGTTGGGATTGGTCTTGCTTTTAGCAGGAGGTTGGACTCGATGACCTCCTGAGGTCTCTTCCAACCCTAAGATTCTATTATTAGTTCTAATAGAAAGAAGCTTTGAAGACAAACATGGGGGGAAAAGAAATGAATCCTGGTCTTTCATAATGCTGTGGTATGAGGTCAGATAGAATTTCAGATAAAAGCAGAGAACAGAGGTTTGCAAAATATCAAAGCTTTGTTGGAATGTTTCTATATGATATTGGGATTTTTGTTTTAAAAAAAATCTCAATTGTGGTAATAACCTCAAATAATTCAACAGGACTTTTCATAGAATCAAAACAACCCAGGATTTGGCCCTGTAAATAAACTGTATGGGACCATGGCTGTCCTATTGTTTTGTATTTGTACATCACCTGTAAACATGACAAGGGCTTCTATGAACATAATAACATAGATTTTTATATATTATATTTATTATTCCTTAAATATTTACCTATAAATATAGCTTACAATGATTATGAGTATGAATAAGTAATAAGTTACAAGCTTTTAGTAGACTTCACATGCTACCTTTCACGGCTAAATGAAATGTGATATATTCTGTGTAGTGGGTTTGTCAGGTCTGAGGCATATGCTGCTTAGAAGAACAATGAACCCTCCTATCTGGCATTAACACAGTAGGGCCAGTTGCTGGCTATTCTTCAAGTGTCAGTTTTGAGTGCTCTTTCCTGGACAGGTTGTTAGCTATCACATTTTCTTTCCTCTTCATGTACATGGCCTCTGTCTCATATTCCTCTAATGCTGGATTCCATTGCCACAGCCTAAAGTTGGTATATTTTGGTCTTTGTGACCACAGCATACAAAGAGAATGGTCTGCTAATACCCTACAATTTCTGTTTCACTGATTATAACATTTTAGCTTTTTGACTGTTCATACAATCACACAGTATTCTTACTCTACAACAGAATAATTTTATTAATTGGGGGTCAGATTTTTTACTTATGAATGCAATGGGGTGTTTCTTGTTACTCTCCTTGGCTTGTGTTAGAACTGCCTTTAATCCAGTTTTGGATGCCTCTGTACACTGTTCAAACCTTTTATTAAAATTAGGATTTGTCAGAGCTTGCTTTTCAGACAGAACCTTTTATTGCTTTATGAAAGACCTTTTGACAAGCCTGAGTCTAAACCACTCTTTCTGGTTTATTGTTTTTACAGAAGTTTTGGGTGACTGATACAATATCGCTAAATCTTTTTATGAACCCCACAATAACAACTTGCCAGGCCAATGAAGGGTTGTAATTGCCTGTTGGAAGTTTCTACATGTTAGATGTAACTTCATATGTAACTTTCCACAATCTCAAAAGGTTCTTCTCAAGAATTTTGCATCTTTTTTTAGTGGGACTGAACACTAAATCTACCACATCAAATGAAGGAAGGAACAATCATTTCACACAAAGAGAATGGGAAATGATTGTCAAGGAAGGAGTATTGCTGAAAAGAATTTAGGGGTCAGAGTGGTTAACTAGTGGTCAACAGTGTGACACTATTACAAAAAAAGCAAACACGATTCTGGGATGCATTAACAGGAGTGTTGTGAGCAAGACATGAGAAGTCATTCTTCCACTCTACGCTGTGCTAATTAGGCCTCAATTGGAGTATTGTATCCAATTCTGAACAAGACATTTCAAGAAAGATGTGCAGAAATTGGAGGTCTAGAGAAGAGCAACAAGAATGATTAAAGATCTAGAAAACATGAGCCATAAGGGAAGACTGAAATAATTGAGCTTGGTTTAGTTTAGAAAAGAGAAGACGAAGAAGGGGACATGATAGCAGTTTTCAAGTATCTAAAAGGGTGTTACAAAGAGGAGGGAGAAACCTTGTTCTCTTTGGCCTCTGAGGATAGCACAAGAAGCAATGGGCTTAAATTGCGGCAAGGGAGGTTTAAGTAGGAAATTACAAAAAACTTCCTGTCAGAGTGGTTAAACACCGAAATAAATTGCCTGCAGGGGTGGTTATAGATTCTCCATCTCTGGAGATATTTAAGAGCAGGTTAGCCAGACACTTGTCATGGATAATCTAGATAGTGCTTGATCCTGCCTTGAGGGCAGAGGTCTGGATTTGATGACCTCTTGAGGTCTCTTCCAGTTCTATGATTCTATGATTCTAAATTTCACAGTCATTTCTGTTGTACTACAGGTTGAACATCTCTAATCCAGAACTGTGGTCTGGAGACTTCCATAATCCAGAATGATTTAATTAGCTGGATGTCTACTTTACATGGGAATGACCAAGTTTCCTGGGGTTCCAGTCCCATAAATTTTGTTTACAATTACCAGTCCTGGCTTTCAGTGTTCTGTGCTATTATTTAGCTCTAGTTCACCCCTAAATATCTTTTAAGAGCCAAGTAAGCGGTGAAAGTGTTGGTAATGCTGCTAGACAATATTGATCTCCCATGGTCCGGAAAACTCTGGTTTGGAATTGGTACGGTCCTGAGGTGCCAGACTATAGAAGTTCAGCCTGTACTCATCTTTAAATGATTTGCTGAGTCAGTTATGGGCACCCTATGATTCAGAGCCCTCCTCCAAAGGGTCCCTAAATAAGATCCAAGAGACAGCTGGTCTTTGTTCCATAAAGGGGTCAAATGAGATGAACCCTCATTTGGGGTACTTCCCTGTAAGCAAATAATACCTACCAATTTCCAGCTTTTCTGCCACGTAGATTATTAGCATTGGTTTAAGAGTTCCAGTGGCTCTTTTCTCTAATCTGTTTGTTTCAGGGCAAAATGGCACAGACTTCAACATTTTACCCCACACTTGTCCAAAACGCATTTTAGGAGAGAGGGGGGGGGGTGTCAAATTTCATGTCCCTGATATTTAGTGAATTGTGGAACAAGTCATTCTGCTGAATATAGAGAATAGTATATCTGCAACTGTCTAAGCTTCTACATTTGACAGGGAGACTGCCTTTGATAACTGGAGGCAAAACTGTGTGCTCCTATTCCTCCCTGAGTGATTGCACATGTCTATTCCACTGTAGGTGTTTTTGCACTCCCTCCACAGTTGTCAGAGTGCTTTTTCCTTGGCAGTACCTGTCAGAGTGGCATGAGCGCTCTTGGCTGCCTTGTGCATTGTATATAGGCATAAAGGGCCAAGATGCTCCTGATTCTCCTCAGTTCCTTCCTGCTGTACATGATTCTTTGAGGTCTCTTTCCTTCTCTCTGTACATCTTTTAATCTAGCATGTCAACATTTTCCATCTCACATTCTATGTAATTTAATTAATGTTCTGAAAATTTGTTATTTGTATACTCCAGTGCCCAATCTGGGTACTGAACACAGTTACAGAGCTAAGCCACATTCTCTGGGTTTCAAGCCCTGCCACTCTTGTGGTAAGGCAGTGCCCAACAGTGACCTTCATCACAGCTGCCTTTGGTGGCTAGGGAAGTCTCAGTAAGTGACAGACGAAGCATGTCTTTAAGCCCTACTCCAAGAATAATTGGGCAGCCAGACTTAAATGTCTTTTGCTGGAATTAACCCTCCACTCTCCGTTAGAACCATCTACTTCAGTCCAGGTACCAAGTGCCTTGTCTTCAGTCAGCCGCGCTCTTCAGTGTTACTGGTGTCAAGAGGCAGATTGGCATCACTGGTACTAAGAGACACTGTGGCTGTGTCTAGACTGGCAAGTTTTTCCACAAAAGCAGCTGCTTTTGGGGAAAAACTTGCCAGCTGTCTACACTGGCCGCTTGAATTTCCACAAGAACACTGACGATCTCATGTAAGAAATCAGTGCTTCTTGCGGAAATACTATGCTGCTCCCATTCGGGCAAAAGTCCTTTTGCGCAAAAGCTTTTATGCAAAAGGGCCAGTGTAGACAGCTCAGATGTGTTTTGCGCAAAAAAGGCAAAAACACAGATTTCACGTGGCTTACTCTCTCAATTGCTATAAGATCTCCTATTTATTGATTAAGGCCTCAATTTAGTCAGGTACTTTGTTTTATTACATACAATTTTTGTATTGCACTCTTCACCATAGTATTTGAGCAGTTTCCAGTTGTGCAGTAAGCAATGTGTCGAAACATTTATCACATGTTGCTTGTTTTTTCATCCTCGCCCCAGAGGGAGAAGAGTGAGCAATGGAGTATCTCTTTTGTAGTTTTTTTAATATAAATATACATGCTGCTATGTGTTTATGTGACAGAAGACAAGGTTAAAGAAATGTGCCTTGTATTTGAAGCAGAAAGTGGTGAGGTTTGTGGTGGTCCTTCCACAGTCTCGGACCATATCTACAGAAGGTTCTCTTACCCTGTGATGGGGTCAGCATATCCTGCGCTAGGCAGAAAAGGTTAACACCACACTGTGGATGGAGGAATTCCAGCCCCTCTGGCTGTACCGAGCATGATCCAAGTGCAGGGCCAGTATAAAAGGAAGCAGCTCAGCTCAGTCTAGAAGGAACACCAGAGAGAAAAGATGTGTGATGGAAGCACCAGGGACTGGCCTGTGCTGAAGAACCTGGAGATCCTGAGGCTTCATGGACTGACACATCACAGATTATGGTAGGAAGCAACCCAGGGTGGGTGAGTGGTATCCCCCATTTGGGTGAACTCAACATGTTTTGGCGGGATTCCCTGCTGAGCCAGTGGTGGACCTCTCTACCACTGCCTGAGCCCTGAGTTGAGAAACCCTACTTGGGCCACCAGACTCTTGTTGACAGTGCTATACTGGCTCTGGCTATTAGGCTAAGCTGCTCTGCGGTAAGTCCCTTCAGTTAACCATTGTGTCTATGCACCCCTCCTAGCCACGTCTGTACAGGATGGGGTATGCATACATTGCAACACTTCTACACAGAATAGTTTTACTCTTGCTGTTGAGAGCTCCACTGTGATGGAGGAGAAAAGTTGTCAACCATGGTCTTTGTCCCAGAATTTTAGATGGTCTTTTGAATATGCTATGGTGATGCCATAAAGTGCTGCCAATGTGTATGTGGATGTGATTTGAAATTTTATAGGAAGCCATGTGGATAGAAGACAGATTTTATATCTTTATGGTAGCTTGTGTTGCTGAGCAGATACTCTGAAGCACAAATAACTGAGACCAGATCTCAGGCCATGTCTACACTACCAGCTAAATCAGTAGATGAATCAGTGTCGTGTTAGTGGGTTTGGTGAAAAATTGCTATGTCAACGGAAGAGTGCTTTCCTGTCAACATCTGTATTTTACCTCCCTGAGGGTATGTCTACACTAATTCGAACTAGGAGGGTAATGTAGGCATACCGTACTTGCAAATGAAGCCCGGGATTTGAATTTCCTGGGCTTCATTTGCATGAAGCCGGCCGGCGCCATTTTTAAATGCCGGCAGTTCGAACCCCGTGCCGCGCGGCTACACGCGGCACGGAGTAACTAGTTTGGATTAGGCTTCCTAATCCGAACTAGCTACTCCATGCCGCGTGTAGCCGCGCGGCACGGGGTTCGAACTAGCTGGCATTTAAAAATGGCGCCGTCTGGTTTCATGCAAATGAAGCCCAGGAAATTCAAATCCCGGGCTTCATTTGCAACTGCGCATGACTACATTACCCCCGCTAGTTCAAACTAGCGGGGTAGTGTAGACATACCCTGGGAGAGCTATAAAGCCTATGTCAATGGGAGAGCTATTTATGACTGAATTAGTGTAACGTAGATACACTTACAGCACAGTGTAGACCAGTCCTGTCTGCCAGGATGGTGTGGAGTCTCCTAGTCAAGTGGAGATGATAGAAGTTTTACCCATGTTTGCTGCTCTCAGTATTACCATGGAATCTAAGACTATTCCTAGACTATGACATGACCAATTGTGGGTGCATATTTTCAACAAATGGACACTGTACTGTGGCTGCAAGTCTTAAAGCTATTTTCCTCTGCCCACCAGTCTCACTTCTGCCTTGCTTGTGTTTAGCTTCAACCAGCTACTCTTCATTCAAGAGCAAATCTTATTCAAGTACTGGGCCATTTTAGTACTAGTGGTGTGATCATAGGTGGTGGCAAGTAAATAGTACTGTGTATTATTTGCATATTGCTAGCACTTGAGATTTCTTGCTTGAGCATATGGGTCCTCTGATCGTAGGAGGTTTCCTCAGGTTCCAGACTGAGTAGTAGTCCTTTTTTAGTCATAGATGCATCTGTGGTCTCCTGAACTGAGGTCTTGGAAAACAGTTTGGGGCTATGGAGATAAGGTATGTGGGTACCCCTGAACCCACGAGTCCACGGCCAGGGCGTGGGAGAAGATGCTGAAGTTGCCCCCCGCCTTGAGGTCTAAGTGTAGGTCCAACTGTCAGGATCATGGGGCTCTCAGTCACAATCAGGCCTGAAGAAGGTGTTTTCCCTGGGGACTTGGTGGCTAGGTAGTTTTCCATAAGTTGGATGGCATCAGCCATGATCTCAGAGTGCTGCTGCAAGATCCACTCTGTCCCCCAGGGAGTAGGATCTGGAGAAACTGTTTGAGCAAAATCTCCTTGGTGACTTGTGCCTCTGTCTTTGCCTCTGACTTGAGTCATCTCCAGCAGAAGACATGAAGTTTCTGGATGACAAGATGGAGCCAGGCAGCCAATGAGTGTTGCTTCCCCCAGAAGTACTGATGGAACAACTTTTCTGAGATGTCTAGAGCAGTGTTTCCCAATTTTATTTGGCTACGGAACCCTTTTAAACGTGAAAGAATTTTGCGGAACCCCTAATAACAGTCTCATATATGGAGCTGAAAAAGTAGACTACAAATAAGTAAGGATAATAATAAACGAATGCTAAACAAGGTCATAAGATCAACATTTAGTTTAACTGCACATATTTAAAAACAAAAATCACATTTAATGTATACAAAAAAATGAAACTCAAAAACTGATATGCATTAAGTATTAATTATTAATTTTTAAAAATAATAAAATGTTATCGTAATGGAATTTTCTCACGGAACCCTTATTTTCACTTCGCGGAACACTATTTTGAAAACACTGGTCTAGAGTATTGAGGATTGCTACCTTATCCTGGGGATAATTCTGAGCTGTGGTGGGGTCTAAGGCATGATAGGCAATTTGGGCTACCACACTTAGGTATTGGGCCAGCACAATCACTCACTATTCTTGAGCTGACTGGGCTACCATGGCTACCCATTCAAATGTCTCCAGAAAAGCCTCTGGATCATCATCTGGCCCCATTTCAGCAAGCCTGATAGGCCCAGGAGGACATGTGTTAGACCATATCAGCTGCTAATTAGCACATCAGTTAGTTGCTACTGTGTGGCCATTTACTGCAGGAGGTGCTGCAGTTGCTACTGATGGTGAGTGTTTTGCTCAGCCATATACTTTAGCAGTGGTTCCATTTCCATTTATTTCCATTCAAACCTGCTCTGTGTGTGTGTGTGTGTGTGTGTGTGTGTGTGTGTGTGTGTGTGTGTGTGTGTGTGTGTGACATTCCTTCAGCAAGGGCTAGTGCTCAATGCTTGCATTCTCCACCATGACTAGGTCCCTGAAAGCCGGGTACCCTAGTGGCTAGACTGTTGAATGGGTTGGAGGGAGGGGAAGACTGGCCCCTTTTCCCTTTTGGTTTCTGTCCCAGGGGCCCAAGATTGCTCCTTATCCAAGTCTTTAAGTTTAGGGTGTGGCCCCAGATGTCCAGATTCCTCTTACTCAGGATTTCTCTATAGGTTTCCCTCTTTTTTTTTGTCAAGAGGGGGAGAGGTGAGAATTATTTGCTCCCATGACTGCTTTGCTGGCAGGGTCCAAATTAGGTCCTCAAACCACACTCCTGCCTTCTTGCTAGGCATCCTCAAACTGAGGCAGGCTCCTTCCTTTTCTCCCCCTTCCAGGTCTGGCATTGGCTGCAAGTAATGTTGGGCGGGTTTAGCTGGGCCCACAGGCTTTAAGACCTGAGGTGCTGGTCCTCTCTTTTCTCAGCTCCCTCATACTTCTCTATCTTTTAGCATCTGGTTTTGATTCCTCAAGCCCTCTTCCCAGCTCAACATGGCCTCTTTATGAGTAGTATTGGCAGTTTGTCACATAAGCCAGTTTCTACAACTTTATCTTGACACTTATCCCTTGTGACAAAATACATTATTAGAAAACTAAATTCCCTGAACTGGTTAACATGTTATAAAACTATCTTTCCTTACATTCAACACTATATTGTCATTAAAATCTAAGTATGGGACACTTCCAGCCCACTCAATTAGCCTCATTAACACGAGGACTACACTTGACAGGTAATTTTACTATGATTAAAGGAGGCTATATGGGTTGTCATGGAACTCTCAGGGCCATTTCACAGGCTAGCAAAAAATGGGGGGAAATACACAAGAAATGGTTATTAGCTTTTCCATAACTTGTACTTTGAGGTGTGTTGCACATGTCCATTCTAATATATGAGTTCATACACTCCAGTGTATAGCTGTCAGAGTGTTTCACCTTAGTAGTACTTGTTGGGGCAGCACAAACACTTTCTGTTGCCTCATGTACCACACATGGGTATAAAAAGCCATGTTGTCTCTAATACCCCTCTCTTCCTTCTCATGGAAAGGCTCAAAAAGAGGGGTGAAAGAATATGCATTATAGTAGAAACAGTTTGTTCTTCTTCAAGTATACTATGGAAATGTTAGCCAGAAAAGCCATGGAGCCTTTTTGGGATCTTGCCTAGCTGAATAAACCAACACTTTATCTGAAATCTTCATATTAACCAAACAGTAATACAGGAGAACACAATTGGCTATCCAAAATAGGATCCTTTGAGTGGATACAGGATTGCCCTTACATCTGTCTGCAACTGCAATGAACAATTGAGCCAAGTCCTGAAACACCTGAAAGTCAATACCAGATTAAAAGCTAAAGCTTTTCTAAGATTCAGGCTCTTCTGACCACGAAGCTTTGGGAAGAGGGTCAGCAAGAAGTCAGCCACTAGGTGCACTCTGCTTGAGCTAACTTACAACCTTTGGTGTTTTAGGGACAGAAGGTAGTCCAACATGTGCTTACTAGAAGCAAGGTATGGGAAACCCCCCTTCAGTATGGGCCAGGTAAGTACTCCTTGTTAATGTATTCTACTATTCAGCAGCACGTCCCGAATTTCCCTATAGCAGGACTCTGCCTGAAGACTGGAGTAAAGGAGGCAGCCTTGATTCTGTGAAATCAAGTCTGTGGGAAGTAGGAGTGACAGTGGGGTCTAAGAGCTCAGAAAACCAGTTCTGATGGGACCAAGCTAGAGCAATCAGTACAAGATGGTCCTAGTCCTGCTTGACCTTGTACAGAACTTTGGGTAGAGAAGTGTGAATGGAAAAGCATAAAGGAGACCTTCCGATTACAGCATCAGGAAGGCATCTGTCAGGTCTGTCAATGAAACTGGGCTGCAAGCTGCTTGGGAGCATACAGAATTCTGTTGCAAACAGATCAATTTGGGAGTTCTCCCGAGTTGAAAAATGGACCTTGCTATGTCAGGCTGAAGGGACCACTATTGATAAATAACCTACCCAGGCAATCTGCCAATAGATTCTGGGTCCCTGGAAGGTAAGTCGCCTTCAAAGGTAGAGTTGACAATGCAGAATCCCAACGCAGAACTGCTTCCAGCAGAGCAGTGAAGATTAGGACCTCCCCCCCCATGTTTGTTTAGGTGAGGTAGGTGTAGACTCTGAAGAAAGGGAGCTGGAGAGATCATTTGCACCTTTCCCTTAGATGGTACATCTTAAATGATGTGCTAATGGCCAAATCCATTGGACCTACATAGTGCAGAGGTGAAACCATTAACAGCAATGCCTTGAGCGCCTGTGCCAGGCAAGATGCCTGAACTGCAGGGATGGTGGGACCCAGACACTCAATAACTCTCCTGCAGTCTCAGATGCCTCTGGAGAAGATGGTAGCAAGAAAGTGCTCTGCAGTTCTGGGGTATGAGGAGATCCCAACTATGGTACTTCAGGAGTTGGCTCCAACAGGCTCGTACTGGTCTCCGGAACTAATGAACTCCTCTGCTTAGAGCTGAGCTCTGGAGAATGCCCCCTTTTTAAACATACTCTCATCTTTAGATGAGTTCTCCTGCTTCACCTCCCTTTATGACTCTGGTACTGAGTCCAACGTACGGGCTACGTCTAGACTGGCATGATTTTCCGCAAATGCTTTTAATGGAAAAGTTTTCCTTTAAAAGCATTTGCGGAAAAGAGCATCTAGATTGGCACGGACGCTTTTCTGCAAAAGCACTTTTTGCGGAAAAGTATCCATGCCAATCTAGACGCGCTTTTGCGCAAAAAAGCCCCGATCACCATTTTCGTGATTGGGGCTTTTTTGCCTTTAATCATAGAATACTAGGACTGGAAGAGACCTTGAGAGGTCATCGAGTCCCGTCCCCTACCCCCATGGCAGGACCAAATACCGTCTAGACCATCCCTGATAGACATTTATCTAACCTACTCTTAAATATCTCCAGAGATGGGGATTCCACAACCTCCTTCATAGGTCATGTTCTCTAGACCTTTAATCATTCTTGTTGCTCTTCTCTGGACCCTCTCCATCCTCGTGGAATGAGGTTTACCGGGGCTGCCGACAAAGGGCTTTGATGTCGACAGGGGGAACGTCTAGACTAGCAGCGAGCTGACAAACAGCTGATCAGCTGTTTGTCGGCTCAGCGCGGCAGCCATGTAAATGTAAATGAAGCCGCGATCATTTTAATCGCGGATTCATTTACCTTTGCTGAACAAACAAATCTACGTGCCTCTGCCGACAGAGGCATGTAGTTTAGACGTACCCTTACTGCCCCTGTATAAAACTATGGTACGCCCACATCTTGAATACTGTGTACAGATGTGGTCTCCTCACCTCAAAAAAGTTATTTTGGCCTTGGAAAGGGTTCAGAAAAGGGCAACTAAAATGATTAGGGGTTTGGAACAGGTCCCATACGAGGAGAGGTTAAAGCAACTGGGACTTTTCAGTTTAGAAAAGAGGAGACTGAGGGGGGATATGATAGAGGTTTATAAAATCATGAGTGGTGTGGAGAGGGCCGATAAAGAAAGTTATTTATTAGTTCCCTAAATAGAAGAACTAGAGGACACCAAATAAAATTAATGGGGAGCAGGTTTAAAACTAATAAAAGAAAGTTCTTCTTCATACAGCATGTAGTCAACCTGTGGGGAACTCCTTGCCAGAGGAGGCTGTGAAGGCTAGGACTATAATAGAGTTTAAAGAGAAGCTAGATAATTTCATGGAGGTTAGGTTCATAAAAGGCTATTAGCCAGGGGATAAAATGGTGTCCTTGGCCTCTGTCTGTCAGAGGCTGGAGAGGGATGGCAGGAGACAAATCGCTTGATCATTGTCTTCGGTCCACCCTCTCTGGGTCACTTGGTGCTGGCTACTGTCGGTAGACAGGATACTGGGCTAGATGGACCTTTGGTCTGACCCAGTACGGCCGTTCTTATGTTCTTATGACAGGATGCAGAAATAAAATGTCTTGATTCCTTAAATAGCTGCTTCTTGGAGCAACTGGTTCTGGAACCCACAAGGGGAGAGGCAATTCTTGATTTGGTCCTAGATGGAGCACGGGATCTCATCCAATAGGTAAATATTGGACCGCTTGGAAATAGTGACCATAATGCAATGTCCCTGTGGTGGGAAAAGCACCTCAGCAGCAACGCTGTGCCATTTAATTTCAGAATGGGGAACCACACAAAAATGAGGCGGTTAGTTAAACAGAAATTAAAATGTCCAGTGATAAAAGTAAAAGCCCTGCAAGCTGCATGGAAACTTTTCAAAGACACCATAATAGAGGCCCAATTCAAATGTATACCCCAAATTAAAAAACACACATCAAAAAGTGCCACCGTGGCTTAACAACCAAGTAAAAGAAGCAGTGAAAGATAAAAAGGCATAATTTAAAAAGTGGAAGTTACATCCTAGTGAGGAAAATAGAAGCATGACCTCTGTCAGATTAAGTGTAAAAATATAAGAAAAGTAAAAAAGGTCTTTGAAGAGCAGCTAGTCAAAAACTCAAAAAATAATAGCAAAATGTTTTTAAAGTACATCTGAAGCAGAGAGCCTGCTAAACAACCAGTGAGGCTCCTGGACGATCAAGATGCTAAAGGAGCACTCAAAGATGATAAAGTCTTTGTGGAGAAACTAAATGATTCTTTGCTTCGGTCTTCACGGGTGAGGATGTTAGGGAGATTCCCAAACCTGAGCCATTCTTTTTAGGTGACAAATCAGAGGAATTGTTCTAGATTGACATGTCATTAGAGAAGGTTTTGGAATAAATGGATAAACTTAACAGTAACAAGACACCAGGACCAGATGGTATTCACCCAAGATTTCTGAAAGAAGTCAAATGTGAAATTATGTAACTATTAACTGTGGTTTATAACCTATCCTTTAAATCAGCTTCTGTACCTAATGACCGGAAGGTAGCTATATAACGCCAATATTTAAAAAGTGCTCTACAGGTGATCCTGGCAATTACAGACCGGTGAGTCCAACGTCAGTACTGGGCAAATTAGTTGAAACTATAGTAAAGAATAAAATTGTCAGAGACATAGATGAACATAATTTTTGGGGGGCAAAGTCAATATGGTTTCTGTAAAGGGAAATCATGCCTTACTAATCAACCAGAGTTTTTTAAGGGGGTCAACAAACATGTGTACAAGGGAGATCCAGTAGATATAGTGTACCAAGATTTCCAGAAAGCCTTTGACAAGGTCCTTCACCAAAGGCTTTTAAGTAATTAAGTTGTCATAGGATAAGAGGGAAGGTCCTGTCGTAGATTGATAACTGGTTAAAAGACAGGAAACAAAGGGTAGGAATAAATGGTACATTTTCAGAGTTGAGAGAGGTAACTTGTGGTGTCCCCTAAGGGTCTGTACTGGGACCAATCCTATTCAACCCTTTTATAAATAATCAGGAGTAAGGGGTAAACAGTGAGGTGGCAAAATTTGCAGATGATACTAAACCGCTCAAGATAGTTAAGACCAAAGCAGACTGTGAATAGCCTCAAAAAGAATTCACAAAACTAATTAAATGGGCAACATATGGCAAATGAAATTTAATTTTGATAAATGTAAAGTAATGCACATTGGAAAAAATTATTTCAACTATACATACATGATGGGGACTAATTTAGCTATAAGTACTCAAGAGAAAGATCTTGGAGTCATTGTAGATAGTTCCCTCAAAACATTCCCTGAATGTACAGCAACAGTCAAAAAAAGCAAATCCATTAAAAAAGGGATAGAGAAAAAGACAGGGAACATCTTATTTCATCTATATAAAAACACTGTATGCCCACATCTTGAATACAGATGTGGTCGCCTCATCCCCAAAAAGATATCTTGGCATTGGAAAAGGTTCAGAAAAGGGCAACAAAAATTATTAGGGATTTGGAATGGGTCCCATACGAAGAGAGATTAAAAAAACTGGGACTTTTCAGCTTAGAAAAAAGAAGGCTAAGGGAAGATATGATAGATGTTTATACAATCATGACTGGTGTGAAAAAAGTGAATAAGGAAAATAATTTTACTTTTCCCATCACATAAGAACTAGGGGTCACCAAATGAAATTAATAGATAGCAGTGTTAAAACAAACAAAAGGAAGTTTTTCTTCACACAGCACACAAACTGTGGAACTCCTTGACCAAGGATGTAGTGAAGACCAGGACTTTAACAGAGTTCAATAAATAACTAGATAAATTCATGAAGGTCCATCAACGGCTATTAGCCAGGATGGGTAGGAATGGTGTCTCTAGCCTTTGTCAGAGGCTGGAAATGGATGACAGAAAAGGAATCACCTGATGATTACCTGTTCTGTACACCCCCCCTGGGGTATCTGGCATTGGCTACTATCAGAAGACAGGATACTTGGCTAGTTAGACCTTTGGTCTGACCCAGTATGGCCATTTTTATTTCCTTAAGTTCTTATGGCAAAAGACAAAAAGAAACAGAAAATATTATTATTCAGCTTCTGTTCTAGTATTGCAAAAAAATCTGAGAGATTTTAAACTTTCACTGTTATATAAGCTTTCCCTACATACATTTCCACAGTGCCTACATAAATTTCCACAGTACTGCCCTGGAGTTTGAGAGTGATTATTTTTCTTTGTATCTGCTTACATTCTGCAAAATAAAATAAAAACTTTGAACAAAAAAACAAGATACAGAAGGAGGGAAATAGGTCAGGGAAGTGTTTGTGCTTCAGTGCCTTTTCTACACATTCTAGTATTGTGGGACACTTCTGCCTGTGTTGTGTCAGAGCCCCCGTGGACTCTCCAACATGGAAAATCAACATTTTGGCTCCAGAACAGCATGCCAGCTAAGGAGTCAAAGAACTTATTGTGTGGTCAGTCCTCAGGAATTTTCAGATATTTGCTATGTGTAGTCTGCACCTAAATCTATGAGTAAATGCAGATGGTAATCTTATATTTTGGTGTATTATTAACAGAAATAACATTTTTCACACAGTATTACCAATAATGTGTACCAAAGCAGTAGGTGTTTAAGGTTATAAAGATAAGTTTTTCAGCTTTGTTCAAATTTCACTCTAGTGCTTTAAAATATCTCCAGAATTAGTAATTTCTGTATAAGAAACATTATCTTACCATGCACAATTGGAGGTTTCTCAATATGCTATTGTTTTGCCTTTCACACAATTAGTTATAATCAAACACTTAATTACTATATTATAATTATATTAAATATATAAACTTGATACATTCATGTGGAGACTAAGAGGACTTTTCAGAAAAAAAAAACTTACTTTCTGATTTAAATTGTGGGCTTTGGAAAATGTAATGTAATACGTGTTATTTGATACTGGAAAGACTGTCTGACCTGATGGATATTTTGACCTCCCTCATTATATAGAAAATACAGAGCATAAAGTGCAATTAAAATAACTTCACAGTGACCAGTATTCATCTTGTTGCTGTAATCTAGCATTAGCATTAAAAGGTGATGTGCAAATAAAAACTATAAATGTTGTTCACTGCAGCAATATATACTGAATGTAACCAGGCTAATAAATGCATTCAGCATATAAAATACTGAATAAAACCTAACCTATATTTAAAATTATTTTTGCCTCTTACAAAGTCTTAAAATACCAGAAAAGTTCACGGAAGCATTGGAGAGGGTCCACAGAGTCTTAGTTAAGTAGTAGTTACAGTTTCAAAATTTCTCTCTTAGCATTTTACTACTTGCCTAAGGGCATTCCAGTTATTATACTCAGATGTAAAATAATACAAGAAATCTGTGGCATATTTAAAAAACTCTTAGCTTAGTTCCTGGGATTATTGCTGTGTCTGAATTTTCCCGAATCTGAATGCTAGATAGAAGATCTAATAGCCATGTAAGTTCACAATCATATTTCAGGAGAGCACTTTATTGAAGTCAAGAAGAGTTACTCTTAAAGTAAAGCATATGTTTAAATGTAGGCCTGAATAGAGATGGTTTCCTGAACCAGGGCGTAAGTTTGACAGATACTAACTATGTAAGTTCACAATCATATTTCAGGAGAGCACTTTATTGAAGTCAAGAAGAGTTACTCTTAAAGTAAAGCATATGTTTAAATGTAGGCCTGAATAGAGATGGTTTCCTGAATCAGGGCCTCAGTTTGACAAATACTAACTATAAAGTAGTCTTTTACAACACCAAAGGCTGTTCCCTGATTATTCCCTCATTCGTTCATGTTTAGTTGCCCTTGACTTCAGTACAAGTTGCATTCATGCAAATGATAGGATAACCAGGCCCCTGGCGACAAAGGACTAAAAGGTCCCATTTCAAAGCAGTAATGTTTTGTTTTTCCCCAACTCATTGGTGAATTATTGTCAAAAAGCTCCGTGGAAGATGTTAAAAGGGGAATTGAATGAAGGAGGATTATCATATTGAAAAAAAGGATGATGTTCAGTGACAGGGGAACATGGCAGAATATGCATCCTCTTCTGCATAGAAAAGTTTACATATTGAGATTGATTTCTTGGCTTGCAAAAGTGAACATTAAATTGTGTTTGAAAATAATATAGATGCAGTTTTTAAAAAGAATTTTATAAATGATAATATTGTTAGTTTTGGCTGAATTCATGACCATTTTGGTCTTAGAAAAAAATCCATGTTCTTAAGTTAACTAACTTGGGAAAAAAGCCTTATGAAGACAAGGTAGTTTTTATCTCAGTAGATGGAGTTAGACACCTTTTCTTCCTAGTGAAGGCAAGGCTGTAGTGTTTATTTTCTGTGAACATTTAAGGAATTAATTTACTGGCATGTGGCTTTTCAGAAACAACACATTTGAAAAAAATGTCAGAAAATATTTGCTGAAAATGAATTCTGTACTTGTAAATGTAGTATTTGCACTGGAAATATATTCCTAGGAGTTGTACTAATTCATTCAGAGAACAGAAACAGTACCATATATTCAGTGTGTCCAGTCATATCTAACCATCACAGTCTGCATTTTAAATACGCAGTGCTGCGCAAATAAATGTTCTATAGACCAATTATTAATAATTTAAATGATTTGTCAGATCATTTTGAATTACAGATGTCGAAAAAAAATATTTGCAATAAAGGAACAGAAAGAAAAAATCAGTTGATATTTGTTTCAAATTACTTAGCCCTTTCTGTTCCTGTATGACTACTTATTGTTCCTAGTTGGTCATCCAGCTAAGTAGTCAAAATAAAAGATTCACAGACTAACATTTAGAAAAATGGAATGTCAGAACTCTTTTTGACTATGACCAAAGACCAGAATGAAAAACAGCAGTTATTGCCAAAATAGTGAGAGGTATAACATAGCTCTTGGGCACCAATTTCATTGATGATAGGACTAGTCACCTAGTGGAAGAGAAACAGTAGATGTGAAATAGCTTAATTTTAGTAAGGCTTTTGACACAGTTCCTTATGACATTCTCATAAGTGAGGTAGGGAAATATGGTCTAGATGAATTTATTTTCAGGTGGGTGAACAAATGGTTGACAGACCACACTCAAAGAGTATTTATCAATGTGCTGTCGAATTGGATGAGGTTCTGCAGAGTATCAGTCCTACATCTGATACTATTTAATATTTTCATTAATGATTTTGATAATGGAATAGAGTATATGATCTTAAAATCTGCAAATGACACTGAGGTAAGAGACATTTCAATCACTTTGCAGGAAACAGGTTTAAAATGCAAAATAACCTTGACAAATTGGAGAATTGGATTAATTTCAACAAGTTGAAATTCAGTTAAGACAAGTACAAAGTACTTCACTTAGAAAGGAAAAATCTACATAACTACAAAACAGTGTATAATTGTCTAGGTGGTAATGCTGCTGAAAGAGGTTTGAGAGCTGTAATGGAACACAAACTAAATAATAGTTATCAATGTGATGCAGCTGCAAAAAAAGCAAGTATGACTGGGGTGTATTAACAGGAGTGTTGTACGGAAGGCACATGAGGTAATTGTCCCACTCTGCTCAGCACTGGTACTGGAGAACTATGTCCAGTTCTAGACACCACAGTTTAGGAAGGATGTGGACAAATTGGAAAGAGTTCAAAGAAGAACAAAAAATGACCAAAGGCTTAGAAAACCAGATCTATGAGGAATAGTTGAAAAAGAAGATCAAGAGGCAGCCTAATAAGCCTTCCAATATGTTAAGGGCTGTTATAAAGAGGATGGAGATCAATTTTTTTCCACATCTTCTGATGATAGGACAAAAACTAATGGGTTTAATCTGCAGCAAGGTAGATAGAGATTAGATATTAGGAAACCTATAAGGATAGTTAAGGTCTGGAACAGGTGTCCAAGGGAGATCATGGGTTCCTCATCATTGAAAGCTTTTTTTTTTTTTAAAAAAAAGACAAATATTTGTCAAAAATGGTCTAGGTTTACTTGCTCCTGTCACAATGCAGAGGTCTGGACTTGATGACCTCTAGGGTCCCTCCCAGTCCTACATTTCTATGATTTTATTAATTCCATCTTGTGAAGTTCAGAGTGGGCTACACCTACAATGGGATTGGCAAAGCCGAATATGAGCCAACACAGTCATGTGTAGGGTTTACCATATAGTCTCACGATGCTTGGGAGCTTGTCTCACTCCCCAAGAGAGTCTGACTTAATGTGCTCCACATGAACTTGTCCACAGACCAGTACACTTCCATTATCCATGCCTAGGCCCCAACAGTGACTCATACTGATTGAGATCAAGGAAGCCTTTCATGAAGATCTTAGCATGATAATCTGAGGGGTGCCACACCAGAACAAACTCATTTTTCTTAGAGGCTTTCAAGCTCACATGGGAGCCAACTGTAACATGGGAAGCAGGTTGCTATGACATTGTGGCATTGAAAGTTCAAACTCTCTCCAGATGTGCCAGGTTCAGTCTTCTTATTATCAATATAGTTGTCCAACAGGCCAACAGCTATAAGACAACATGGATACCTCCTAGGTCAGACAAGAGCAATATTCTTTCTCATTGAGCTGGGCACTTTGATAATCTCCTGAAATGTCAATCAACCATGTCCAATGAAGCCATTAACCCATTCCCACAACATCTTGTATAGGAGAAGCTGTCTGTGGATCCTACTTTAAATGAGATAACTAAGGCCATCAAGCAACTGTCCCTGGGTGAGTTTCCAGTCCCTGGTAGGATTCCACATAATGTATACAAATATGATGGTTCCCACCTGGTCAGAAATCTCACCAGCCTATTCAAGACAACATGGGAAGAGGTCACCATGCCCCAGGAGTATAAGAATGCCTTCATAGTCCTTCTATTCAAAAGAAAGAGAAGACTGTCTAGCTGTGACAACCATCATGGAATCTCAGCACTGTCTATAGTGGAGAAGATCTTTGCACATGTTGTCCTCAATGGATTCATCTCTCATTTAGTTCGAACTAGGAGGGTAATGTAGGCATACCGCACTTGCAAATGAAGCCCGGGATTTGAATTTCCCGGGCTTCATTTGCATAAGCGGGGAGCCGCCATTTTTAAAACCCCGCTGGTTCGAACCCCGTGCAGCGTGGCTACACGGGGCTCGAACTAGGTAGTTCGGACTAGGATTCCTATTCCGAACTATCGGTACACCTCGTGGAACCCATACTTGACAATGCATTGCTGTCTTCTTGTGATTATGTCTTTTCCATCTGCATCTAATTGTTGAAGTCTGATGTAGACCACTCTTTTGTTCAGTCATATGCAGGCTTTCTAGCTGAATCCTTGTTTGCTATATAGTCTCTACGGGTAGTAGGTAATGAGTTCAAGAGTTCATTGCCTTCAAATTTGAGTCACTGCTGAAGATTTATATTTCTCAATTCTTGCCTTATTAAAGCTCATTGGGCTATTTATTTATTTATCTGTGTTTGTTTTGAGTTTGATGTAAAATGTAGGTTTCAGAGGGGAAAAGAAGAACATCCCAGCCTGTCATTGCTGGGTGTGGGATGCAGTATGCTCCAGCACTGTGTAGGGATCCCCAAGAGGCTGCCGGGAAGTTTTGGGGCTTACTCCCACTCACTGTCCTCACAATGCTGGCTGTCCAAGTGCTTCTGCACATGCTGCCCCAGAGAGAGCCCAGGAGCAAAGGACAGAGAGTAGAAGGGGACCAAGAGGGTGCCACACAGGAAAGTGGAGCAGGGCTGGGGGAGGGATGACTCTCAATATCTTGGCAGCCTGGTGCCAGCCTCCTGCCTGTCAGTTTTGCTCCTTGCTCTGAGCAAGCTCTATGCAGCAGCCAGTAGCAGCCAGAGCCACGGGCAGGTTTGGAGACTGGTTCCCACGCAGTTCCCTCACAGAGCATACTGTCTGGGCGTGCCTGTACACAGCCCCAGGGCAAGCAGGAGGAACCAAAGAGAGAAAGGGGACCAAGCAGGTGCCTGGCAGGCAGGGGGAGGGAGCAGCAGGGATAGGGATAATCCATCCCCAGCCATCCTGAGCTGGGAGCCCTGTCACTGCCTATCCCTGCAGGACAACAGACTGCACCACAGATTGTCAGCATAGAGAGGATTAAGAAAGTTGCTCCAAGGAACTCTAGGATGGATCTAGAGGACTTCCGGAACCCAGGTCAAGCTGGAGCCATGTGCCCACAGGAAAGCAATAGCGCTTGGATTGAATTCCTGGTGTTTCCTCGGGTCTTCTGAGTGACTTTGGACAAATCATTTGGGCTCAACTTTTCTAAAGCAGTTATCACTGAGCTAACTCTGTTTCCATTGAATCTCATCTCATTGAAGTCAGTTTTGCTGCTGACGAAAACCGAGTGCTTTAAATATCATAATCTTGTCTCTCTGAACCTCATATCTCCATTGGTAAAATGGGAAAATACTCTTTCCCTTTAGATTGTAAGTTTTTCTGTGAAGCACTGTTTCTTATAAAGTATAGGTTCAATATGCTGAGAATACGGTTCCAGTCTTGATTGGGGCTCTAGGCACTATAATAATATTAATAGTCAAAATACCACATAATTTCTGTATTTATGTAATCAATAAAGTTAGTAGTTTTCATTTATTGTACTGCTTTACAATATGACTAGAAGATTTACAAATAGAACGTTTACAATTCTTTGTGATTTGTGACCTTTTAATATTTCGTTTGAATGGTGGGGAGGAAGCTCATACAATGATTTATCTACTTATTAGAATCCATAACATTTCATCTGACACTGTTCTGCTGCCACAGACAATACTGCCCTCGTTCATTTCTTTCAGTATTCTGTGTCCCAGTTTTGTTAGAAATATGTTAATCTGTTTCGTTCTGCCTCTGATCATGGTGTGTAAGTGACTAATAATTTAAGATCTATTATTAGATCACCCCACACTGTTAGTCAATGTCACATTATTATTTAAAGCAGTGTGAAATTATCAATGGCTATTTTCTCCAGAGCTGTAAGAAGTTAAAACTAATAACTATTCTGATGTTTCATCCATTTCTAAAAAAAAGTCACACCTGACAAACTGTTAAATATTAATCAAATAAGCATTGCATTTAAGTGTAATATGTAAATTGCACAGCAATTCAGAAGTAGCTGGTAGTATTTTATGGTCCTTTTTAAAGAGAGGTATAATAAAGTAGATAATAGAATAAATTAAACTAAATTAAAATATGATCATATGTAGCATTACTTTCTACATCTGGCGTGTGAGTGGGAACTTGGTTCAAGGAAAATATATGACAAATTCCATGCATTCTGCACTGCAAATTATTCAGTAGAATGTATATATTTATTAATTATTGCTATTGTGATTGTATCCTTGTACAAGGATCAGGGACCCACTGTACTCAGCACTGTACAAACAAATAATACAAAAGCAGTACCTGGCCTAGAGAGCTCGCAAACTAAGATTTAGAGAGTATGAAAGAGATAAACTCAAAATTGGAGTGATGGAGGTGGGAGAAAAAGGTAGGAGTGGAGATGGATCTATTACCTTTTAGTAAATACAGTAGTTATAGGTGCTTCCCAGATGGTAGTACACAATTGTTATTGTGATGTCTACAACATATCCTGTGTAAGTTGTTTAGTCTTCTGTGTTGGATAGTTTTCTGTAGACTTCATACCTATTGATTTTCTCAGCTGCTCCTTGATAGGGTGTATATAGACGTAATATGCTATGAAGATAAAGAAGGGGTTCATGTAGGAGCGAAGAGTCACAGGAAGTTAATCATACCTGCAGCTACTACAAAGACTTCTGCTTTAAGGCAAAGTGAGCTTGGAAAATGAGCTATTAAGAAAGAGAAAACCTCTCACTAGGGGTGTGTCTAGACTGCAGGCTTCTTTCGAAAGATGCTCTTTCGAAAGCATCTTTCGAAAGAGCATCTTTCGAAAGATCGCGTCTAGACAGCAGGCGGATCTTTCGATAGAGGAAATCCGCTTTTTCGAAAGAGAGCACCCAGCGAGTCTGGATGCTCTCTTTCGAAGACGGCCTCTTTACATTGAAGAACGCCTTCCTTCGAAAGAGGAACTTTCGAAGGAAGGCGTTCTTCCTCGTGAAACGAGGTTTACCGCCGTCGAAAGAAAAGCCGCGTTCTTTCGAAATAATTTCGAAAGAACGCGGCTTGAGTCTGGATGCAGGGGAAGTTCTTTCGAAAAAAGGCTACTTTTTTCGAAAGAACCCCTGAGTGTGGACACAGCCTAGGAGCCTGAAAAGGCTAAAGAAACAATAAGCATTTGGAGCATAGCAATGGCTGAATCTGTGGAAGAGCAAGTCTTGTATGCAGTGTTGTAGTAGCAGAGTCAGTCCCAGGATATTAGAGAGACAAGGCAGCTAATATCTTTTACTAGACTAACTTATGTTGATGGGAGAGACAAGTTTTCAAGCTATGCCAAGCTTTTCAGAAAGGTACTCAGTCTCACAGTTAACTATAAAATCAAACTCTCTATCTATATCCATATTAGTCTGATCCACCCCCTATCTATCCAGTTCCTGTCCATCTGGATTCCCCCATATCCTGATCCTCCTGCCAAGCTTCACCCTCCCACCCCCAGAAATACTCCACCACTCTCCTCACACCCAGACCCTAACCAGCCAAGCATTACCCACTGTATCCAGAGCCTCCTTTACTCAGACCCTCTGCTAATCTCCAATACCCCCACAACCAGCCCTTTCCAGCCCCACCCCACCAGTGACTCTTACCCTGTATTAGGCTGAGCTGCTCGTCCTGACTGAGCTGGGAGTAGGAGCCTAGTTCCCCTGCACAGAGTAGCCAGGTTGGAACAGGGATGGAGCTGGATCAGACTCACCGCCAGAAATCTCCCTCCGTTTTGCAACACCTGCACTTGTGTAGTGTCAGGGTTGGAGGCAGCCTTACCACTGAGTCTGTGTCCCAGTGGGAAAGAGGAGCTGAAGGGCTATCTCTCACCTCTTTGCAGCCAATGCTCCCCATGGCCATGCTAAAGCTTCCACATTTATTTATTGACAAATAAAATTTTCAGAATTTTAAAATGTTTAGAATTGTTTTTTTTCTTTGTTTTGGTTTGAGTTTTTTTGTTTTGTTTTGTTTAGTGTCAAATTCTCTCAGAAGTAGCAGTTTTTATCTTTTATCATTTTTGAGTGTGAATTCATTCAGGAGCACCTGGTTTAATCCACATAGTTGTTGTTGGGGCACTTAGTGCACTGGATGAATGCCCATGTGCTGTGATGGGCATGTGTAGGACAAATGTGTCCGGAAAGATGTATTGTAGGGGATGTTGATTATTGTAGCAGTGAAGATTTGTCTGCAGGTTTTGCATCTGCTTTTCTAACAGGAGTCTAAATTGGTGAGTCCCTTTATTCTACTAATGTGTTAGCATGTGGATTCTTGCCTTGCACTTGTATGTCAAAGGTTTCTTTCCTGAAAAGAATTCCAGTATATATGAGCTGATTTACGTTGGGAGCACTTTGCCAGTGGAGCTTTACAAGTAGCTTATAGTGGCAAAGCACCTTATTATGGATGTGTCTTTTACCCACAACATTCTTCTTATGTTGACATAGCTTATTTGATCCACTCTGGATCTCCTGAAAGCAACATGATAAGTATTAACACACAATTTTGACATTTATAAATGTTTCAAGACTCGGAAATTTGGCTGGCACAGCTATATAGATTACAAATCACATCTTGGCCTGGTGTATGCTACAATGTTAGGTCTAAGTAACCTTGCATTGACCTCATTCTGTCAACACTCAAATTTGTCTCCTTGCTGTTGTAAACACCCATTATGGTTACATATAACATCGCCTCCTCAAATGGGCATTGAGCGTTGATGCAGTGTGAGTGTAGACACCGCATGACATATATCAGTCTTAAACAGTTTTCCAGCAGATGTCCAGTATGCCCAACTCTTAACTCTGATAACAATTGTGAATTCCACTGCCCTAGGGTCACAAAGGCTGAAAGTTGTTCCCCTTCTCCTGCTGATAGACCCTCCCTCTTTTCTCTGACTGCCCCGTTTAGCAAGCACTACTAGCAACTCTCCATTTTTGTGCCACTGGCCATGTTGCTACAGGCTCATGTGCTCTTGTCTAAATCAGATATGTGGTGTTGCATCTCTTGGGCCTATGGGGAAAAGCGACTACAGGCCATGACTCATCATCCCAAACCCGCATTATAATGTGGTCCCTCCAGTCAATGCACATATTCAGGGTCCAGAAGTGATACTCCTCTGTCTGCATTGCTCCATGAATGCCACCAACAACCATGAACTGGATTTCACCATGTCCCAGAGCAGTATGCTCTCCTCAAAATCATCATCCCTTAGAGATTTGTGGGATTTTTTAAAGAGCACATGAAAATTATGGAACTGAGAAAGTTGCAGATGGAAACTTGAGCTCTTGCTCTTAGTTACCCCCACATGACTCGTTTCTGCTCAATCCTGCATTGCCACTATGGTCCCAGAAGGCAGTGCACCAGACTATTGTGAGCTGCATGATGGGATATCTACTCATGGTACACTGCACGTCATTGACACGAAGGTTCCTGGTGAATACAGAAGCACCAATGCAAGGAATCGTGTGCACGCACACAAACGATATACTAATAGTGACTGATTCAATGCAACTAATGCAACTTACGTTGAGCAAAGTTTGTTGTGTAGACATGGCCCTTGTCACTCCATTGATCAACATAATTATGCTGGCAAAAGTTTATATTGTGGACCTGCCACTATATTTCAGAAAAATAATTAAAGAAACAAAACAAAAATTACCTTCTTCATTTAGTAAATAATGCATTTATTTTTTAGGAATGATTGCATTTAGTTTAATGTTGGCGTCCAGCACATGGCAACAATTCTATGACAGTACGAACTGAATTCTTTTGTACTAAGGCAGGAGCATAATATTAAAGAAATCTAAAGGCTCTGTGACTAACGTTATTTTTTGTTTGTTTATTCAGGTTATTTGCCCAGATTCATGATGAATTATTGTTTGAAGTAGAAGATTCTCAAATTCAGGAGTTTTCAGGTCAGTACAATCTACAACTTTTTCTATTCAGAGTCTTTCCAATTTGTGAGTATAAAACATTGGCAAGCATCTGGAACCATATTTCTCTTCATGATTTACAAAACGTGTACAGTGCAGTCTTTTCTGAGGTTTTTCCAGTGCCATCTATGTGATATACAATCTCTTAGGGTATGTCTACACAGCATAAATATCCTAGCGTCTACACAGCCATTCCGTTATTTTGAAATTAATTCAAAATAGCGGAGGGCTTATTTTGAAATTGATAAACCTCATTCCACGAGGAATAACACCAATTTTGAAATTGCTATATCGAAATAAGTGCTGTGCAGACACCTATTTTGAAATAGGGGCCTCCAGCCTTCCCAGGGTGCCCTGGTGGCCGCTCTGGCCTCAACCGAGAACACTCCTCTCCCTCCTCCCCTCCCCGGAGCCTTTAAAGGGGTAGACTCTGGCCACAGTGCCTGTGCCAGATCCAAGCCTGCCAGCCCAGAGCCAGCAGTCACTGCTCTTGACCCAGGGGTCCCAAAACATGAGCCAGCAAGCCACTGGCAGCCAGCCCTCCAGCGCTCCCCAGGAGCAGTCTGCAAGCTCCCAGGAGTCTGCCAGGGCTTGGAGAAGGTGGGTGCCTTCCTGATCCAGGGTGGAGATCATGGACCTTATTCAGGTTTGGGGGGGGGTTCCCCCAACCTCCATGATCTCTGCACTAGATGGAGGAACGTGGCTGTCTATGGCAGGATAGCTGCCAGCCTGGCCACGAAAGGCCACATGCGAACCCAGAAGCAGGTTTTCATGAAAATCAAGTTGGTCCAGTGAGACCCCCAACCCTGAGCCCTGATCTTTGCCTCCCCCTTCTTCTCCTTGCTTCCCCCTCCCAGCACTCTCTCTCAGGTTTCCCCCTCCCCTCTCCCACCCTCTCTCTTCCCCTCTCCCACCTCCTTTCCCCAGTCTCACCAGAGTTTCATTCCCCCCCCCCCAGTTTTGTTAAATAAAGACAGTGTGTGTTCTTGAAAATACGTGTATTTTATTTTACATCGGGAAGGGGGGTTAGGGAGTGGTAAGTGGAAGGACATGAGGGAGAAATGAGGCACAAGCCCCCAATGGGGAAGACCAGGGAGCTCTTAGTGCTCCTCAGGGTGGAAGCTTTCTCGCAGGGCCTCCTGGATACTGATGGACCTCCCGGATGACACCCTGCAGAAAGCGCAGCCATGCTCACAGCTACGTGTCCAAGAGAAGCACCAGAGTGCCCAGGGGCAGCTCTGGCTCCATGTTGCAGAGTGCTGTGGTGTCCCGAATGAGGGCAACCAGAGCACGCAGAGACAAAATGCTTTGCTGTCATTCATCGAGGTAGGCAAGCAAACAGGGAAAACTGAGAACTGACTGTTCAGGGGGGTACCTTTAAGCACAGGCCTCAGATAGCCTCAGGCAGCAGCCACCACAAAGTGACTCCTGATCTGATGCCCTGCCGGATCTGGTTCCAGCTGGCCTTAAATGCGATTCAGTGTCCACTCAGTGTGGATGTGCTATTTCAAAATAGCAAAAAGCTATTTCTAAGTATATTTTGTGTGTAAACGTGTTATTTCAAAATAACTATTTTGAAATTAGATATTTTGAAATAATGCTGTAATGTAGACATACCCTGATATACTTCAGCTTATCTGGAATTAATCAAAACACCACTGATTTGAGTGAACAAACCCTGATAAGAGAAAAAAACAGTGTGGAGCCTGAAAACAATGAGATAGTAACCATTTCTGTCATGGTTCAAAAGACATGAAAAGAAAGGACAAAAAATAAGTCTGAAATCAGTGATTTCAATAGAAGAAACGAACAACAGTTGTTGAAATTTCCAGCAAATATAAGGTTTAATAGTAAGATTGATCCAATACAAAAGAAATACTGAAATCCTTCAATTAGTTTCTGGCGTTTTCTGCTTTTTTACACTGATAACTTTTTGGTGGATCTCAGGTAAGGATAAATTGAGTTCCTGCCTAGAATTGTTTCCTGGTATATTTTCAAGCATTGTTGCATCTGGTTCAGGATTTCTTCTCCAATGAGGAGTGGTGAAATTATTTCTGTAAGACACTAGTAAATGTTTATTCACAATCTTCAGTCTAGTTTGAAGCTGAGCAAGACCCTTGACTAAGTAAGATAATCCATATAACATCATGAATCCTTTCTACTAATTGGCAAAAGAAATATTTTCCACAATAACTTAAGACTTACAAATAAAATGAAGTTATCCTTTGTTGTTTTAAGTTAAGCCATGTTATTTGCCATATGAGTCCTACTTCATCATGATTTCCCCTATGAGTATTAATTTGTAAAGAGAACTGTTATTGTCCCCCTAATCAAAACAAAGAATATAAGAAATATTTAAGCCCACTTTATGGAAGCAATGTAGCGAAGTGAATTAGGTTAATGTATTAAAATGCAGGACAATGTAGCACTTTAAAGACTAACAAGATGGTTTATTAGATGATGAGCTTTCGTGGGCCAGACCCACTTCCTCAGATCAAATAGTGGAAGAAAATAGTCACAACCATATATACCAAAGGATACAATTAAAAAAAAAAGTGAACACACATGAAAAGGACAAATCACATTTCAGAACAGGAGGGAGATGCAGGGGGGGGGAGGAAGGAAGGTAATGTCTGTGAATTGATGATATTAGAGGTGGGGAGAGTGGGATGTCTGTGAGCTAATGGTATTAGAGGTGATAATTGGGGAAGCTATCTTGGTAATGGGTAAGATAGTTTGAGTGTTTGTTCATTCCTTCCCGGAGAGTGTCGAATTTTAACATGAATGACAGTTCAGAGGATTCCCTTTCAAGTGCAGATGTAAAAGGTCTTTGTAGCAGAATGCAGGTGGTTAAGTCATTGAGAGAGTGTCCTTTCTGGTTAAAATGGCAAGAAACTGTTTTTTCTTTGTGATCTTGTCTGATATCTGTTTTGTGGGCATTAATCCTTTGGCGAAGTGTCTGAGATGTTTGTCCAATGTACATAGCAGACGGACACTTTCGGCACATGATAGCATAAATTATCTCCAGTTGATTAGGAGAGCACCAACAGCAGAGTGGCTTGTTTGTAGTGATAGTGCTCATTTGCACATGCCTTAGTGCACATAAAAATTTATTCCACACATGGCTGGAAAAATCCTCACACGGATGGAAAAGATTAGAGGGAGCATTGTCTGAGAGGTGAGCTTTTTCTTTAATAATAAGGAGTATTTCCTCTTGGTATCATAGAATCACAGAGTTTAAGGCCAGAAGGGAACACCAGATCATCTGGTCTGACCGGTTGTGTATCATGGGCCACCGACTCTTCCCAGCACATTCACACTAAATCTAACTCCTGAAATTAGACTGGTATCCTGTGGCTATAACATATTAGACTATTGTGTGCCATAGGCAAAGAATAAGAAGGAATGAGGTGCATAGTCCACAAGGCCCCTGCAATAGCTGGGCATTCCTTAAGTGATATATGTATGTAAATATTTCTGGCAGGTGATCTGACATTGTATAGAGGAAGGCAACCCCCAACCCCCACAATTCCCTGCCAATCTGACCCTAGGGAGAATTATTTCCCAACCCCACATAGGGCAGTCACTTAGAACCTGAGCATGTGAGCCAGAAACAGACAGCCATATACCTAAGGCTCCGTCTACACTGCACAGTTATTTTAGAATAAGCTATTCCGGAATAGTTATTCCGAAATAGCTTATTTCAAAATAGCACGTCTACACTGCAGGGAAGTCTCATCATTTGTCTGAGGCAGGCTTCCCTAATGTAAATGTGCTATCTTGATTTAGAGCCCCAGGAGGAATAACTTACAATGTCCCTGGTGAGGGCTATTTCGAAATAGCTGACGTGGAGCGTCTACACATGGTTTATTTCAAAATAGCTATTTTGGAATAGGCGTTATTCTTTGTAGAACGAGGGTTACAGAAGTTGGAATAAGCCGTCCGTTATTTTGAAATTATTTCAAAATAACGGAATTGCTATGTAGACGCTCACATAGTTATTTCAGAATAACAGCCGTTATTCCAAAATAAGTTTGCTATGTAGCTACACCCTAAGTGCCACCTCAGAGTTCTGGCCCATCATGCCCAATGTGCCATCTCCAGCCATGATTCTCTCATACGCTTCAAAGGAAAGAGATTTTTTTAAAATTGAATAAATTATCAGGGGGAAAAAATACCTTCCTGACTCCTGACAGTGGAGGACAGAAAACCTGAAGTAAGACCTTATAGAGAACCTCAGGGCTCCTGAGCTCTGCCTTCTACCATCACAAGCAACCCTGTCACATACAATTGCATTCATAAATTTGTTCAGCTCTCTTAAAATTAATTAAGTTGCTTGCCCCCACAGCTCTTATTCATACCTCATTACATCCATTACTGAGCAGTGCAATTAATCTGAAGGGCATTTACCATTTTTGGTATAAACTTCTCTGTTTTGCAACCATGTCTGTGGTGTGCAATAGCACAAGTTAACATACTTGTATGGCAATTTTTAGAATTACAGTCTTTGTGCATTTTTGATCGAAGGTATGAATTAAGGAATTCCTTGTCCTTGCATTTTTTTTATTATATTTGGAAGTACAATACTTGTAGATTTGGGTAATACTTCGTATGTTTCAAAAGATAAATAATTTTCAACAAAAATATTTATTTTCAGTGTAAAACCATCAAACCAACGCATACCAGAAAAAGTCATACTGAACACAGCCAACTCCTTTTAAAGCACAGTTGGTTTGATGGCTCTATACTTTGTCTTTAATTACTACAGACCTCAAGTACAGCATATTGGATTTTTTTTAATATGAATTAAAATAGTAGAGTTATAGCAAAGTTCTGTGAAATCATTTACGTAGCTATAATTTGATGCACTTCTTGGGAAATGAGCCAGCTACATAAGGAAGTGCACATATCCAAAAGAGATCTACTATACTTTGAAGGAGAAAAGGAGGAACTAGCCTTCACAAGAGTTGCAGTTTCCCTGCTCTAAGAATTTTATTGGTCAAACTTTCTCATGAATGAAAGTTTTGGGGTTTTTTTGAACAAATTCTTCAGTGTAATTGGTACAAACAAGACATTCATTCCTTTTCTTTGTACCTATTTACAATGTCTTCTGTAAGTATATTTATTCTGGTCATTACCCAGAAAATGCCACTAGATGTTAATATTTCAATCCTCTGATTTCCTCCACCTCATCTCACCTCCAACAGTTCTTTTTAGGTAGTGACAGAGGACAGAACATTGTAAACATGATATTACTGTCATTTGCGAAGCATGCTGGAATAAGAATTATCTATGGGATGCTGTAATTCCTGACTATAAACTGTATTGTATGAAAAGATAGATCAAGTTGCAGAGGTTGGAGTAGCATTCTAAAGACATTATTGAAATGACAGGACATGTCTGCCTGCACAGTAACTTTTTATTGTTATTTTATGTAATGCCCAAAGATGTATTAGGTGCTTCATATCAATGAGAGAAAGACAGTCCTTGCCTTCAAAGTCTTACAATGTATTAAATACAACACAGTGAGGGAAGTAATGAGCAGTAGGGAGAAGAGGAGACAAGGAATTACAAAGTAATACAGCAATATGATTGCATGGTTATTTAGTGTAGGCATTTCAACATTATGGTTCAGTTATGTTGCCTTGTAATGTATAAAAGATAAGGAAGATAAAGCTAGGGGTGGGTATTGTCCCCATTTATTATGGGCATGGGGAGGTGAGTTTTCAGAGGATTTTAAAGAGGAGAGCCAGAAAAGGAAGGGATGGTATGAAAAAAGGTGCAGAGATGTCTGAGAGAAAAATAGATGGAGAGCATTAAGTCTGGCATCACTGGTAGTGCTAAATGGAGCTCAAAAAAGTGTGATGACACAGAGTTATATAGGAACTTGAAGGTGAGAAGATGAGGTTTGAATTTGAAGCAACTGAGGTAGAGGAACCAGTGAAACAGTTCAAAAGTTGTAGGGCAGCTTGAAGGGCTAGGAACATAAATGTAGTGATTAGAGTCAAGTGGACAAATTAATCAAGGCACAATAATGGACTTCTCTTGTAGAACTTGGTTCATTCAGAAGTCCCAGCAATATCTCAGCACCCAGAGACAAGAACACCATAAAATCCAGCACAAATTTTGTATAGTGTACACCAAAATGCTTTACAGATTTACATAATGAATAACAGAAGACAATAAAAATGGCCATACTGGGACAGACCAACGATCCATTTAGCCCAGTATCCTGTCTGCTGACAGTGGCCAATATCAGATGCCCCAGAGGAAGGGGACACAACAAGTAATCCTCACGTAATACTTCCCCTGTCACCCATTTCCAGACAAACAGGCAGGGGACACCATTCCTACCCATCCTGGCTAATAGCCATTGATGGACCTAACCTCCATGAATTTATCTAGCTCTTTTTTGAACCCTGTTAAAGTTCTAACCTTCACCACATCTTCTTGCAAGGAGTTCCACAGGCTGACTGTGTGTGCTGAGTGAAGAAAAACTTCTTTTGAAGTTTGAAGAAACAAACTTTCCTTCTGTTTGTTTTAAACCTGCTGCCTATTAATTTCATTTGGTGACCACTAGTTCTTATATTGTGGAAATAAATAAATAACTTTTCCTTTATTCACTTTTTCCACACCAGTTGTGATTTAAAAAAAATTGAAATATGGTAGGCAAGGGAATGTTTTTTCAGAACATTTTTTAAGAGTCTGATTTTATAAGATATAGCAAGGCAACTTTAAATCGCTGAAGTGAAGAGTCTCCACGGCTGGACTCTGTAGAGAGACAGAGGAGAAAATAGAAAGAGAAGCAGAGGTGAAACAAGAAAAGCTGTGAATTAGACTGTGCAAGTCCATAGAGGGTTATTTTAAACAGGCTGTAGAAGTGAATGAGGAGCCAGTGAAAATTATTCATGCGTGTGGGCACTTTGGACTTCTAATTTTGTAAATAATCAAGCAGCGGCGTCCTGGACATATGAGAGTCTTCAGAGTTCAAACTAGGGGAGACAATAGAGAAAAGGCTTGTCTTCTACACTATGAAATTAGATTGACTTAAGTTGTCAGCCTATAGCCATTGCAGTAATTCTGTTGGCGGTTGGTGTCCACAGTATACTTCTTCTGCCAGTGGAGTACAGCATTTTGCACCAATTGAAGTGGGCCATTTTGAAGCACTGGTAGAGGCTTATGGGGCACTGACAGCTATATGGACAGCTAAATGGGCTAAAGCCCCCACATCCACTCTAGGTGATATCTCCAGCTGCAAGCTCCAAGCAAGCTCAATTTCACAGCACCAGTGACACTGACATTCTTGTCAATTACGTGCTGCTATTGTCTCTGCTCAGAGCAGTCGCACTATGACAGTTCTGGAAGCTCTGTGGAGAGCTAAGAGTCCAGGGTCTCAGTGCTCAGCAGCTGGACTTGGAGCTGGTAGCCAGGAACTGGGGGAAAGCAGGACTCCCAGGGGAGAACCCAGGCAGCAGATCAGCAGGGCGAGGAGAGGAAGCCCAAGCAGCAGCCTACTGGGAGTGAGGTATCTGGAACCTCTGGGCACAGCTGGACTCTAGGTGGAGCCCCTCACCTGCCCTAAAGTGACAGACTGAGCTGTGAGCCAGGTGTAGCTTCCCAGCAGGGAATTTACCAGCCTTTGTCAATTACACAGCTCTAGCAGGGAGCTGTGAAATTAACCAAAATTTTAGCCCACTGCCAATGAAAGTAACTCAAAGTCTACATGGATACCGCATTCCCCTAACTAACTGCACTGACTTAAACCCTATACCTCTTGTGGAGGTGGATTTATTATGTTGGTGTAGTAGGGCATTTATATCAACAGGAGCAAGTTTGTAGTGTAGACATTGACATAGATAGGTCAACATTAAACTGCCTTATGTCAGCCTAATTCTGTAGTTAGGCCAAGCCTTACAGAGACAGAAAATTAAGCAGAGACCACTTACAAGGGAGAGAGAAGTCTGCTCTAGAGCCTTAGGCTATGTCTAGACTGCAGACTTCTTTCAGAAGAAGCTTTTCCGGAAGAGATCTTCCGAAAAACATCTTTGAACGAGAGCATCTACACAGCAAATGCATCAAAAAAGTGATCTGCTTTTTCGAAAACTAGTGTCCACACTGAATGGATGCTATCTCGCATTTAAGCTGTGAATACTATGGATGGAGTGGCCACCAGGGCACCTGTGCTTTTTCTTCTTTCCTCTTCTTTCGAAAGAACTCTCTTTTCCCCATCCACACATGCCTTTTTTCTGAAAGAGCTTTTTCAGAAAAAGGCTTCTTCCTTGTAGAAAGAGGTTTGCCAGTGTTGGAAAAAACCCTCTGTTCTTTCAATTTTTTTCGAAAGAATGCAATTGCAGTATGGACATAAGTGAAGTTTTTTTCAGAAAAACAGCTGTTTTTCTGAAAAAACTTGGCTGTGTAGACATACCCTTAGCAGAGAGCCAGTTGGCTTTTAGCTCATATGATAATATTAGCCCCTAAGGCCCCAGACTCAGTCCCCCTTGCTGATGACCAGCATCTATTGACTTTATACATGGATAAGGATTTCACTAGATGTAGACTGAAGACAGTGTTGCAGCAGTGGTAACAGCAATAGCCCAAGTACCTCACATAGAGGATTATTTCTCTGACGTTGGTCTCTCTGGTTTATAGAATAAAAAAGCTCAAGTCCTGAGTGACATGTATTATTGTTTTTATTTTGTTTTAGATACAGTTTCTCATATTTAAAATTTATTCATGCTTTATTAGGAAAGAAATACCAACCCATACAAGTGAGAAATATAGCAATCAGACATTCTCTACATACACATGTCTCTTAGAAGTGCTGTACTTTGATATTTTTTGAGTTTCAAATTTAAAGAATTATTTTAATTGCAAATACTATAAATAAGAACATGAACATAAGAATGACCCTACTGGGCCAGACTAAAGGTCCATCCAATGCCAGATACCCCAGACGAAATGAACCAAATAGGTAATTGTCTTGCCCATTCCCAGCTTTTGGCAAACAGAGGCCAGGGACACCATCTCTGCCCCATCCTGGCTAATAGCCATTGATGGATGTATCCTCCATGAACTTATCTAGTTCTTTTTGGAACCCTGTTATAGTCTTGGCCTTCACAACATCACAAAAATTGGCTAAAATTGCCATTTTTATAATGGAAATTGAATATGAGTAGTATCTAAAAGGGTGTTACAAGGAGGAGGGAGAAAAATTGTTCTCCTTGGCCTCTGAAGATAGGACAAGAGACAATGGGCTTAGCTTGCAGCAAGGGAGGTTCAGGTTGGACATTAGGAAAAACTTCCTAACTATCAGAGTGGTTAAACGATGAAATCAATTGTATAGGGAGGTTGTGGAATCTCTATCACTGGAGATATTTAAGAGCAAGTTAGATAGATATCTATCAGGGATGATCCTAGACAGTGTTTGGTCCTGCTGTGAGGGAAAGGGACTGAACTTGAGGACCTCTTGAGGACCCTTCCAGTTGTAGGATTCTATAATTCTATGAAATTTAGTAAATGGAGTCTTACACAATAGAAAAGCATTTCCATTATGTTCTTAGATATACAAGAACCAATCTGAGTAAATTTTGAATAGCTAAATGTATATACAGTCTAGGAATATAGATGTCATTCAGCATGACACAAATTAAGTATTGCACACTATGGTATTTTCTTTCTATATAACTGTTTTAAATTATAAATCAAAGATGAATATAGTCAACATTTTCTGTCTTTACTATAGCACTTGTAAAAAGAACAATGGAATCCCTGCAGCAAATCAAAGCCTTAGAAATGCCATTAAAGGTAAGAATAATTCTGGTCTGCAGACACTATCATACTGGCTTTCGCAGGTTACCATTAATTATTTCAAAGAATGATAGACAGTTATTTTGGAAGTCACACCATGGTTTCTATTTCATATCTGCAAGTAATATAGACTTAAAATCACAGTAAAAACTTCAAATCACAACTCACTGAAAACACCCCTCTAAATTTGCAAAGCCATGTCCAGATACTGACATTTATGTCAACATTATACTGTGATAGCTCTAACATCTGTGTCATTCATTGCTGTGGCATTCCTGTTTAGAGTGGAAAAATGAAATGAGAACTCATTTATATCCTACAAAGACTTTCTAAATGGTATCTTAGACATCCAGTATTATTGAAAATCTATTCCGGAATATCTTTCCTCAGTCAGTTTCAGCTAGATCCAAACCACAAAAATTACTCAGTTAATCAACATGGCTTGGTACATATAACAGTTTCTTCATGGCAAAAGCTCAGGTTTTATTTTATGAGCTAAGATACAGACTCAATTGCTGGGCATTTCACTGCATCAGAATGTGTGCTTCCAAGCCATGGTTCAAATAAATGCTAAACATGATATACAGAAAGTTAAATGACTGCTTATGCTGCATCTGACTTTTATATTGATGGAGAACTGCGACTTTTAATAAAAGAAGATCCTTTTTTTTTACAAGAATGAAGTACCCACCCCACACTAAGCCTTAAAATGGTTCATAAGAACATAAGAATGGTCATACCGAGGGCTTCGCTGAAATTGCTGAGTGAAATTTATTTTAATTAGGAGCATTTTTATGGCCATTAATATACCTGTATGTAAATATGGCTATGTGTCGACTGCATTGCTTTTTTGGGATACAGGAACTATCTCAAAAAAGCAATGCCATGTCCAAGGAACGTAACTTTTTCGGAAAAAATGTCAAAAGAACGGACGCTTTCTTTCACCATCCCTATAAACCTTGTTCTATGAAGAATAAGGGATGGCTCAAAAGGGCACTTTTTTCCAAAATTTGATGCTGTGTAGACATGCCAAATTTCAAAAAAGCCTCTTTCGAAATTAAATGGAAAAAAGATACACAATTTGCATAGAGCAACTTGCATATCTTTTTCTGATTTAAGAGTGCAATCTAGACGTAACCTTTATCTGGTTAAAGTAAGAGTAATCAACATCCCCTCCTTCAGCACATCAG